>NC_141136.1:8125000-8725000 GCF_053477565.2 Lygodium microphyllum
AAGGCAGTTTTGTACCAATCAGCAGGCTTAATAGGTAGTTGCCAGAAGCCAGATTTTAGATAAAACTTACTAAACACTTTGGCTTTCTTAATTCTCTTGATTAAGAGGTCCTTGAAAGGAATCAGATGTCCATGTTCGATGAGATATTTGTTCAAAGGCTTGTAGTTAATTACTAGCCTTTCTTACCTCTTTTTTGCTCAAAATTTTTGTTTACATAAAATGCTTGGCAAGCCCATTATGAAGAAGTGATTGGTTCAATCAATTTCTTTTGGAGGAGATCTTCAATCTTAGTTTTGCAAAGAGCCAAATCGTCCTCTTTCATACCTTTATGAATAGCTTTAGAGGGAACAACATTCTCTTCGAGTGGGAGTCCAATAGCATAGCCTTGTCGTTTCTCTTGAAACACTAAAGGGTCATCATGCATAAATTGGTGTAGCTTAGTTGTTATCTCTTGAATCTCTATTTGATAATTCACCATCTCTTGTTGAAGCCAAGCTTCAGTTTGTTGTATTTTTTGTTTTGAAGCAGAGGGAGTAAGAGAATAAATATTGCATCCAAATTTTGCCAAAAGAGGAACTTGAGAGGTTTGATCCTTGTAGGAAAACACAATACGATCTTCCCAAAAGGTATAGAGAGTAAGATGTTGAAGAATGTTAGTCATCCCAATTAAAAGATCATAACGCATATGGCGCATGAACTGAATCTCAATAGATTTAATTTCACCCAAATAGAGAAATGCTTTGATTATTTTAGTCAGAGTCAGCCACTTATTGTTTGATAGGTCCAGAGTGATAGGACTACTCTCTTGGATGAGAGATGGATCAAACAATTCATAGGGAGCGAGAGTCGAGCTAGAACCAGTATCAATGAGAGTATCAAGGTAAAATTGGAATTTACCAGATGAGCGGAGTCTAACATTTACAGTAGAGATAGGTCCACCACCTTCAAGTTGGTTCAGAGTATGAGCATGCACATAATGTTTAGAAGAAGTCACCAAGATAGGGTTGATGGGATTTACTTTTGAAGGAGAAGAAGTTGTGAGTTCTCTCAATACCTCAGTTGTGGCTTGAGCAATATGTTTCTATGCTCTGATTGACTTTTTCAAACTTTTACACAAAGATTGGAGTTGTATCTGCATTGCTTGAAATGCATTCACCGTTTCAATGATTTCACCAAAAGTAGAAGTAGTGGTCTTTGTAAGTTCATCAACAAATTGTTGCACAGTCCTGGGGTTACATATCTTTTCCTATTTGTGAGGAATGAATAGATTAGCCTTCTTGAGAGTATCTCTACTGAGAGTCCCATGTCTTGGGAAGTCGTGTGGATTGGAGAATAGTTCAGCTTTTAATTTTTCTTTTTGTTTATTCTTGTCTTTCGAAGAAGAAGTTTCTGTTTTTGAAGAGGAAGAAGCACTGAGTGTTTTGTCTTCATCATTAGACAAAGAATCTTTGCGGTGCTCACATCTTTTAGATTTATGGGCTTTAGATGTGGAAGGAGCAGAAAAGAAATTTTCTTTTCCTTTGGAGGAAAAGGATGACATATGATGAGCATTAATTGTTTGCATTTGTGAGATAGATTCATCCAAATGACAAGGGATTGTTGGACTAGTTTCCTGTTCATCATTTGAAGTCAAATCATCATAAGAGGAAATAGAGTTATGCCATTCTTGGAATAAAGCACTACTAGAATCATCAAATAGGGTAGATTCAATATCATCATAAGAGGATTCAGTATCATTAGCAAAATCATAGGAATCCTCAGAGTAGCTTGAGGAAGAACTAGAAGAAGTAAAAGAGTCTAATAAATAATGGGGCAAATTGGTCACGTTGGGTTTATCATGCTTCTTGGTTGTTTTGGTATTGTATTTGTCCTTTTGTGGACATTTGTTGGCCAAGTGATTTTTGCTTCCACATATGTAGCATTTCAAAAGCTTTTTGTTTTTGTGAGACCGAGAGCTTTTATACTCATTGTATTTGGCTCGATCATTTGACTCAAATCCGGACTGATTAAAATATCTATTCCGATGACGATGTTAATGTGATGTGGAAGATCTGAGATGAGACCTTTAGGGAGCTTTCGAAGAGGATTTCCAAGAAGATTTGTTCAATGGGGAACAAATGCATTTATCATTGCAACTAAAATGTTTATAGAAATTCTTACTATGTTTGCATAACTCTGAGGGAAATTTTTGTTGAAGAGTAATGAGTTTCTATTGGTGGCACACTTATTTGATAGTTTGCTCAATGGTTTGGATAATTTGACCTACATTATCATCGAAGCCTTGTTTCTCTAGTTGTATCTTTTGTTTGCAAAAGAAAGGGATAGGCTGCAGGAAAGAACACACAAGATGTTCTTTCATAGAGGCATCGTGTGCACCCATGCCTTCATACAATAAATCATGCATGTCAGGAAAGAACACACAAGATGTTCTTTCATAGAGGCATCATGATTTATTGTATGAAGGCATGGGTGCACATGATGCCTCTATGACAGAACATCTTGTGTGTTCTTTCCTGCAGCCTATCCCTTTCTTTTGCAAACAAAAGATGCAACAGGAGAAAAGAGAATTCAATGATAATGTAGGTCAAATTATCCAGAAAATTGAGCAAACTATCAAAGAAGTGTGCCACCAATAGAAACTCGTTACTCTTCAACAAAAATTCCCCTCATAGTTATGCAAACATAGTAAGAAATTCTATAAAGATTTTGGTTGTGATGATAAATGCAGCTATTCCCCATGGAACAACTCTTCTTGGAAATCCTCTTCGAAAGCTCCCTACAAATCTCATCATAGATCTTCTAGATCACACTAACATCATCGTTGGAATATATAGTTTAATTAGTCCAAATTTGAGTCAAATGATCAAGCCAAATACAACAAGTATAAAAGCTCTCGGTCTCACAAAAACAAAGAGGTTTTGAAATGCTACACATGTGGAAGCAAAAATCACTTGGCCAACAAATGTCCAAAAAAGGACAAATACAATACCAAAACAACCAAGAAGCATGATAAACCCAAAGTGACCAATTTTCCCCATTATTTATCAGACTATTCTACTTCTTCTAGTTCTTCCTCGAGCTACTCTAAGGATTCCTATGATTTCGCTAGTGATATTGAATCCTCTTATGATGACATTGAATCTACCTATCTGATGATTCTAGTAATGCTTTATGCCAAGAATGGCATAACTCTGTTTCCTCTTATGATGATTTTTGACTTCACATGATGAAGAGGAAACTACTCCAACAATCCCTTGTCATTTGGATGAATCTATCTCACAGATGCAAACAATTAATGCTCATCATATGTCACCCTTTTTTTCCAAAGGAAAAGAAATATTATTTTATGCTCCTTCCACATCTAAAGTCCATAAATCTAAAAGATATGAGCACCGCAAAGATTCTTCGTTTGATGATAAAGATAGAACACTTAGTGCTTCTTCCTCTTCAGAAACAGAAACTTCTTCTTCGAAAGACAAGAAGAAACAAAAAGAAAAATTAAAAGCCGAACTATTCTCCAATCCACATGACTTCCCAAGACATGGGACTCTCAATAGAAATACTCTCAAGAAGGCTAATCTATTCATTCCTCACAAATTGGAAAAGATACATAACCCTAGGACTGTGCAACAACTTGTTGATGAACTTGCAAAGACCACTACTTCTACTTTTGGTGAAATCATTGAAACGGTGAATGCATTTCAAGCAATGTAGATACAACTCCAATCTTTGTGTAAAAGTTTGAAAAAGTCAATCAGAGCATGTAAACATATTGCTCAAGCCACAATTGAGGTATTGAGAGAACTCACAACTTCTTCTCCTTCAAAAGTAAATCCCATCAACCCAATCTAGGTGACTTCTTCTAAACATTTTGTGCATGCTCATATTGTGAACCAACTTGAAGGTGGTGGACCTATCCCTACTGTAAATGTTAGACTCCACTCATTTGGTAAATTCCATGCTCTCATTGATACTGGTTCCAGCTTGACTCTCACTCCTATGAATTGTTTGATCCATCTCTCATCCAAGAGATTAGTCCTATCACTTTGGAACTATCAAACAACAAGCGGCTGACTCAGACTAAAATAATCAAAACATTTCTCTATTTGGGTGAAATTAAACATATTGAGATTTAGCTCATGCGCCATATGCGCTATGATCTTTTAATTGGGACTGACATTCTTCAACATCTTACTCCCTATACCTTTTGGAAAGATCATATTGTGTTTTCCTACAAGAATCAAACCTCTCAAGTTCCTCTTTTGGCAAAATTTGGATGCAGTATTTATTCTCTTACTCCCTCTGCTCCAAAACAAAAAATACAACAGCTTGGCTTTAATAGGAGATGGTGAATTATCAAAAAGAGATTCAAGAGATAATAGCTAAGCTACACCAATTTATTCATGATGACCCTTTAGTGTTTCAAGAGAAACGACAAGGCTATGCTATTGGGCTCCTACTCTAAGAGAATGTGGTTTCCTCTAAAGCTATTCATAAAGGTATGAAAGAGGAAGATTTGGCTCTTTGCAAAACTAAGATTGAAGACCTCCACCAAAAGAAATTGATTGGACCAACCACTTCTTTAGAATGGGCTTGCCAAGCATTTTATGTAAACAAACATTTTGAACAAAAAATAGGTAAAAAAGGCTAGTAATTAACTACAAGCCTTTGAACAAATATCTCATTGGACATGGACATCTGATTCCTCTCAAGGACCTCTTAATCAAGAGAATTAAGAAAGCCAAAGTGTTTAGTAAGTTTGATCTAAAATATGGCTTCTGGCAACTACCTATTAAGCCTGCTGATCGGTACATAATTGCCTTCTATGTACCACATGGTCATTATCAATGGACTATTCTTCCCTTTGGTTTTAAGACCGCTCCAACCTATTTCCAAGGTTGGACAGATATGGTGTTTTCAAAGTTTCCATTTTGCTTAGCATATATAGATGATGTTTTAGTGTTTTCTAAAACAATAAAGAAACACTTAGATCATCTCACCCAGTTCATGCTTGCTGTTGAACAAGTTGGCATGGTGCTCTCCCCTACAAAATCTATTTTTTTGACCAACTCCCAAATTGTAAAAATGCTTCGATAGCTCTCAGGATGCTTGAATTGGATAAATTCCTCTACACCCAACCTAGCTTTATATCCTCAAGATCTCTACCTGTTGATGCAAAAAAACCACTTTATTTGGAAAGATATACATACTATTGTTGTGTAGCAGATCAAGGCTATTATCCAGAAATTACCACCTCTCCATTTACCCTCTAGACATCCGTTGGTAATTTACATTGATGCCTCTGATCTTGGTTGGGGTGCTATCCTCTGTGAACATACTTCTCCATCCATTCCGCCAACCCAAATTCAACACCTACAAATTTGCCGCTATGCATCAGGGTTCTTCTCGGCTACCCAAAAGAATTATATGTCATATCAAAGAGAAAACTTAGCCGTCATGAAAGCTATCAAAGTCTTCCATCTCTTTGTGGAGTTTGAGTCTTTCACTGTATGCATTGATCTACAGCATGTGCGAGGATACTTAATAAAAAAAGCACCTACAGAAATTGGGAATAAAAGACTTCTTCGGTGGTCACTCTTTTTTGATGAGTTGGACATCTACTTTGAACATGTACTTGGAGAAGAAATGTCCTTGCATACTTATTGTCCTGCTCTCATCCACCTTGACACCTGGCACTTTACTTTGTATTCTATTGTACTATAGATTGTACACCTTAGCTACTATCTTGTGTCAATCACTAGCTTTTTTGGTGCACATCCATTGGTTTTGTACAATCCTGTACAAAAGAAAAAATTGATATCCACTAAACACAAGTGGAAGCGAGCTAATATTGCACTTTGCAATCCCTATAAATATGGGCTTGGAGAAAGCCCTCGACATGGTTCTGCACATTGTGTGACTGTAAGCATTCAACAATCTACAATATAGAAAACATCCATTCTCCACTCTCAAGCACTTCTCTATGTTTCACAGTCTTCTTCCTGTGTGTTTGTGTTCCTTCTGTTGTTTTTATATAGCTATGTTGTGTCACTCTAAACTAGCATTGCATGAATTTTTAGATCAAATGTATTCTATTGAACGGTATGATGATGAAGCTGAAGTAGAGCTACACGAATGTGTGTGTGTGTGTCCCTTCTTTGGGCGACAAAATGATCCTAGCCCACATGCACTCTCTCTTCATCCCCTCTAACAAAGACCCATATAACTCACATATTAATATACTATCATATTGAGTATTATACATATTAATTAATATTAATATACTAGAATATTAATTTATATAAAGTTATTAAATTTAACATATTAATTCATATTAATATATTAGATATCACTTTATACTAATTGATTAATACACTCACATGTTAGTCAATATACTTATTGATTAATATATAATAATTATAATAAAAAAAGTCGTATTATAAAAATAATTAATTATAAAAATTAATTGATATTTATATAT
This sequence comes from Lygodium microphyllum, assembly GCF_053477565.2. Taxonomy (NCBI): domain Eukaryota; kingdom Viridiplantae; phylum Streptophyta; class Polypodiopsida; order Schizaeales; family Lygodiaceae; genus Lygodium; species Lygodium microphyllum. Next base: position 8,131,482 of record NC_141136.1, read on the forward strand.
AATAATATATTAATTAATAAACTATTTTATATAAATATTAAATAATGGACAAACTAGCAAATATCAATTAGCTAATTAATTAATCAATTAATTAAATTATGCTAGTATTACTATATATTAATTATTATAATTAGCCTCAATAATTTATACATGTATTCATTTATTTTAATATTAAGTAATAAGTTAACGAACAAGTTAATGTGTTACTTAGTTTTTTATTTTAATATTGATAACTTAATTAAGTAATAAATTAATATTAATTAATAAACTATTTATTACTATTAATTATTGATTCACATTTTTAATAATTAATTTATTAATTAGTTAATATACTTAACTGCTCATTGACTAATTACTAAGTAATAAATAATTACTAATTGATATCAATGATTCTACTTTACCATTGTTAACTAATGTATTAATAAATTTTAAGATTAGTTCATAATTTAAGTAGTAAGTTATTTAAACTAATAACTTAATTTATAATTTTACTTAATTAATTAAATAGTTTATGATTTTACTAACTAATTAATTAACTCAAGTAAATAAAATACTATCAATATAAAGTAAGTGATTGTAAAAAAATAATTTATTATAATAAATAATATTAATCACTAAAGTAACTAATGCTACTAATTACTCGTTAACCCATTTAATAATTAACTTATTAACTAGTTAATATAATAAACTATTTTTAACTTATATATTAACTAAATTTTTATTAGTTAATATGTTAAATAACAACTTTTTTTGACTAATAAGATTATTTAATTATTTTTCTAATAAGTTATTTTAACTACTTTATTAATAACTAAAGCTAATGAATAAATTATTTTGATAACTTAATTAATTAATTAGTAATTAATTAAAAAAAGTAAAAATGCACTAACTCATTTTGAGAGAGAGAGAGAGAGAGAGAGAGAGAGAGAGAGAGAGAGAGAGTGTGTGTGTGTGTGTGTGTTTACATGGGAGGATAGGGGGATCAAATTTTTTTAAAATTTGACTCTTTCCTTATTTAATTATTAATTACTATTAGTTACTTATTTAGTTAATTTAAATAATATTATTTAGTAATTTACTTCATCAGTAAGTCATTAATTATTATTTTAATTTATTAGTTAATTAATCATTAGTAGTTAGTTAGTTAATTATTTAGTATGCACTCTCTCTTCATCTCCTCTAACAAAGACCCATATAACTCACATATTAATATACTATCATATTGAGTATTATACGTATTAATTAATATTAATATACTAAAATATGAATTTATATAAAGCTATTAAAATTAACATATTAATTCATATTAATATATTAGATATCACTTTATACTAATTGATTAATACACTCACATGTTAGTCAATATACTTATTGATTAATATATAATAATTATAATAAAAAAAGTCGTATTATAAAAATAATTAATTATAAAAATTAATTGATATTTATATATAATAATATATTAATTAATAAACTATTTTATATAAATATTCAATAATGAACAAACTAACAAATATCAATTAACTAATTAATTAATCGATTAATTAAATTATGCTACTATTACTATATATTAATTATTATTATTAGCCTCAATAATTTATACATGTATTCATTTATTTTAATATTAAGTAATAAGTTAACGAACAAGTTAATGTGTTACTTAGTTTTTTATTTTAGTATTGATAACTTAATTAAGTAATAAATTAATATTAATTAATAAACTATTTATTACTATTAATTATTGATTCACATTTTTAATAATTAATTTATTAATTAGTTAATATACTTAACTGCTCATTGACTAATTACTAAGTAATAAATAATTACTAATCGATATCAATGATTCTACTTTACCATTGTTTACTAATGTATTAATAAATTTTAAGATTAGTTAATAATTTAAGTAGTAAGTTATTTAAACTAATAACTTAATTTATAATTTTACTTAATTAATTAAATAGTTTATGATTCTACTAACTAATTAATTAACTCAAGTGAATAAAATACTATCAATATAAAGTAAGTGATTGTAAAAAAATAATTTATTATAATAAATAATATTAATCACTAAAGTAACTAATGCTACTAATTACTCATTAACCCATTTAATAGATAACTTATTAACTAGTTAATATAATAAACTATTTTTAACTTATATATTAACTAATTTTTTATTAGTTAATATATTAAGTAACAACTTTTTTTGACTAATGAGATTATTTAATTATTTTTCTAATAAGTTATTTTAACTACTTTATTAATAACTAACGCTAATGAATAAATTATTTTGATAACTTAATTATTTAATTAGTAATTAAATTAAAAAAAAGTAAAAATGCACTAACTCATTTTGAGAGAGAGAGAGAGAGAGAGAGAGAGAGAGAGAGAGTGTGTGTGTGTGTGTGTGTTTACATGGGAGGATAGGGGGATCAAATTTTTTTAAAATTTGACTCTTTCCTTATTTAATTATTAATTACTATTAGTTACTTATTTAGTTAATTTAAATAATATTATTTAGTAATTTATTTCATTAGTAAGTCATTAATTATTATTTTAATTTATTAGTTAATTAATCATTAGTAGTTAGTTAGTTAATTATTTAGTATGCACTCTCTCTTCATCTCCTCTAACAAAGACCCATATAACTCACATATTAATATACTATCATATTGAGTATTATACGTATTAATTAATATTAATATACTAAAATATGAATTTATATAAAGCTATTAAAATTAACATATTAATTCATATTAATATATTAGATATCACTTTATACTAATTGATTAATACACTCACATGTTAGTCAATATACTTATTGATTAATATATAATAATTATAATAAAAAAAGTCGTATTATAAAAATAATTAATTATAAAAATTAATTGATATTTATATATAATAATATATTAATTAATAAACTATTTTATATAAATATTAAATAATGGACAAACTAGCAAATATCAATTAATCAATTAATTAAATTATGCTAGTATTACTATATATTAATTATTATTATTAGCCTCAATAATTTATACATGTATTCATTTATTTTAATATTAAGTAATATATTAACGAACAAGTTAATGTGTTACTTAGTTTTTTATTTTAATATTGATAACTTAATTAAGTAATAAATTAATATTAATTAATAAACTATTTATTACTATTAATTATTGTTTTTCACATTTTTAATAATTAATTTATTAATTAGTTAATATACTTAACTGCTCATTGACTAATTACTAAGTAATAAATAATTACTAATCGATATCAATGATTCTACTTTACCATTGTTAACTAATGTATTAATAAATTTTAAGATTAGTCAATAATTTAAGTAGTAAGTTATTTAAACTAATAACCTAATTTATAATTTTACTTAATTAATTAAATAGTTTATGATTTTACTAACTAATTAATTAACTCAAGTAAATAAAATACTATCAATATAAAGTAAGTGATTGTAAAAAAATAATTTATTATAATAAATAATATTAATCACTAAAGTAACTAATGCTACTAATTACTCATTAATCCATTTAATAATTAACTTATTAACTAGTTAATATAATAAACTATTTTTAACTTATATATTAACTAATTTTTTATTAGTTAATATGTTAAGTAACATCTTTTTTCGACTAATGAGATTATTTAATTATTTTTCTAATAAGTTATTTTAACTACTTTATTAATAACTAAAGCTAATGAATAAATTATTTTGATAACTTAATTAATTAATTAGTAATTAAATTAAAAAAAAGTAAAAATGCACTAACTCATTTTGAGAGAGAGAGAGAGAGAGAGAGAGAGTGTGTGTGTGTGCGTTTACATGGGAGGATAGGGGGATCAAATTTTTTTAAAATTTGAGTCTTTCCTTATTTAATTATTAATTACTATTAGTTACCTATTTAGTTAATTTAAATAATATTATTTAGTAATTTATTTCATTAGTAAGTCATTAATTATTATTTTAATTTATTAGTTAATTAATCATTAGTAGTTAGTTAGTTAATTATTTAGTAATAGTTTAATCAATACTACTTTATAGTAATTAAATAATAATTAATGAGTTACTAATGAAATAATATTAATCTAAGTAAATAATAACATGTAATACTAATTTTTATAATAATAAAAAATTAATGATTAGTGAGGAAATAATAATTACTTTATTAATACTAATTAATAATTAAATATTTAGTATTTAATATTAATAATATTGATTCATAGATTAAATAATGGTAATTAGTAATAATTAATTATATAATAGCTTTAATGAGATAATTATTTAGTTAGTAATCATATTTTGTTAAGGTGCATAATATGGATGATATTGTTGAGGAAAAGAGAAGAAGGGATTAGTGTAGAGATCCTTCCATTGTTGCAAGTCCTTTTAAGCGCATGAGACGAAGCAAGATGGAGCAACACAAGGCTTTTAAAAAAGCTAGTCCAGAACATGTAATGGAAGATGTCTTACATGAAAAGAAGCAAATGGGAAAAATAATATTAATTACATAATGGTAATAATACTAATTTAATAATTAAATAATATTAATTAAGATTTGTATTTATAAGTATAAAAATAAATATAAGATAATAATGATTAATATTAGTATTTTAATTAAATAACCCTACTAATAATAATTTAATAACTCAAAAATATTAATGAATAATAAATAATTAAATTATAGTTATAATGAGCTAAGTATTTAGTACCAATTAGGAATAACTACTTAAAAATTAGTTATAATTAGTTAATTATTTAGTTAGTAAATATTAATTTAATAATACTATTAATATCAATCTAATACTTAAATAATATCAATTAACATGAGATTTATAAATTTTTAAAAATTAAGGATAAGATAATAATAATTAATATAAAATAGTTAATTAAAATTAATAAGAACTAATACTAATATAATTACATAATATTAATTATTACTAGTAGTTTTAAAATGAAAATTAAATAATATTAGTATTATTAATAATAAAATTAAAATACCAATACTACCAATTAAAGATATAATATTAGCACTCCTAATGACATCTTCTTGGGCATGAAAAAAAGTGTGAAGTGGAGTTGTGGCTTTCATTTTTTTGCTAAAGAAGGGGTTGCTTTGGTGAACCCTCCTTGGCAAGAAAAAAGTATTTATAGCATGCTCTCTCTCTCTCTCTCTCTCTCTCTCTCTCTCTCTCTCTCTCTCTCTCTCTCTCTCTCTCTCTCTCTCTCTCTCTCTCTCTCTCTCTCTCTCTCTCTCACTCACAGTCTCTCCCCCCCCCCCCCCCATTTTCTCTATTCTCAGACTCATGGATTTTTTTTGCACTTGAAAAGGGTCATTGACGATCATTTTTCGAGAAAAAAGAGAGCCATAAGGGGACGTGTTTTTTTTCTTTTCCTGAGAAGGGGTTGTTAGCAACCTCTTCTTAGGTAGAAAATAAAGCCACAAGTGGTCACGTGACTTCATTTTTCACCCAATAAGGAGCTACCAATGCTAATTCTTGGCAAGAGTAAATTGTACATATCGCATACTCTCTCTCTATCTCTCTCATTCCAAGAAGGGATAACTGATAATGATGAGAGATATAAAGAGTGATGAGCAAGAGCAGGAGAGAGAGTGTGACATTATGTGATATGTGCAGTTTACTCTCTCCAAGAATGGGTCATTAGGAGCCCTTTATTGGGCTTGGGACTTGTGACTTTAATTTTTGCCCGATAAGGGGTTGGGCGACGACCCCTTTCTGGCGAGAAAAAATTACACATATGGCATGCTCTCTCTCTCTCTCTCTCTGTATTTCCCCCTCCCTCTCTCTCATCATTCTCTCTCTCTCTCTTCCCCATTTTCTCTCTCCTTTGCCTATAAAAGGACTCTCCTGCCTTTATTCACATTGCGAATCATTTCTAAGACTCTAAGTAGGTGGCTCTCTCTCTCTATCTCTCCCTCACTCTCTCCCCTTTCTCTCTCTTTTGTTTATAAACGGACTCCCCATTGCAATTCAAGTTCGTGATTTCTATCCCCTATCCTCGGTATGGTTCTCTCTCTCTCTCTCTCTCTCTCTCTCATCTTTCTATCCTAGCCTTCCCCCTCTCTCTATTTTCTATCTCAAATAAGTGCTCTCTCTCTCTCTCTCTCTCTCTCTCTCTCTCTCTCTCTCTCTCTCTCTATCTCAATCTCACAAATACTCTCTCTCACCTTTCTATCCCGGGCTTTCCTCCCTCTCTCTCTATCTCTCTTTCTCTCTCTCCTCCTTCTCTCTCTCTCTCTCTCTCTCTCTCTCTCTCTCTCTCTCTCTCTCTCTCTCTCAATCACACACACTTGCATGTTACGCTTTCGGGAGAATCACGCTGCATAGATCGTTCTTTCATCGTAGCTACCCTTTCCTACCATGGGGGAGGAGAATCATTGTATATCTAGAAAGGTTCCATGGGTCATAATTTGGCCTTCCGTGGGACGATAATAAACTACTCTACTCTACTCTACTCTCTCCCCCAATCTATCCCCACCTCCCCCTCTCTCTCACACACACACACACACACACACACACACACACACACACACACACACACACACACACACACACACACACACACACACACACACACACACACACACACAATCTCTCTCTCTCTCTCTCTCTCTCTGTCTCTCTCTCTCTCTACAAGAGATTCTATACTTAGATTAGTTCCTACCTAGCTACTTTGTTTACATATATCACAATTGGTATTTGATAGCAGAAAATCAAGGAAGTAATATATTTACTAAGAAGTAAATATAAAACCCTCCATCACAGCAAGATTGGATTTCAAAGGACAAAACCATGTCACCCTTTTTGAGGGTGATGAAAGCATAGGAGAAGGTTTAGTATGTCAGATGTTCCCCTCACCGATATTGCTCCCTGGGCGAGTGGGAGTTCTTGTCACCATTGTGCATCAGAGAGGTGTGAAGGCCTATGGCATAGGCAATATTGAGATTGACTTCAAGGAAAACACAATTGTGCAATGGCTAATGGAACATACAATAAGCAGCCCCTCTCTCGATTTTTGTTATTGTTGCTTTATCTCCCTCTCTTAGCTTATTTTAGATCGTTGTTTTTGCAGGAAAGAGAGCAATGATTGGACGAGTCTCCCGAACACTTTTACTTGCCTCCATGACCAAGAGTAGGATAGGCTATTGTCTCTAGTAGCATGCAATTGTAAGGGGAAGTTACCCTCCAAGCACACAGGGGAGAAGAACACAAATGTGATCATTGATATCCAGCAAGCTACAAGTAGCCATTGAACTTGCATATGGGGAGAGAGTAACACCAGGAGAAGGTGAACATGCTTCAATGATGCATACAAGTAAGGGCAAGAGAAAGGTCATAGTATCAAAGAGTGATATTGATGAGGAAAGCAACGACCATCAAAGCATCGAGTCCTTTAGTGCACAACAAGGGCATGGCCGCATGCAAAGCAAGAAGAAATGAATGCAAAGAATTGAAAAGGAGTGCATGACAGAGGCTAGCAAGACTGTTTTTACAATCACATACGATAAACATATTGTGCTAGCTTGCATCAAAGACCAGTTGGAAACATTGACAATGAGTGCTTATATGAGATGGTGACATGATATTGATTATGGTTTTTATTTCTTTACGTTGATGCAGGTATTGTTTTATTGTTTCATATAGATGCGGGCATTCACCCCTTTGTTGCCCATTCCATTATGTCATTTAGTTTCCATGCCTATGATAAAACAAGTCACATCAAGGTACAAGCAACTCTCAGAGATCTTTTTCAATAGTGGGTACGTTAGAGGGATGGGCATATTCATAGTATCATTGGAGACTCCAAGGCACTAGTGCAAGGAGGTTGATGATACAATTAGAAATGAGTGGGACTCCCATTGGCTAAAGAAGCACGAGGACTTTGAGGCAGAAATCAACAGCACCAATTGGGCCTTTTTGTCAAATGGCACGTTTTATGTTTGGAATGGTAACCATTAGTTCAAAGCATGGATGAATGAGACATGCATATGTGAGTGGCCCTAGACCATAAGACCTTAACATTTTCCAATGTGTTTGTTGCCTATGTTGACGTTAACATAATTGATTGTTTGCAACAACCTTTCCATATAACACGAGGCAACATGTACACGTTGATTGTCGCCTTGTGAAAGTGACAAGTGTAGTAGAGGGGGAGATTTTATCAGCTATATCTTGTACAAATAAGTATGTAGTGGACCATTTTCTCATATGCGTAGAATGCCTTTGTGTGCTAAAGGTCACGTGGATAAATAAATATGCATGAAACCCTGATGTACAATGTATATAGGTTAGTATAAAAGGGGGTTGTCTATGCCTTGTATCTGGACCTTGTTTGCAAAGCAAGGATGCTAGGGCAAGCTGACCACACAACTATCTTTGACAAGTTAGTTGATGATGCAAAGGCATGGGTACAAGTTCACAGAAAGCCAATTCCCATTCCAACATAGTATAAGGTACCATTGATTGCACTTGACCATAGCATGTGGAAGGTAGGTAGTTCCTTAAGCTAACTTAACTATTCATTTTACCCTTACGTATTTTTCTACATTAAAGTTGTCATTAGTTACCAAGTGTAGGATGAGTATGATATGGCAATGCGGCCAATCAAACAGTGTTAATGAAAAACTCGTCAATAAAACTCAACATTTGCTAAGAACTCTAGACTCAAACCTCAGAGAGAAGTAGCATCAGTAAGTTGCTACCTCTCTGCACTTGCCATTGATATGTACTCAAACTACATTGGTTTGAGAAGTAACAATGTTTTTGTCAATGTAGAACTATCTCATGCTTGGAGTGGGGCTCCAAGACTAGGGGTGTAATGAGGAGAGAGTATACACAATGGCATCCTCAAAGGTAAATGAGGCAAATTGCATAAGGATATTGAAGGCCATGGAGAGTTTCGATAGGAAAATTAGAATGTTGATGTGCATGCTTGAATGTAGGTTATTCTTGTTTGTCTATATTATCTGTATCATAAGTTTGACAAATTAGTATTAAGTGACATAACTTTGATTTGAGCAGATGGAAATGCATTGTTTCTAGGTTGGATGAGACAAGAGAACTTTTAAACCATGTTGCAAGATGACGGAATGAGATTGCTCTTGAGTTGGGAGGACTATTATAACATTCGAGTGGAACATGATTTGTTCTTCCAATACATGTAGGAGATAAAGAGAAAACATAGAGAGTAAATGTTTTGTACCATCTTCCATCATTGCAAGTTGGATGAAGATATAGAGTCATAGAAATCATCAAAGTTGGTAGCATCATGGAGGCTTTTGCACATGCAATTTGCAAGATCCTTCTCTTATAGTATGTTTACTATGGTATCTTGCCAATCCATTCCATAAATGTAATGGTGACTTTGCTTGTCAGGCTCATGTACACACAGATGGAGAGGGGTTGTACAAACTCTACTGAGAGAATATAAGGACTAGGTGGACTTGCAAGGTGATTAGTACATGCATGAGGATTACCAAATAGAGCAAGAGTGGGATGAGGAGGTATACCAAAGATACTCTATCTTCCTAGACTACCCAGCAGGTGAATACCCCTCCAATGAGGAAGGTTTATACCAAAAAAATTTAAGGAAAAAACAAATGCAAGAGACACAAGGCTCCAGAGGCGTGGTAAGTAAAATAAGTTGCATCCTTAGGAGTATATTGCACTTTGGTGTCCCCTAATAAAGAAAGTATGATCGATTTATAGGAAACTAATACTAGTAGTAGGGTTGTTAAAAAAATAAAAGAGAAGACCAAGTGCACATCTAATATCATTGAAGAAATGCCAAAAGCAGAGGTCTGTCCTCATCGCCAATTAATTTGATTTCTCCTCACCCGAAAGGTTTGATGTTTTAATGTACTATAGCCTAGACATATTGTGTATTTCGGTAGTGAAAATATTTTACTGAACATTAATTGTAACCACCAGAACATGTAAGTCCCTTGATTGATAGCATTGTAGAGCATATCACAATCCCAATGATGCAATAAATAGCATACTTAAGCAATAGAGATAAGACAACTCAAAGTTGCAAGTTTGTTATTCATTACATGTTCATGCATATTGTTCCATCCCTTGACATGTTTCCTATGGACTTGACTTGTAGTGGAAGGCACCACCAAGGAGGTTCGTATTGTTGGCATGGATAGAAGGACAGAGCAAGTTATTCCAGATCTTGCGGTGGAGAGGCTTACATTACACACCACTATAGAGAGACACATAACAAATGGAAAGTGGTGAGGCAATAACCAAGGACACAATATCACATTCCATTGATGCGTGTACTATAAATCATTGAGATGGTAAGCTTGCTTATGCAAAAAACTCATGATGTGAAAGTGTGTAAATCTTGTTCGTTGCCGAAGTAACAACAAAAATGTTTTGTACTGTGTAGAGGATGAAAGAACTGAAGGTCTTGGATTCGCAGAGATAGCAAATGTGGCTTGTGCATAGAGAGATAAAGAAATGATACTCATGAATTACACATGCCATGATCAAATGATGTGAGAACTTAGAAACATTCTATTATTATATGATATTAATAGTAAAGTGCCGCTCTGTGTAGGGAAGAAAATAATGCATAGACATAGAATAGCTGTGCCGAGGGACATGGCATCTACCAATAAACAAGCATAACTCATGTTTTTTTTGTTCTCCCCGCAATATAATGCCAATAGGAATGGTTTGTCTTTTTGCAGGGGGGATACAATTCAAGATTATGAACTTACAAGGGTGAAGAATATGCCAGCCCCATAGACAAAGATAAACTAACATACATCAGAATAACTTTTTCACTGATTGCTCAATAGTACATGTAATCTGCAACCTGTTTGTAGATAAACCTAATGTTTGCTTCCTGGCAAACACCTCAAAAATTACAAATTCGAAATCTGTAACTTGTGCACCCACTTTCGGTCAATACAGTCGAAATCACAATGTACCTTGAAAGTGTACCTTGAAACTGTTGTTCGCAACCTTGCGGCTCTAAAACGGCCTCAGATGCCCAAAAAAACTATGTCTAAGCCCTAAAGGGCGCACCTACAAAATATGCAGTGCTCTGCTCACACACCAAATCTCACAGCAATTTGAGATTTTCACTCTACCATGTGTCCATTGCCTCCACATGCACTATCCAAGAGAAAGAGTGGAGGAGCTTCTTACCCATTGCTTACTTACTCGAACCTTGCTTCTTCTCTTTCACTTCAGCCTTCAAAATTAGCCTCTCTCAGTGGCATGGCTCTGATACCATGCCAAGAATCATGTGGTGGGGGGACTTGCTTGAGCTATTGCGCCAAACACACACCGTATACATAAGAGAAAGCTCACTCAAGAACATAAGAAGAGAGATGGAGGCCAAAAACGTTTTCTTACTGATTTTTTCTTCTTCTTCCACACACTATACAATGTACACAAAGTATAGATAAGATACAACATAAAGGAAAATGGCCTACTAAGTCAAATAGTGCATAACAGACTACACCAATCGACTGCCACTATATCTTTGCTAGCTATAGGTAGGTGCAACAAAATAAATATAATAAGTGATAAGTCAGTGGCCATGTGAGTATCATAATGACCACCAACGTGCAAAGTGTAGACGTGTAGACTCATCTAGCCAGGTGGTTCATCATCAATGTCCGCACGTGTTGAGCTTGCTATCTCAACAATCTGCACATGGTTATGAATATCATGCAATACATCATTAATATCAATCTTGATAATATCAACATTAGAAGATCGATTTTTAGCATGATCAATTTGCTTAACACTATGCAAACTAGCAACCATTTCCCCAAGTCTATGATACTCAACCTGTATCCCATAAAGCTTCTCCTTAAGAACATTCTTTTCATGAATAAATGCTCCCATATTTTCAGACACAAAGGACTGCTGCAACACTGCATAAAGCTGAGAAAGAGTGAGAAAATCATAAACTGCTCTATAAGGCAAAACTGCACTACATGCTCTATGAGGCAAAACTGCACTGCTTGCTCTATGGGACAACACTGCGAAAAGTTGAACCAAATTAACTGCAATTATGAAATTCTCCTGAACTTCATGAGATAAATCATCATAAGCTGGTTGTACCAACCTCCTCAATTAGATCCATTTAATATTGGCTGATTATTTCACCATGAAAAGTAGCCAACACAAAAGACTCATATGGACTAGTATACTGCAACTTCAACTTTCCCAGATGCTTTCCAAGCTTTGAATTATAAACCATGACGAGATCTCCCTCCTTAAATATCTTCCTCATAGTGTGTTGATTTACCCATGACTATCTTCTTGACTTTATCAGTTTAGAATGGGACTCGACATCCAAATACATTTCCTGAACATTATCTTCAAACACTCTAGCTGACTTACTCATAGTGTGTTCATATTTCAACTTCACATCAATAATAACTTGTTGACTTACTCTATCAAAATCCTCCACTATTTTTTATAAAGGCTTTTGCTGCTCCTTGGGTGCCTATATATCAGTTCCCTTACTCCCCTTAGAGTTATCATTGCTTTCTGCAACCAAATTGATGTCTGGCTATATGAGATCACTGTCATGTTCTATGGGGTAATTGTGTTGATGCATGGGTTTACTATTTACTAACAATGGTAAACCTACTGCTTGGAGTAATAACCTTGTTGCTTGTAGTAGTAGCCTTATTTTCTACTACAATTACCTTGTTTCTTGTTGCATTAACCCTGTCTCTCGCAACAAGGTTATAATCACCTTCATCCAGATTGTAGTTTCTTGTAACAAGAATCACATTTATTTTGTCCGTTCAAGACAAATAAATACTACTGCCACCACTAAAATATCACCAAGATAAGTACAATGAGATACTATCAAAGTTTGAGAACTATTTATATCATAAAATTGACAAATAACCATAATGTCCATAGAATTCCACACTACTGCTGTGTGAGGCACTACAGCAGTGACTTGCATAAAATTGATTCCAACTACTTGTTGAACTTGTGAATCCTTCTGTGGCTCATCATAGTCAACTTGAACAATGTCCCCTTGCATTATAACCAGAATGAAAGTATCTGCAATTGTTGACATGTAATGAGCCATAGTTCTATAGTACAACCATTTCAATGAAATATGCTAGGGCGGCTGAGAACTCATCATATACGATGACATCCATAGTATATCATAGATAATGAAGATATAAAACCATAATAGAATAAGTAGATTACTCCTCCAAATGCAAAGAATAATTGCATTGACTTGAAAAAATATCAATGATGCTCTAGCATTTTCATCATAATAAATGTATGGCAATGTACCAACCAATTTGGATATTGAATAAGACATTGCATCCTGAAAGAAATATGTAAGATAATCCACAACAACTTGTAATTGCTAATTTTCAAGTAGTTGTAATTAGTAATCATCATGTGGTTGTTGTATTTGTTGTTTTTGAGGTTGCTGTAGCACTTTTGATTGTTTTTCAACTAGATGTAGTACATTTTGTTGCTGTAGGAAGTGTAAGAATTCAACTTGCTGCTGTAGAGGTATTGCGGAAATTTAGGTTGCGGTTGCATGAAATTTGGTTGTTGTTGCATGAAGTTTGGTTGCTACTGCATGAAGTTTGGTTGCTGCTGCATGAAGTCAAGATATTGTTGTAGGAATTCAAAGTTCAGTAGTAAGAATTTAGGTTCTTGCATTCTAAAGCTTTCTTGATATAGAAAATTGTAACATACACTTGCTACAAGGATCCACCTCATACAACATCAATACTTTCACGCTAAAAAACCAATCAACATGAATAACATCAACCATTCTTGCTATAATATGAATTGCATAGATATCCACTATAGGTACTTGCATACTTGCAGATACTTCAACTTTAGTGATAAACTGATCAAAGTCCTCAAAAATAGAAGTTTGAATTGAAACATCAACAACATGATCATTCAATGCATAGAGACCCTCAAGAATAATATCTTGACTTGAATTAAGAGAAAATACCAATCGTGTATGCAAATAAGCAATTTCATTATCCTTCTACGGAGCAACTTCCTCAAGAGCATTAATGACTTCAAAACAATGAGAAACTTGGAAATCCATTATATTCCTTAGTTGAGAAACCTCTTGCTGTAGTAATGCTTTCTCCTCTTGAAGCCGATTAATAACAAACAAAGCTTCAATTACTACAACATTGGCTGCATTTCTCTCCTTTTCAAGCTCAATAGAGAACCAATGAATCATCTCAGTTGGAGATTGAGTCATAGAGTGTACCTCATGCGGAACTTCACAAAAACCATGCAAAAATTGATTTCATTCTGCAATGATTCATATTCAACCAACTCTTGCAAAGGAAATGCAGTGCAAATCTTGCAATCTTGCTCTTCCTACAAAGGGATTACAGTGCTAATCTTGCAATTCCGCAATTTCGGGAGTGGAATACTAACTTGTTCTTTAGATCAAGCAATGCAATGACCTGTAAATTAAGCATGCAAAAAAACTTACAGGATTTTCATTCTTCACAAAACCCATGAACATAATAACAATGCTTTGAATTATGTCTAGACTCAAAGCAAACTTTTCACCACTTTTTCTTTTCCTTTGATTTACCTATTGCTTTAGGTACTTGTCATTGCTTTAAGCAGTTATCACTGCTTTAGGCAATCTTCCCTGCTTCACGTCTTGATTAAAATTTCATATTTAGGACATTCTGCTTCATACAGAAACTCTATCTCATGCACGAATTCTCCTTCATGTAGGAATTGCGCTTTATGCAGGAATTCTACTCCATGCAGAAAATTGCTTTATGCAAGAACTATTGCTTTATGAAGAAACCTATGCTTCATGTATAAAAATCTAATTGCTAGCCTCAACCTTTTCCCATTTTTAATGGTGTTTGAACATAAAGATATAGGGACACAATGGTGGCGTATGCAAATAGAAAACCCTTCAAACTCCATACAACAAATTCATTTTTCGTCCATAAAACAAAGTTGTTTTTCACAAATCTTAGGTATTGTTTCAAGTCTCTGCACAAATTCTGCACCTAGAAAACCTTTTAAAATACATATAGGAAATTATGTTGTCTTCCCTAAAATACGGTTGTTTTTTACAGAGCTTCAAATTTTTGGCATCAATTTTTTTGTGAAACTCCACAATAGAGATTTAGAAAAGCATGGCAAGATCATGGCAGGATTGCCAAAGTGTTGCTGCCCTATCTATGCAGAATACATAATAGGATAGACAATGCCTCATGAGGAAAAATACTTGTGTCTCATGGGGAAAATACCTGTGCCTCATGGGGAAAATGCCTAATCTTATATCAAAAACTCATAGAAACTCAAAGATAATCACATAGAGACATAAGAACATAGACTTCAACACTAATAATCAGAGAATGAGAAGTAGAACATAGAGAACTTGCTGAGAATAAAACAGGAACACAATGAATGATGGCACCAATTGTCAGATCTACTGTATAATAACGAGAATCCATCATACACAGGTCATGAGCATTAGAGAAGAGCCCAAAAATGAGAATGATCCAGTGTGCCTCATCAGGCCACGTTTTTACAATTGCTTGCAAACTGCATTTCATGAGGCATCTAAGGGCTACTTTACATATAGAACTTGTAATATTTCCACGCAATTAAAAGTTAGTTGGTTAGTTTGAAAGTTAGTTAGTCAATTAATAAGTTAGTAAGATTACTAACTAAAGACTAACTAAGGTAAAAACTAACATTAATAACTGACAATTTTTATTTAATTAAAATATATATTAAAAAAACCAAGAGTTCTAAATCCGATATTTTTCTCAACTTGAAAAGGACCGTAGCCACCCTTCATGAAAGTTACAACATGAATGAGACTTATGAACCATATCAATCACTAGTATTAATGTGTATAGTTTGAATGGTCCAAAAATATTAGATTTTGGGCAAAACTAGCATATTCTAGATATATTAGATATTATCCTAAAAAGATATGGAGTTTTCTAGAATTGGATGTCATTTAAAAGAAAAGATAAGTGATGTTTTAGTTAGTTTTGGAGATTTTATTAAAAAAATAAATAAAGAGAGGGATTTGTGAAATCGCGTGCCCCGCGATCGTAATCTACAGATAGAAAATATCACTTCGAATAGGAAGAAGAAGAAGAAGGAGTGAATTGAGAGAACTTGGAATAGGAAGAAGAAGAAGCAGTGAACTGAGAGATTTCTAAGCAAGTGTCTTGGGGTTTTACCCCCCTTTCGGAGCCAATGGAACCATTAGATTTATGATCTGAGCATCAAATCACTGATTTTTCTAAGATCCCTTCCACAAAGAGCTCTTTTTCTTAGCTACAAGCCCTCTTCTCTAATTCATTATAAATATGAGGCATAGGGAGACACAAGGGAGAATAAGGAGATCCCGAGAGGCTACGAGAGAGAGAGGTAGAGAGAAGGATATTCCTCCAAAATATTGCGAGAAGGAGCTTGAGAGAGAGAGAGAGAGAGAGAGAGAGAGAGAGAGAGAGAGAGAGAGAGAGAGAGAGAGAGAGAGAGAGAGATGTTGGGGGTAAAGGCTCTGCCTAGCTGCTCATGTATTACTACAATGACAGTACTCGCCACTGCACACTACAGGTGGTGGGCGCCCGGCCACACATTGTGGTGGTTGGAGTTTCCACTTTTGAGTCTCTCTCTCTTGGCTCTTGCTCTCCATCTGCCATAGCTCTCACCGCCAAGCTTCTTCCTCCTGGGTTCCACTTCCCTTTCAACTGGTATCAGAGCAAAGGCATTGGAGCTTGCCTGGCATTCTCAGCAGCTTGGATTTGAAGAGCTTCAACCCAAGCTTCAATGGCAACCACGACACCTTTATTTGCAGGTATGTTTTGATCTCCCGCCTCCTCCTTGAGCTTCCACCCAATCCCTAGGAACAACTAGCGCAATTTTTGGTGCATTTTTAGGGGGATGGGATGACCTTCTCCTGGCATTTCCCTGCTCTTCCTCGGCTTCTCGGCACTCTTGGCAACCTTCTCGACCATTGCTTGACTCCCTGGCATTAGTGCTTGGCTTCCGATGATCAATTCAAGTGCTTTTTCCTTCAGCCCTTTGCTGTATACACAGTCCCAAGACTGTTAAAATAGGGCAGCACTTGACATTCATTGTTTGATGCTTATTGGCATTGCTCGTTTGATGCCTATTGTTGCTCGGATGTTGTGGGATGCTATGCCTATGCTTTGGGATTGATTTGGAGCATATTTGAGCATTGTTTGAGCTTTATTTAACATGAAATTGCTTATTGTAATACAGTGGTCTGAAGCTAATTTACTTGGTGTATGTATTGGTTCATGGATACAGGGTGCTCACTGGAGGTTTGAATGATCATATGGATGTATTTGGAAGTTGTCAAATGCTTCTTCTTGGTTCCAGAATGCTTTTGAGCTTGGATTAAGCTCCAACTTGGTCATTCTTCAATGGCATTTGGCTTCAATTGGCATGCTTTGGACCAGTCTATGCCTATTGTCATTGCTTGACATTTAGGCTTCTTGCATTTATGCTTTGGTCAGATATGGATGCCACTTGGTTTGCCCATGCTTGACGATTACTTGAAGCTTCATCTTCAGATGTATTTGAGCATTTTGGATCTACTGGGCATTATATTTGGCTATCAGCTACATGCTTTTTGAATGCTTTCAGACTTATGCTTTATGAGTCTAAGATAGCTTGGGATTTATGCTCCAGATATACCCTACTGGGATTTGGCATGTCTGATGCTATGTATTCGATGTATTTGAGCGTTGCTTGCTCTCTTTGCATCTGAATTTACTTCCAGTGGGAGCCTCTTGGTATATTCGAATGTACACAGATTCTTATTTACACTTGAGCTTGAACTTGTGGGATAGTTACATGCATTTGCTCTCTTGAGAGCTTTATGTCTGCAGTTAGTCTGTAGTGGGCTGATTTGATACACCTATTGGGGCAGGCACCTATCTCTGTCATAGGTTCGTCAGTTTTGTATGCATCTTGGATGGTTATGTATTGGGCTTCTTGCTCTATCAATTGCACTTGTGCTTGGTCTCTACTCTTACCCTGAGACCCATTACATGTATGACTTCTAGACCTATGGGATGTCTCTTGCCTGACAGGAGATTGGTTTGACAATTCTTGGTACCTTCTTGCCCCTTGACACTCATTGTTGGATGTATCTTGCTACCTGGCAGTTGCAGTGACATATGTATCAGTGATTGCTTCATTGTGGGATAGTTTTACATACTGCTGTCATTTATTACAACAAGTTGAAATCTGCAGATTTTGAGCACTTATATGAGGGTAATGCTTACTATTTGATGTTATCTTGGTCATATTTGGTGGACATGTGCTTCTCTTGGTGAAATTCACTCTTTCATCTAGTTTTAGCAGTGGTTTTAGTGCATTTTCTACTAATTACAACAACTTGCAATTTTACTTTTTGCTATTGATTTGGGACAGTATGGCTGGTCATCTAAAAGACACCGTTCTCTTTAACATTGCCAAGTTAGATGGTACCAACTATGGGTATTGGAAGTCCCAAATATGGCAGGTTTTGGTGCACAAGTTGTAGATTAAACCCTTGCATTTCAAGGGTGTCAAACCTGAGGATATGGATGATGATGTTTGGATGGAAGTTGATGAGCTATGCAAGTCTACCATTATTTTGTCACTCTCAGAAGAGGTCCATCATAATGTTGTTGAATATGAAAATTAGAGTGCATGGGATTTATGGAAGAAGATTCAGGAGCTCTATGCGCAGCAGAGTCCTGTGTCATAGATGTATTGGCTGAATCAGTTAATGGACCTTCGCAGGAAGGAGGGGAACTCCCTTTCATCTCATTTCAGTCAGTTTCATGCTATCATGAAGAGTCTGTTGTCACAGGGTATTGAGTTCAAAGACAACTTGTACCCGTTTTTCTTCTTGGCACCTTGCCTGAATCATGGGATGTCTTTCGTATTGCCATATGCATGAACAAGCTTGATGGGTTGAAAATCAAAGATGTTGAGAGTGCTTTATTGATTGAGGAAATCAACATGAGAAACAATGATGCTTCCCGCTCTTCACATGCATTGACTGTTAGAGGTGGTAGACATGGCAGGCATGATAATGATCATAAGGGCAAGAACTCTCTGAAGTCCAGGTCCAAGTCACGTGGTCACAGTAAGTCCCATGGACGGAAGTCTGATCTTACCTGCCATTATTGTGGGAAAGCAGGACATATTAGGCCATAGTGCCATAAAATGCGCGATGATAAGCGCAAGGAAAAGGGAAAAGAAAGAGTGCGGGAAAAGTCTTCTGAGCGTAGTATTGTACCTGCAAAGTCCAGTGTGAAGTTAGAAGAGGTTAATGTCATGCAAGTCACTGATTTAGATGATGATTACATACTTGTAGCTTCTTCATGCGATGCCCTATAGGCTTTTGAGATACCTTCTATGTGTGCACAGTACTAGCTCTTGGATTCGGGTGTGTCCTTTCATGTGACACCTTGTAGAGATTGGTTTCATACCTATCGTACCATGTCTGGTTCTGTTTGTCTTGGTGATGACAGGTCTCTTGACATTGTGGATATTGGAGATGTTAGGCTGCAGTTTCCTTCTGGTAGTTCTTTTGTTTTACATAATGTATGCCATGTACTTGCATTGACTCATAGCCTTATGTCACCTGGACAACTTGATGATGTAGGGTATTTTGTGTCTTTTGGAGACTCTGCATGGAAAATTACTCGTGGCAGCTACATTGGATCATGTTTTGTCTATGGGTTCTATTCCCCATATATCCTTTTGGCATACTCGTTTGGGACATATGTGCCTTAAAGGAATGAAAATGCTCCGTGCTTTGCAGTATCTTCCGCCTTTTGACTCTTCACGTTTTAATTATTATGTTCATTGTTTGTATGGGAGACAAACTAGAAATACACATAAAAAGTCTGGTAAGAAACGCATACGTGAGCCCTTGGCTCTTGTGCACTCAGATGTATATGGGCCCATGCCCTGTCAGTCACTTGGTGGGGCAAAGTACTTTGTTACTTTCATAAATCATTACTCACGTAAAGTTTGGGCTTATCCCATAAAGATAAAATCAGATGTCTTAGACACATTTCAGCATTGGCTTGCATTAGCAGAGAACCAGTCTAGGAAAAGGCTAAAATGCCCAAGGTCAGATAATGGGGGTGAGTATGTATCACGTGCTTTTGAGCAGTTTTGTGATGAGCAGGGTATTAAGCATTAGTTGACCGTCCCTTACACCCCTCCCCAGAATGGTATGACCTAGCAGTGGCATTGACTTTCAAGTTGCAGAGGAGGTATGGGCAGGCAAGCCCCCCTCTTATGATCATTTGTGTGTCTTTGGATGTGAGGCATTCTGCCATGTGCCCAAGGACAAACTGTAATGAGCGGGGATCATGGGAACATGGCATGGGAACATACCAGTCACACTGATGGTATATAAGGTGTAAGTGGGTATTTTGAGGATCAAATAATTATCAAGAATATCTCTTCTCACCCTTCACAAGCTTTCATGGCTTCTTCTTCTTCTTCTTCTTCCTCCTTTTCCTCTCTTTCTCTCTCTTCTCCCTGTCTTTCTTTCTCCTCTTCTTCTTCCCTTGCAGTCCTTCTCTCTCTTCTCTCCCTTAGTTAGGTCAGTTAGGTCTCTTTCATTACAAGTGGTATCAGAGCTTTGTCCTTGATCCTTTTCTTTTCCCATAGATTTAGGGTTCTCATAGTTTCTCACAGTTAGAAAACCTCAGTTACATCTCTCTCACAGGTACATAGGGAGTACTTAGGCAGGCTGTCAGCCCTCTTGAAGACTATGGCAGTCTTTCTTAGAGCTTTCCCAAGAACCATGGACACATCTGGAGGCGAGCAGATAAATTTGGTAGGTCATCATTAATTTCCATGTAAGTCTCTTAAGGGTTTTGGGCAAAAAGAGTGTAGCAAAGTTAGAGAAGCCCAAAAGCACAATTACTTTTTCAAGAGGACCTTCTCTCTCCTTCTTCCTTCAAGCTGCCATGGAACCTTCAACCCCAAGAACTGCAAAAATCTTGCTTCCTCCTCTTCCTCAGCCAGAATGACTTGTCCCAGAACTTCCCTCTCACCTTGCTCAACATCTAGAGCAGCCTTGAGCCCTACTTGACTTGTCCCCCCCTCCCCCCCGCATCAGTCCTTGACAATACCTCAAACCCTACTGTGGGCAGTAGCCATGAAACCTTTAGCCCAGCTCAGGGCACATTGAACCCCCTTCAATTTTCTTATCCCAGGAGCCTTGGGAGTAGCCACAAGCTTCAACAAGTGAGGATATACAACATTGAAAGCCCCCATACAACCATGGGATGCAAGAAGAAGGACAACCACAAAGCTCTTGAAGAAGGCAACCAATAACTCTTCCCTAGGCTTGAACAAGATATGCCAATCAGTTCTTCCTCTCTCTTTTACATCCAATTGTTGAGCTCAGCCACTTGATGAGAGAGATGGAGGTAATTCTTGGGTTGAGAGTGCCAATTGGATTCCCATCCTCAGTCCACACCCTTGGAATGCATGCATAGCTGGACGATCTTTAAATTTATTTCCCATTGATCAAGATTTTACTCTAATCCTTAACCATACTCTTGTTTTGATTCCGATTGATAAGGAAGAAATTGTAAGAAAGGTAAGTCATGCAATCAGTGAGTCACTGAATTGCAGAGGTAACCCCTTTCCCCATCCCATTTTTCTTATTGATCATGTATATCACGAAAGGCCCAATCCTCAATTTGTAAATGCATATCATGCTCTTTGCTTAATAATAAATGTCTGCCATGTATATTCCGGGTGAGGAAAAGCCCGATGCCAGGAAGGTGGCAAGACAAAAGAGGGGTGACTCCCCTTGCCATCAAAGACCCTGAAGGGGTGCACAACCCGGCCCGGGGGGAACTTTGCCCACCTCCAGGTGATTCAGAGCCCAAAGATTCTTGCAGGTATGCTTGAAGGAATAGCCCGAGCCCTGATCATTCAACTCTACAGCCCTCTACATGCATTGGTAATGTCATGTATCACTTGGAAATATATGGTGGATGCATGCAGGAAGGGCAGGGAATGTAGTCATGAAAATGGTCTTAGCAATAGAAATATGGATGCAAATGATGTATGGCTCTATGTGGCAATGAGAACCACAGTTGAGGCCCTGGATGTCTTGGAATAAGCACCTCACCATTGGGATAAGGTATGCTCTTTGAAGGAGTCCTTGCAAGGTATTGCAAACAGCCAGTCCCACACCGTTGGCCTGCAAAAGTCGATTTACAAAAAAGCCTTCTTGTGTGATTGAGCATGGCCCTATAGCTCCATTCAAAGAGGGCATCCCCCCCTTCGATCTGAACCAAAAATATCCCCATTCTGCGCTACGGTTTGGGAGATACACTCAATTTTGTGCTTAGAGGTACTGTAGGACAAGCAACAGTCCTACACAGTTAGCCCACAAAAGTCAATTACAACAAAGCCTTCTTGTATGATTGAGTGTGGGCCCCATAGCTTGATTCGAAGCCATCCCCCCCTTCGATTTGAACCAAAAATCTCCCCATTCTGCCCTATGGTTTGGGAGATAAGCTCAATTTTGTGCTCAGAGGTACTGTGGGATAGGTAGCCGTCTTACATAGTCAGCCCACAAAAAGTGATTATAACAAAGCCCTAATCATTTACTATCAGAGATATTTTTATATAGCCTTGTAGAGGGGATTGAGAGCTTTAATTGGAATAAAATTTTTTGGCGATCAGAGCTTCCTAGTTCAAGATATTGTCATTTTTGTAACAAGGGGTTTGGTGGACTGCACTTGGGATGGCAGGCCACAAGGGTAAAGCAAAGGCCCAAGAGGACTTCCAGCGTGAAATAAGGGACTCCCATGCCTCAATGAATGATCCTAGCTCAGCCCAAGAGGATCATGAATACATGTTTGAAGAGGATGCCCCCGAGATGGACCGCCAACATGAGACCTATCCACTGAACGACATCGAGAGATGGAACAAAGCCATAGGGAGATGCAAACCCACCAAGATCACCGTCATTCTGAGATGATGGCCAAGATGGACTTACTCATTGAGTGCATGGGCGCCCTCATCCCTGCCATTGCACCCCCCTTGGATCGACCCAAGGAGCATGTCCCTCCCCGTGAGGCCAACCGCCCTCCCCCCTTGGAGTCCGGGCGTAGCCCACAAGGTTTTGGTGGTACCCATGGCATTCCCCATAGCAATTATGAGACGGGTGAGCCCTCCACTTGACATAATGAACCCCTCCTTCCCTCCCCCATTACGAAACCTTCAAACCCATCCTTGGGATCACAACTCCCCCATAATGGAAGCTATATGCACACTCATGGGAATGGCCAGCAAGGGCCTAATGCAAATTTTGTGCAGCATGGAATGCAAGGGGTACATGGGCATCATGCATATGGCAATGGGCAGCATGCACATAGCAATGGGTAGCATGCACATGGCAGTTTTGGGCAGCATGGTCATTTTGGATAGCAAGGTCCTAATGTGCAGTTTGGTCCTCATGTAATGCATGGGCAGCATGGCCCCCATGGAAAATTTGGACAGCCAGGGTTTGGACAGCAAGGCATGTATGGGCAGCACAACATACTGGGCAGCATATAGCACATGGCATACATGGACAACAAAGCCCAAATGAGCTGTGTGACAAGATTGTGTTTACTAAGTTTAATGAGTAGTCCTCATCCCCGGTTGAATTAAAGGAATGGACCTCTAAATTGGAAGCCTATTTTCTCATTTACCCTCGTACCGATGAGGCAAAGATTATTTTTCCTCCCTTCATCTGGAAGGTTTTGCCCACACATGGTGGAGATTTATTCAAAGAAAAAATCAGCAGTTTCATGATTGGGAAGATTTCAAGATGCATATGATCAAAGTTTTTGTCTCCATGGTAGAGAAAGAACGTTTGGCTAGGCAATGGTATCAGTTTGATCAGCGAAATCTCACCGTGAGGGAATATACCAACTGGTTTATGAACCTATCCATGTATGTTGAGGCAGTCAGTGATGAGGCCAAATTGCATAAATACATTTATGGGCTAGATGCGCATCTTTCAACTGATGTAATGACTCAAAAGCTAGCCACCTTGTTTGCAGCCATAGAATTGGTTGAACGATATGGTTGAAAATACCATCGCAATGAGAGCATGAAGCCCATTGGAGGACAACAAAGATAACCTATTAGGCAACCCCTATATGCCGGTATTTATCACAGCAACAATGCAGGGAATGGCAGCCCCAAAGTCCCCACTTACCCCACTTTTAATGCTAAAAGGAAATATGGCAATTTTGGGATAGCACCCCCTTTCAAAAGTGACCCAAAGTATGCTAAAAATAAGACACGGAATGGCTTCAGTCCTAACGGTCAAAAATTCATTCCTCTTGAAGTTGTCAAGGATCGCAAGGCTAAAGGCTTGTGCTTTAAATGTGGGGATAAGTACACAACTGATCATGTATCCAAATGCCCCTTTAAGAACGCCATTGCTAAGTTTAATAGCATGTATGTGCTAGAAGATAGTGACAAGTTGGAAGAGGACTTGCATGACAACTCTCCCATGATGACACTTGTTGAAAATGCTGAATATGAAGAGGATCTTGAAACCGATTAGTTTTATGACTCACCGGACGGGTTCCCTTTTGGCCTCGGCGGTTGCCCCATGGATGACATGCTTGGGAATGACCCTTTTTACCCCACATTTACCACTATATCAGCTTGCTCGATCTTCATGAATGCATGGACCAACTCTAGGAGCCCAAACACCCTACGGGTACATGGTAACATTGA
The DNA here is from genome assembly GCF_053477565.2 of Lygodium microphyllum. Classification (NCBI taxonomy): domain Eukaryota; kingdom Viridiplantae; phylum Streptophyta; class Polypodiopsida; order Schizaeales; family Lygodiaceae; genus Lygodium; species Lygodium microphyllum. The sequence goes on from NC_141136.1 coordinate 8,156,301, forward strand.
TGGCAAGAATGTATACATTCTCATAGATAGTGGCAGCACACACAGTTTTGTGTATAAATTGACTCTTGGCCGTTTGACATGTGTTCCTACTGAATTACAACAACCTCTTAGGGTTCAAGTGGCCAATGGAAGTGAGAAAATAAGCTCCCATGTATGCATACAAGTGTCTCTTATGCTAGCCAAAAATTATACAGCAAAGGTGGACTTAATTGCCCTTGATATGGGCCCCGTGGATGTTGTTTTAGGTTGTGATTGGCTGCAGCAATTGGAAAAAATCTCTATGGACTTCTCTTAGTTGTATATGGAGTTTGTAATGCATGGGCAGCTTGTACATTTGGAGGGCATCAAATAAATTGCAGATTTTCGGCTTATAATAGTAAGACAACTCAAAAAGGAATTCAAGAAATGCTCCCAGATCTTTGTCTTGCATTTGCATAAGGATAATGATGACCAACACACCTTGGAGAAGCAAAATGCAGCGCTAAAATCACTTTTGGCTGAATATGAGGACCTATTTCAGCCTCCCACCACTCTCCCACCTCAAAGATCGGTGGATCACCCGATTGACTTGGAGCCCATGCCAAGCCCATCAATAAACCCCTCATATCGGCTCTCTAAATGTGAGAGAGAGGAAGTAGCTAAGCAAGTCAAGGAGCTCATTGAAATGGGATTCATAGAGCCTAGATCTTCCCCTTATGCCTCCCCGGTTCTATTGGTTAAGAAAAAGGATGGATCCTTCCGGTTGTGCATTGACTACCGTGATCTTAATAAGATCACTGTCAAAAATAAATACCCCATCCCTCGGATTGATGACTTGCTTGATGAGCTCAAGGGAGCACGCTACTTCACCAAGATTGATTTACGATCTGGCTACCACCAAATCAGAATGAGAGTGGGTGATGAAGTTAAAACAACTTTTCAGATTGATCGTGGCTTGTACCATTTCCTTGTCATGCCATTTGGGCTCATTAATGCACCCGCCATGTTTCAGAAAGAACAAAATATTACAGGCATGGCTTTTCCAGTTTGTGTTGGTATTCGTCGATGATATATTCATCTACAGCAAGTCACTGCATGAGCATTTGAAGCATGTTAGACAAATTTTTGATATACTAAGAAAGCACCGGTTATTTGCCAAGGAAAGCAAGTGTGTCTTCATGCAAATAGAGGTTGAGTACTTGGGACACATTGTTAGTGAAAAAGGTATCCAAGCTGATCCTAAGAAAGTGCAATGTGTTTGAGATTGGCCCACCCCCACTACCACCACCTCCTTGCATGGCTTTCTTGGCCTCTCCTCTTTTTATTAGAGATTTATTCGCCATTATGCCACAATTGCAGCACCATTAACCGACAGGTTGAAAAAAGAGGCTTTCTTATGGGGTGATTTGGCTAATTGCAGTTTTCAACAGCTGAAAGACTTGCTCACTTCAGCTCCTATCCTCATATGCCCTGACTTTTCAAAGGATTTTTCCATCCAGTGTGATGATAGTGGATGGGGTACTGGTGTAGTCTTGCTGCAAGAACACGGGGTAATAGCATTTGAGAGCCAAAAATTGGATGATAAAGAGAGAGAGTTGCATGTCTATGATTAGGAGATGTTGGCAATCATTCATGCTATTAAAAAGTGGCACCACTACTTGTATGGTAGTAAATTTATGGTGAAAAGTGACCATCGTGTGCTCAAATAGTTCTTGACTCAGTCCAACCTCACTCCCAAACAACGTAGATGGGTAGCTACCCTACAAAACTATGCCTTTGAGATTACCCACACTTGTGGCAAAGGACAATGTAGTGGTTGATGCACTCTCTCACATGTGGGCATGCAAGGTTTCATCTATCATTGAACTCCACCATGATTGGATTGAAGAGTTCCAAGAGGCCTACTTTCTTGATGTTGAATTCAACCCTCTTTTTTCAGAAATTATAGCAAGATGTTATGGATGACAACTCTCAATATCAGCTCCACAACGGCCTCATTTGGATCCATGGCCATATTGTGATTCCCCATGCCTCTCCTTTTACCCAAAGGATCCTTGAAGAGATGCATTCTTCACCGATTGTTGGCCACTTAGGGGTCTTCAAAACATATGACCGCATTTCAAAAAGCTTCCATTGGAAAGGCCTATGGCGAGATGTTAAAGACTTCGTGTCTAGATGTGTGCCTTGTCAACAAAATAAAGATAATACTCTTAAAGTGAGTGGATTGTTGCAACCCTTACCTATTCCCGAAGGAAAATGGATCCACATTACCATGGATTTCATCACTGGTTTACCTACAACCAAGAAGGGTTCGGATAGCATCTATGTGGTAGTTGACCGACTCACTAAAGTAGCCCATTTTATCCCTACAAAATCTTAGTTTATAGCATCTCAAGTTGCCACTCAGTTTATGGAGCATGTATTTAAGTTGCATGGCTTACCCCACGTCATAGTATATGATCGGGACACCAAATTCATGAGTCACTTTTGGCAGACAATTTTCAGCTCCATGGGGACCAAATTGACTCTGTACAGCCTATCATCCCCAAACAGATGGGTAGACCGAGTGAGTCAACAAGTGGCTTAAGACTTATTTGTGACATTTTTGTCATGATGTGCAAAATTCTTGGGATGTATGGCTACACTTGACTGAATTTTCTTACAACAACTCCACTCATTCGAGCATTGGAGTCTCCCCCTTCGAAGCATTGTATGGTTATCGGGTGCCCCTTCCGATCGTGATCTTCAATGAAAAACTCAACCCCCTTGGAAAAGAAGAGTTGGACCGCATGCAAGCTTTACTTTAACAATGCAAGGCAAACCTCAAAAGGGCTCAATAGCACATGAAGCTCCATGTTGATGCAAAAAGAAGCCCCCTTGAATTTCAAGAGGGTAAATTCGTACTCCTCAAGGTCCCCAACTCTCGTTATGCTACACTAAAGGATGGTTCTTGCGACAAGTTGGCACACCGTTACTATGGGCCCTACACAATCATTGGCTTACCGTCTCCAACTCCCTCCCACTACTAAGATCCATAATGTCTTCCATGTGAGCCAATTGAAACCTTTCATTTGCACTCCCAAAGATCATGTAGAGGAGATACCCCTCATAGATGAGGAGGGCCTTATCCAGTATATTATTGAAGCGATCATTGGGCAACGTGAAAAGCAACTCCACACCCGTTCCATCCATGAATACCTGATCAAATGGCAAGGCCTACCAATAGAGGAAGCTTCTTGGCACCCAACATCTATCTTGGATGAGTTTCCACACCTCAAGGAGGCCGTATTGGCTGGAACTTAACCATGACACAGGTTTTGGGCTACAGTATGCGTCTGGACAGCCAAGTGTTTTGCACCAGTTTTGGTCCTGACCCATTTTCAGTCCCATTTTCCATACATGGGCTGAAATTACACCTCGAGGGCTCCACATCAACACCTCACTTTCCCGATCAGAGTTTCCTAGAGGAAGTTATGGCCGTTTTTCTCCAGCCATATACTATCTTGGACAGCACATTAGTAACTCCTGGACAACCCTCTATTTTGCAATAGTTTTGGTCCTAACCTATTTGCAGCCCCCCCTCACCCACATGGGCTGAAAGTACATCTTGTGGACTCCGTAATGACACCTCATTTGTCCCATTCGGAGTTTCTTACACAAAGTTATGGTTGATTTCCTACAGCATACGCTTACGGGACAACATCCCTTGTTTTTGAGGACAAAAACTTTATGAGACGGGATGGTTTGTAATGAGCGGGGATCACGGGAACATGGCATGGGAACGTACCAGTCACACTGACGGTATATAAGGTGTAAGAGGGTATTTTGAAGATTGGAGAATTATCGATAATCTCTCTTTTCACCCTTCACAAGCTTTCATGGCTTCTTCTTCTTCTTCTTCTTCCTCCTTTTTCTCTCTTTCTCTCTCTTCTCCCTATCTTTCTCTCTCCTCTTCTTCTTCTCTTGCAGTCCTTCTCTCTATTCTCTCCCTTAGTTAGGTCAATTAGGTCTCTTTCATTATACAAACGCAATAAGCTGGATCCTAAAAGTGTCAAATGTATTTTCATTGGCTATCAAGAGAGATGGGTTATCGTCTATGGGATCCGTAGGTGCGGAAAGTGATCTGCAGCCATGATGTCATCTTTCATGAGGAAAAAATGCATATGTAGCTTGAGAAAGTGGTTGAGGTGGTACGTAGAGTTATCTTTCGGGAGGAGCCACTTGCTCCTGTTCAACTTGCTCCACAGCTAGCTAGACAACATGCAACATCGCCTTATGCTCATGGTCCAGATGTTAGACATGGTGATGTTAGACAGGATGTTGATTAGCAGACAATAGAGCCTGGGTTGAGACATTCTACTAGAGATAGACGACCTCCTAACCGTTTTGCGCCCTCTATGGATTATGTACTGGTTACAGATGTAGGAGAGCCTCTCACTTATGATGAGGCTATGCACAGGGGTGATTATCACTCTTGGGAGAGGGCTATGTAGTCTGAGCTTGACTCATTGTATTAGAATCAGACTTGGGATTTGGTTTCCTTGCCTCACTGTAAGAAGGATTTGCCATGCAAGTGGGTGTACAAGCTGAAAAGTGTCAAGAATCATGTGGTGGGGGGACTTGCTTGAGGTGCTGTGCCAAACACACATTGTATGCACAAGAGGAAGCTCACTCAAGAACACAAGAAGAGAGATGGAGGCCAAAACGTTTTCTTGCTGGTTTTTTTTTCTTGGATCACAATGAGAACATGATATTTACTCATTAAGACTACATGAACCATCAATAACTTTTTCTTTTGATACCTTTTGATTGGTAGTAACTAGTCAATGATAATATGTTATGCACATTTTATTAATAAACTTGAAACATCTTTGTCTTTTAGTAGCATCCAATCATTTGGCATACTTGACTAGAGCTCCACATAGCACAACATGATTTTCATTCATCATTTGAAAGAAATATTGTAGATAACCAAATCAATCATGACAATATTTTTAAACAAATATACTTAGTTTAATGGTGCAAGTAGTTACTCTAGAAATCTAATTGAGCTTTCTCTAGAAGATCAAGGCTTAGAAGGTAGGTTTCCATATCAAAACTCGACAAGAGTAGGAGCTGATTGTGAAGTAAGCAAGGTGTACATTTATTCTAGCAAGAGGGGCAATTTGTGCTTCACCATGTCCCTTTCAAGATTTGTCCAACAAATATATGTCATCTTCCTTTGTCACAAGAGAGTCAAGAAGAGCTAATACATAGGACTTTTAGAATCAATAAAGATATGGGAAACCCAATAAAGTAACAATCATGGAATGAGTATCATTTCCACATGAGAGAGGGAGAGGGGTGGGGAGGGAGAGAGAGAGGTTACATCTCATCATGCATAGGCCTCACCTATCTAGAGAAAGTGCCAAGGGATGGACCATCACAAATAAAATGATGGACTTTGATGCACATGCATAGGTTGTTGCATTAGAAGCATGTGAGTTACAAGGGGTAGACAAAAGAGTTTATTATGTGATAAAGAGCGAGGCAACATATGTTTAATGCACATGATCCACACACACACACACACACACACACACACACACACACACACACACACACACACACACACACACACACACACACACACACACACACACACACACACACACACACACACACACACACACACACACACACACACACACACACACACACACACACACACAGAGAGAGAGAGAGAGAGAGAGAGAGAGAGAGAGAGAGAGAGAGAGAGAGAGAGAGAGAGAGAGAGAGAGAGAGAGAGAGAGAGAGAGAGAGAGAGAGAGATGTCAAAAGCACGGATCTAGAGCATGCCAAGAGCTATGGTGGATGGAAGATGAAGGCTAGATTCATGTTGACATAGACAATGAGTAGACAACACTTATACAAGTGAAGTAGGTTCCAAGATGGAAGCTTGGACTCATAAATAAGATATTGTGTAATAGAATGACAGTGACAATAACACTAATTGAAAGAGAAAAGCATCATGATCTTGTATTTATCATTGTGAAAGTACAATGCTTTATAGTAGTTGGATTGTTCCACTCTCTTCACTATGCACACGGGATTCATGACATCTCTTCTTTGGAGCATACATCATTTGTCTATTTCTCAAAGAGAGAGAGAGAGAGAGAGAGAGAGAGAGAGAGAGAGAGAGAGAGAGAGAGAGAGAGAGAGAGAGAGAGAGAGAGAGAGAGAGAGAGAGAGAGAGAGAGAGAGAGAGAGAGAGAGAGAACATGCCCCTCCAATGTACTCCACAAGAGATAGAAAAGAAGCAAGTCTTTTTAAAATTACACCTTTTTAAACATTAAAAGATATCCAAAAAGAAAGCCTCAGGATCACTTGTGCTTGCCATGTAGCTTGGTAGCAGACATGTTAGATTTAGTTCGTGCCTTGGGAAATGTGAAAATAAGAGATAGTATAGATTGTTGAGAGGAGATCACTTCAAAGAATCAAAAGTTGTGAGATGGTATGAAGAAGATGTTTATAGCTCTCTCCTTTGCATTGTCTCTGAGGATTTCATTGTAGCACTAGATGGATAATAAATTAATCACCATGACAATTGCTCTACTTATTTGAGAAAATGTAGATGACAACCTAATGTTGCAAATTGTGGAGTGCATTCTCTCTTAATGTTTTGCTTCATGTGTGATGTTGTGAATTGTTGAATACATTTTCTCTAAATTGTGGAGTGTGTGGGGACCACAAGTAATCTTCCATATAGAATCACCAAAGAGACATGATATCTTGTATCATCCAACTATTTAATAGAGAATCAACTTTTGGTCAAAGTCAATACATTATGTGTATTATGAAAAACAAATTAAGTGTAGTCTAACATCCCCAATGCCAATGATATACAATATAGTGTCATTTCCTAGTTTCACAAAACCTGTAACGTTATGACAGGTATGAAACCAATCTTGATACAAGGTAACATGGAAAGAAGCCCTTGAATTAAGCAGCCACCACTAAGAGTAAGTAGATGAAGCATTGGTTAATAGAATAGCATCAAGAGATGAAGCAACTAAGATATAATCATCATCAAACTCAACCTATACTATAGTTATCTCTTCAATCTTCATGATGGACTTACTAGGGGCAATGCTACGGCTATCAAACCTTGCATTATCTTGCAATTTTCCCTTGCCTTCATGATGGACTTACTAGGGGCAATGCTACGGCTATCAAACCTTGCATTATCTTGCAATTTTCCCTTGCCTTTCTCATTGCACTTATCATCGCATATCTTATAATATTATTGCAGCCATATATGACCTTGCTTTTCTGATAATAGTGACATGTTAAGGAGGACTTATGGCTGCAAGACTTAGTGTGAGACTATTCGTGAGGCAGAGATTGAGACCTCTATGAGTCTCTACAATGGTGATCATTACCACTCTTACCATCATGTTTGCCTCTAACAATCAATACATGAGAAGTATAGGAGGCATCCATATTCTTCCTATTCATCTCCTCTATGAATAAAGCACCCTCAACATCCGGGAGTTTCAAGCCATCTTTAGGAGCACTGACACACATGGCCATATGGAAAGCATCCCATGACTTTGGAAGTGTAACAAGAAAGAATGAGGGGGTAGTTCTGTTTGAACTCAATGCCATGTGAGGTCAATCGGCTAAAAATCGAATGGAATTCATTCAAATAAGTAGATAGAGAAGTATATTTTCTCCCATAATTGCCAAATATTACCATCAAGTGCAACAACATTAAAATAAACTTGTTTAGACAATGGTAGTATAATGGTGGATTTACATAGCTCATCCAACTCATCTGAATCTTTCTAATTTATGCCTTGGGCTTTACACTCTTGGTTTTCAATGACTTAATTAGAAGCTTTTGTACTAACACTTGCCACATCTACATCTTCCAATAGGGTGAAATTTGTGCCATCGAGATTCTCACTATTGAAGATAGCACTATCATGAGAACCATTAATCATTATGACAGTAGATAAGTGAAAAGTATAGGATAGGGGCTGTTGTAATCACTACAAAATAGCCCCAAAATAGAGACAAAAATAAGTGTAAATAGGAAATAATATAGAAGGATATAGCTATTCATTAGCTGTGACTAATAGAATGCCAAACCAAATTGTCTACTCTCCAAAAGAATGCATAAAACAATAATTACAACAATATTGAAATAAATATAATAGTATATCTTGATCACACTATGGGCAAACAAACAAAATAGCAAGCTCCCATTGCTAAGAATATCCAGATAACAACCTAGATACATAAAGGCAACTAGCATAGAATAGGCATAAGCCATTGGTACCAAAGACTACTATGAACTCAAAGTGTTAGTGAACAATACATCCTATAGGCATATATAGTGTATGTAAGAGATCTCAAGAGAAATTGTAGAGATCTATCAAATACACAACTAGCTAAGAAAAGGATAACGAGGCTCAATTATAGCCCATATACATGGATACATCATTGACAAATTATTGATAGATTTCAGGGTCAATATCCAAAGTATACAAAGTCACATTAGCCCACAAGCACGACTAACTATATTCAATATTATACAAGAGAGCATATACATGAAGCCAAAGTTCCATTGTCTCAAAGAACTAAGCTCTACATATAAGATTCAGGGTGCTACTAATGGAAGTGAATCCAGAATGTTAGAGAGCATAATAAGGCTCAATGCATCATCATGTACATAATATTTGGACAATCAAGATACACTATATATACATCGGGAAGCATGTAATCCAATAATAAGTCTCAAACCCACAAGTGAATGAGCATTGAATCAAGTGGCAAGTATCCAAACATGCCCAATGTTGCTCAAAGCCAAGCCTAAAATGTCATCATAGGCATATCTGGGCACGTACAATAGTGCCAAATATTCACATAAGCATATCACATACCCAATAAGCATGTAGGCCTTCAATACATAGAGCTTTTCGAGTTAAATGCTTGCTATCCAAATTGTATATAGTAATAAAACCATGCACAAATTGAGCTATTTGAGCTCAAAGCAATCCAAAATGCATCTCAAGGCATTACCATAATATCCAAACATCAAATCCAAGCTCTAGAGACATCACATAAGCAATGGTGTAATATTCATGCCACAACACTTCATATCAAGAATCGCATTCATGCTTGAGTCATTTTAGAAATTATTCGTCGATCTATCACATAAGTGACCACACATAATTTTCTTAATATCAAGTCTTGCATTAAATCAATTCTACAATCCGACACGAGAAGATGACTCAATGTTCCCTACCAACAAAAAGCAAAGACGCCTCATAAATAATATTACGACAACTTGATCATAAATTTTCTTGCATTATATTTGATTTAGCATTCCCCAATTCCATTTAATGCATCAAAGATCGCATTGATTTCGTAACCGCAAGACGAATTGCAAAAGCCTTAATCGGTAGACAAAGAACGCACATCATTGTGAAGTTCCACTACCATATAGAAACCACAACCAAAGCTATGGACCAAACACCGAAGTGGGTCCCTAAGCATAGACCACAACCTCATAAATGTTAATCATTTGGAACTCATAGTTTCCATGCTTCACATTTTAGACCTAAACAGAGGACTTGGTGCTTCTATAGTTTGTAGGTTATTAGGCGGCACTGGGTTCCAAAAGCCCTTTTGCGAGCCAAAGGCTACTATGAAGGTAACACCTTGGTGTGACTGCCTAAGCTCACAAATGGTATGTATGATCCTCAATCTCATGCTCACAAATGGTATGTATGATCCTCAATCTCATGCTCCAAAAACTAAGGCCTAGAAATGTAAATCAAAATAGGGGAGGAGAAAAACTAAGAGGAAGGTTGCCCAATCCATGAGTACTCCAAGGGTCTATTGACCAAAAGCTCAACCATATGCCAATGAGCGACCAATCATTAATGAGCTCCCACCTAATAATTCTGATGTGACCACCACTGCAAAATCTCATAACAAAGCGTTAACCAAACTCCAAACCCAATCAACTTCTCAAACCATGCTCATCAAACTCAATGAGAATCCCAAAGTGGAAACACCATATACCAACCTGTCCAATCCAATTAAACCAAAGCCACTAGCAGGCCTTAAGCCATCATAACAATGACGATCCATTCTTGAAGTGGCTTCCAATATGGCCATGGACATAGGGGATGACTTAGTAACATGCATTCAATAATTGGACTCAATTTTCACATTGCTTGGTAGAAGTTATGATTGCTTGGATGTAGGCCAACTTAACAAAAACATAGCCAATAAGATGTGCTCCTTACCGTTTTCTTGGGAAGAATACAAATTCATCTTCACTAAGGCATCCACCATTGCAGAAGAGATGATTGCCAATGAAATCTCATGAGAACAAGCCTTAAACCAACACTTAATCACATCCTTTAATAAAGACAAAATTCCCATGCCACCACAACAACTTGCTGAGCTCTAATGATTAGTTGAATTCGAGTCCAATTTCTTATGCAAGTGGTATACTTGATGCATTCAATGGGCACACAAGGGTTATTAGATAATGACCAATGTGGAGCAATGACGTGCCATCAAGACCTCTGAGTATGACCAAACATATGTGGCCCCAACTTCATTTTATGTGTTAACAATGATAAGAAATCAGCCATTAGATGACAATATCATGCTACATCCATACTTAGATAGAATATAATAGAGGAGGAACTCACATTGCAAGCCAAATCAACTTGATTGACCAACATATTGACTTATATAACATAAGTGGACATTCATCCATAGGATATGGACTATCATGAGACACTAGAGTATAAGCAAAAGTTTTACGACTGGCTCTTGAAAAACAGTAAGGTAAACCATGGACACACAGAATGCCCTTACACCTTTACTTCCACAAGCCTAGGAAGGATTTCCATTGTTTCCAAGGGGGAAGGGATAAGATGGAAGGTGCATGAAAAAGTAAAATACGAGTTGAACTTTGAAAGAAAAGGATGAATGGAATTTTCTTTTTCTATTAGTTTCTCCATGAAGTTATTGTGTGGAATGTAGGGATTGATTGATGTGGAGACTTTCATTTCATGGGTTGTGCATTTTACTATCTAATAGTATTTTTTCCTAATCACTTTACCCTCTATGTGAGAAATGTCTTTTAAAGAGAACTAATTGTGGGATGTTGTGTGTTGACATGAACCCAAATGGTAGGGGAGTAGGATAAAACCAACAAGATTTCATTCTCCTAGAGGAAGAACACAGAAAATATAGCTTAGCCATGGAGATATGCATCTTCAACTAGCTGAAATACCATAAAATCCACAACCTAGGGGAGTTGGTATCATCGAAAGAGGCAGCCAAGCGGATAATAGAACAATGTAATCTTGCTAAGTACTTGGAGAAGGTGGTCCAAGACATAGACCATAGCAAATGCACAGAATTCCTAAAGACCTTTGATGCCCAAAAGGACAGTGGCATAGTAAAAATCAGACAAGGAGATACCAGTAGAAGGGTGGAAGTTGAACTTAGCCTGAAGATCATGGAGAAGGCCTTGGGGGTATGGAAAAGCTGGAGAAGAGGCCGAAGAGAGATGTCTATGAGATGTTGGAAATGGAAAAGAAGAAAGTCTACATGAATGAGGTAATCAACTTGGTTGATATTTTCGAGCCCACCATCAGATTGTAAGCAAAGATGATTCATACCCTCTTCTCAAGCCAAACATACAACACCCTCATGAATAAGATACGAGTGCCCTTGCTTGAAAGCCTCGTAGAAACTAAAAAATAATCCACACATCGGAAAAGGTGCTATCAGCAGTACTAAGGGCGGTAGGGGGAGAGTCTGGCTACAACAACAGAGTAAGAGAGGAAAAAACCAATGTCCAAGTTGTCAATCATAGGGTTTGGAGGGGTGCTAAAAGCTATAATCTAGGAAGCCTTGGGAGAGGTACAAAGAGAAGTAGTAGATGAGACCCTTGAACAATCATTGATCCAAGAAGAGCAGCATTCTCCCACTCTAGTGAGCCCCCTTGCTTCATTTTCAATAGGGAATGAGGAGGAGGAAGAATTCAACAAAGATTAGTAGGAGAAGGCAAAACAAGATGCTAAGGAGAAAGAAGTTGACCATCCCACTCAAAGCCTCAAGTAAAAGGGCAGTTAGCGAACAACAGGGCTTAGAGCCATCAAGCCAAGGAGAAAGAAGAAGGATCATGGTGAAAATCCCTTTGAGGAGAACAAGTCCACCATAAAAGAAAACAAAGAATTGCAAAGGATGGAAGACAAATCCAAGAAACTTGAAGAGGAGTGCAAGAAGAATCAAGAGGAAGAGGAATAAAGACTAAGAAAAGATGAGGAGGAGAAAATAACATTGGGCATTAGAAGATCAATGGAGCAACCCTTCCAATCTTAGGAGTTAGCTATGATGAGCTCCACACAAGAGGATGTACCAAGCACAAGTATTGTCTCGTAGAAGAGGCATAATAAAAACCAGTTGCAAAAGGCAAGGGAAAAGCCCCTCTGCATGAAATCCTACCAGTCATGGTCACTCCAATAATCACCCCAACATGAGGAAACACCGAAGGCGCAGTCCATGAAAGTAATGTCATGGTTTGGATATAGTATCTCTTGAGAAAAGTACAAGAACTTACACCTGCACCAAGTGAAGGAGCCCCACTTACATGAACTAAAGGCCAGCTCGTTAGAGTTGATGCCAAATCGCGCCAAGGACCGAAGATACCATGCTTGGAAGTATCAATTACTTTAGTGCCCTAAGCCATGTGCAACATAGAAGAGTACGATGAGTTGGTAAAATAACTTGAGAGTCAAGTTGACAAGAGGATTGAAGAGAAAAAGGTCACACTAGCCAAGTTGGATGAAGAAAGGTATGCTTTTCAACCTACCATTTAGAAAAAATAAGGGTGATGACTATAATAAGCATGGAAATGATTGCATTAAAAGAGGCCTTAAAGGAAAGGCAAGGTGAAGAAAGCCTAAAAAACTTGCATGATGAAGAATGGGAGAATTGTATGGCCCTAGAGAAAATGTGTATGGCTCTTCAACTCCTTGTTTTCTGACTCCAGGTGTCTATTTTCCCATTCTTCATCCAGAATTTGCATATCTCTAGCAGAATAAACTTTGATGACTTTCATACCAATGTCCTGACCTAGATTACACACATAGGCATTATACCTCATTACATGAACTGTCATGCCTACTTGGAGTATAACCCAAAATTCTATGATTGGCTCATGAAAAAGTAAAGCACAACACACATGCGGTTCATGCTCGTAACCCTTTGTCCTCCAATCCTAGGAAGGATTTTCATCACTCCTAGGGAGAGGGGATAAGGTGGAAAAGAAGATACAACTTGAATATTAAACCAAACTTTAAAAGGAAAAAGAAAAGTTAATTTGTACTAGAGTCTTGGCTATCATGCACAAATGACCTTTAGAGGAATATGTCATGGCCCACCCCTATTTCGATCAAATCTTGATCAAGGAAGAATTACATATTGCTAGCAGGATGAACTCTAGTGACTTTCTCATTGATGTCTTGACCTTCATTATGCATGAGGGTATTAGACCTCATGACATGGACCGGCACACCCACTTAGAGTATAACTCAAACTTCTATGATTGGCTCATGATGAAGTAAAGCACATCATGCATGCACTCCATGCTCTTCACGCTTCATCCTCCAATCTTAGGAAGGAATTTTATCACTCCTTGAGGGGGGAGGTGGTAAAGCACGAATGAAGAGGAACTTTAGATTGAACTTTAAAAAAGCAAAAAGAACTGATAAAAGTCAATTTGTACTAAAGAAATAATTTCATGAAATGTTGGGTGGAACTATGTAGACTGATTGAAGTAAAAATTTTCATTATGTACTCGAGCACTTCATCTTTCTATAATATATATTCATAACCCCCTCATCTTTTCACAAAATATCATTTTAAGTAAACTAACAATGAGTTGTTGCATCATAATAGGAACTTGAGATGGTAGCTCAACTCTTGTTCTTAGAGGAAGAACACAACAAGTACCGATTGGCCACTAAAACACAAGTCTACAACAAGCTAAAGTACCGCAATGTCAATGATTTGAGAGAGTTGATGAACAAGGAAGGTGCAGTGAGACTAATATTCAACTAGTGAAATCTCCACAGATACATAGAGAAGGTTGGCTAGGATTGACCACAGCAAATGCACAAAATTCCTAAGATCTTTTGACATAAGAAGAAACATTAGCATGGTGACCATCAAGCACCCCACCATTTGCCTACATGCTAAAATAGTCCACACCCTTTTCTCAAGCCAGAGATATAATGCTCTCATGAACAAAATAGGCTTATCATTGCTAGAGAGTCTTGCAACCAATGCCTTGGATGAGGTAAATTGGAATGCCTACATTTGGAATATAATACAAGCATCGGAAAAGGTACTAGCCATAACACCAAGGGTGGAAAAAAGGGGAGTCTCCAGCTACCACGACGCGGAGTCCAAAAGGAAACAACTTGCCTCTAAGGATTTGACTATAGGCTTTGGAGGAGGATTCATTGCCATCATTCATGAAGCTCTGAGGGAGGTGGAAAGAGAAGTAGCAGAGGAGACCTCAGAGCCATCACCAATCCGAGTGAAGCATTGCTCTTCCATCCCAGCAAGCCCAACCATGTCACTTTTAGCAGAAGAACATGGGGAAGATGAGTCCATAAGGAATAGCATGACAACACGTAGAGTTTTACTAATGAAAAGGAGAATGACCAACCATCTCAATAGTAAGAAGCCTCAAGCAAGAGGGCAGTCAATGTGAGCAATAATGCTCAAAATTGTCGAGCCAAGGGGAGAGGAAAAAGATCACTCTCAAAATCCTTATAAGAAAAACTTGATCCACCTGCAAGGAAAACAGAGAGTTGAAAAGGCTGGAGGAGAAATCGAAGAGACTAGAAGAAGAGCATAGGAAAAGGCAAGAAGAGGAGAAAAACAACTAAGGAAACATGAAGAGGAGTAGATTGCTCTAGCGAAAATAGAATCAAAGATTTAGCCTACAAGCTAACCCATTCAAAGAGTGAATGCCTCTTGACCAAAAGCAAAGCTATGACTCCCGAGATAGGAATGATGGAGCAACAATGTGCATTCTTGAGCACAACATTAAATTTCACGCAACTGAGAGGAGAAGAGACATTAGAACAACTAAAAAGAAAACTAGAGCTAACAAGGAGGGTATTGCAATATGGACTCCATGCCATGGCACCCAAGCCTAGCACTGGCGTGGGAGTAGAGGAGCAATGTGCTCACCTAATCTCAATTGGCTTAACCACATAGGAACTCTCCTTAATAGGGCTTGGGAAGCCAAATCAACAAATGTAGTTGCCTCAACAAGAGAACAAAAGTAGGAACCAAGCTTCCCTTTGTGGCCACAAGTATAGTTAAAAGAGCAAAGGGCTATATGCCAAGCCATGCATTCCTTGTAAAATCTCTTAGGCCCTCTCGAAATATAGCTACTGAAGAGCATTAGGATGATGTCTAGCGTACTTCCTTCCAATGTATCTCACAAAAAAAGGGAAAGAAAAAGAAAAGTGAAAACAAAGTAAAGTCCTACACAAAACAAAAGGAAAGGAACAATCGTGCTTTCCCATGTAATATCAGAGTGCCATAAAAATTGCACCTAGGGGTTTTCAAGTTAGATGCATATGGTGGCCTTGATTGGCCGACTTCATACCTAATCCCCTAGCCCTCGTCCCCCCACTTTACATTTAGGGCATATCAAGGGCAGGATACACCTAGGGGGTTTTGGAGTCACCTACGGTAGACCTATCTCCCTAAGTCACATCCACAACGCCTCCCCTCGTACACAAACTAAGTCCTCAAGTGTGGGACAATACCATAGTCACCCAACTCCCAGTTTCATTGGCATGGACACCTCGTACTACACAGTGAGATAGATACACCCCTAGGTAGTGCACTTCCTTTTTCTTTTTCAACTATACTCAACAATTGTGATCAACCATTGATATTGGAGGCTCCCATTACCCACTCAAATCTATCCTTGACTTCCATAATATTTCATCCAATTTTGTGATGCTTTTTTTCCCATCCAATCTCTACGAAGGCCCATCATTGACCCACATGGAAACCCTTCAACCACCCAAGCCCTCATTAACAAGTGCCTGCAAGTGCCATGGGACTAGCACTTAGCTGGGGAGGAGGGGAAGATAATGGTAACCCTTGTGCAAAGAAAGCAAAAGGAAAATTAAAAAGACATAGGGCAAAGTGGAAAAAGGTGGCCTGATTGAAGAAATATGAGAAAAAAATGCCAAAAGCACGAGAATAACCTTAAAAGTCTAGGGAAAGCCTAAAAGAGGAAATACACATTTTAAATATAAAAGTGTACTCTAAATCCTTGTAAATGAGCATCAAGCTCCCTTTTGTGCAATTTGTAAATGTAGACGGGCATGGGTGAAGGCACAATGCAAATGTGAAGGAAATAGGAAAAGAGAACCTAAGCTAAAATGATCGGGCATATAAAAAAGGAATTGATGCCCAAAGGGGATTAGGGTTTTGTATAAAAGGCAAAAAGTAAATGAAGCACCTCATTCTTGTGTGTGGCCAAATCTAGCTCTTCTACTCCCCTTCTTCTTCTTCTTCTTTCTTCTTGCTTGCTTGAGCTTGTGCTTGAGAGAGATAGTGTGAGGGAGCGAGTATGTGAGGATGAGGAATTGTGGTGGAGAAGCTCTACATCTTTTCCTCTCTTCTTCTTATCTTATATTATCTTCTATTCTCTCGCACGCGACAATGGAGCATGGAACTTGGATCTTGAGGATCAAGCTTGCTTGAGCTTGCACCTTGGATCATGGAGCTACAGGAGTGCTTGAGGGAGGAGACAACTCAATCGAGCATGGAGGTAAGCTCACTACACTCGTAGGTGTGAGAGCATGTTACGACTATGTGAGAGGTAGCCATTGCACTTGGCTTGAAATGCTTGAAACAATAAGTGATCCATGGGTCTTGGCAATCGAGCGAGAAACGTCCACAATATTCTTTAATTGTGAGTCCACAAATTTTCATGAACTATGTTGGACACAAGCATATCCATTAATTAAAAAAAAGCAATTAGTTAATAATTTATAAACTCATTATAGAATTTAATTCAATTAGTAAATAAGATCCTATAGGTAAATAATAAAATAATCAATGTGTAATTTTTGTGTACATATAAATAAATTTCATAGAAATAGAATTTAATACAAGTTTTTTAAATTATTAAGTTTGGAATTGGGCCAAAGTTTTGAAACAAGACACTTAAACTCAATCAATTAAAGACTAGATAATATAATTGTAATTATAATTTAGTTTTTTAAATTAAAATATGATAAAATAATAAAAAATAAAAAATCAAAACAAAAGCTATGAAAGATAGATTTCCTTCATAAAGAGGCCTTTATCTAACTGTATTGTGACTATCACTTAGAAATCCATTATCTATTGTTGTAATCATTAATGCCCAAGGGTTAATTGTGTTGTCTACCATGTTGGAAATATTATATTGATGCCAATGATTGTATTTTTTTCGATAGGTGATCTTGTTCTAGGGCAAGCAATGATAGTAGTAGGATATGTGATGATTGTTATAGTGGGATTAATTCCATCCTGGGCTAGATGATGATGTTCTAAGACCACATGAATGGTTTCAGAGCTATTTTGTGCTAATTTATTGTGATTCATGACTTTTCCAAATGCAATAGATTTTGTCAAATAGGGTTTTCATGGCAAGATTTTAAATTAATAGATCATTCTTCTTATTTCTTCATGGAATCATAACTAATTTACTCAAATGTAGTATTCATGGTCTCATTTAGTGAGAACATATAGAGAAAGTTACTTGAACACAATATATTTGTGAGTGAATTTTCCTATAAAGGGTTGAGTTTGGAAACCCAATGAGAAGGTCTTTTTGAGTAGTAATAATGTATAAGCAATTGAGTAATAGTAGCAGAGTGCCTTTAGGGGTACTACATTTTCCCTTTGATTCACCAAAGGCTAATTTCAAGTGCATTTGTGGGTATGTATGCCTCAACTTTCTCATTGATATATATGCCCATAACTATTTTATGACCAACACATGATATATCATGTGTGTACACATTGGGTAATTAGTGGCATTCAATTTTTAGTTGATACCAAACATTCCAAGAAGATCCTCTTTTAACTACCACCATGACAACACTATACAAAGCACATCTTAACACAAATGCAACTTGAATGAGTGTCAAAACTACCCAAAATGGGAATGTTTTGTTATTTAAACATTTAAATAACATAGGAGAAAGAAAACAAATTGTATTACCTTGTTATAAGAAACAAATCACATTACATGGACTCTAAATGTCAAATTGACAAACAAACTACATGTGGGAAATTAGAAGATAAAAAAATAGGTAAATGTCTCAAAATCATAGTTTTAAGATGGCGATGGTAGGTGGCACCATTGGACAATAGTGGTGGCTCAAATTGGTGGCAACATCAACAAAATATTTAGGGAAAATCTTAGACTAACATCTAGGAAATTGTCCTCAAAGTATTCATTAAAGCTTTGACAAAAAACTTGATGGAAATTTTGATATGAATATTTCATGAAATTTTGGGAAGATTTAATGCTTATGGAATGATGCAAAATAATGCTCAACAAGATTGGGGTTTAATGTGAACCTAACTCAAAATTTGAAAAAAGATTAAAACCTTAAAGTTTACAACATTTTTTATCATTTAAGTGGAAAATACATATCAATAGAGCGATATAATCATAAGGGCCTAGCAAGATAAGCATAGGGGCTAGGTTTAAAGGCTTGGTGAATGTAATATGAAGATAAGAAGTAGATAAAATCTTAGCATTGTAAAGCATTAAATCTCTAAAATTGCTATGATAGAACTTTGGAAGCATTAAAATTTCAAACTAAGATAAAAGAACATTGGTTCATGTAACGTGTCCCCTAGTATCATCCAAGACACGTCTTAGCAGTCCATCGGAAAGGATGTCTAGAAAGCTCCGCCCGGCACTCCCATGGAATGTTACGGGTTTTGCGATCTAGTTCTTTCCGCGTCTGCCACGTAGCGGAAGTATCCTGGCCATTCCCACTTAGGATCGATCGGAATTAGGGTTTTCCTAATGGGTCATTAGCTAACGGCAACTAGTGTCAGACCCGAGCGAACTACTTTACGCAGAAACGCCAGGTTCGAAGCAGATTCACGCTGCACTTGGTTCAAGGAGAATGGAAAACGAGAGGGATGCAAAGCTCAACCTCTCTGCCATAAGGCATAGTCCCATTCCGTTCCCCTAAAACAACGTAAATCGGGTAAGACGTAACTCTAGGTCATCGTTCTCGTTATTCTTTTTGATGATGATGATCATTCCGCTGTTCATCGAGATTTTTGAGAAGTTCTTGGCTAACCGGGACCACCCAACCGTAGGACGGACCCATGGCCCATTCTCCGCACTTTCCTCGGTTTGTTTTAGTTATGTAATTATCTAACACATTAATTTGACATATAACAATCAGCTTCTTTAATTAACCTTGTTAAGCACTGGTTCCTTCACGTAATCTTATCACGTGACATAGAAAAATAACACCAAGCAAGTTCTTTTAACATTTCATCATTTTATCTTTGAAATACAAGGAGTTTCGCCCATAGGCTTGTCCATAATCTGCCCGAAGGCTAACCAGTAACCCTCAAGGATCACTATTCCAAGCTTCCGCCCATCAACTAGTATGCGGGCCTCGAGATCCAATCCCGAGTCATGTTAGCCTCTTGTGCAGGACCCGGAAGGCAAGGGATTTACGGCGAGAGCCCCCCTGGCACCCAAGCGTCCTCCTGCTCCAAGTAGAACTCAACAGAGAGACCTCTCGCGGCGGGTTCGATCCACGTTCCCGGCGCGGTCAACAACCCCCTTGGTTAGGGTTAGGCAAGCAGTCGGGGGTAACTGAAGCTGCCTCTCCCTTCAGGCCTTTAACCTGAAGTATATGTACACATTTAATTTGTAATTTATATTTCAAACAAAGCTCTAAAATCTCTAGCAAGCACAAACATTTCCGTTAATCAACCGAGTTGTTTGACAAATTGCTAAGGAAGTGTTCTTTCCTTTTCGAGTGTACCAACACTCGTTCCCAAGGTGTCTTGTAACTTGGCAAGATCTCTTATACTCCGGTGTAGGGCATATCGAAATTGGTTAATCCCTAAAGTGCCTTAGATGTGCTAGTTTCTGGTTTACAATTCTTTTTATTTAGAAGGATATCCAAAAACACGTCTTTTTGCAAGATAACTTGCGTAGGGATCTGCCGTCCTTGATGAGGGTTTTTCCCTTTTCTCCTTGTGAATCAATCACAAGACTAAATGATTTCATATATGTTGCGCAAGTTCTGCGATGGAATAATATGTTTAGATTCTTTAAGCTGACGTATGTCAGGCCTAGGGTTTCTCTTTTAAGAACCTTAGGGACAAACCCTAGTTTCATATCTTTATGAATTTATTGTCCCTATGGTAAGGAAAGTAGTCAAGTGTTTAGGGTATGAATGTTTCTATGTTTAGATTGGTTCAGTTATCTTTTGGAAGGTAATATTAATCGTCTTGTCACGGTTTTGCTATCCTTGTGACAATTTACTTTCCCAATCAATACAGTTTAATTTGGCATATAGCATAATGCCAAGGTGATACAAAGAGCGACAATACTCCTTGGGACAAAAAGGTCTAGCTGTGAAACTGGTGTATACACACTTTATTAGTCCCCAAGTCCTCAAATAGCAAGGGAAAAGTATTAATAGAGTGTCATCTAGCAATTCCCCATTACATTTTCTTTCAAAATGAGTTCGTATATCTAATTTTTATACTTGTTAATTCCTAACATTTAACTTCCGTTTTCTTTAAAGATGAACTCATGCCAAATAACAACAATTTCCTTGCTAAGATGTGCAACTAGCAAAGATAACTCCCTCGTAATTTAAGCATTGAAAGAAACCTTTCTTGAATTTAGCCATTTACCATGAATTGTTGCGAAAGGAATAAGACTAATGGTGCAAGATATAATTTCTACACTTTAGGAATATATTAGTATAGTAAATGGTTAATCTTGCTTGTAATTTTATAATGCTTGATGCAATTTGAAGAAAGCTAAGTTGTATACATTGTCATTCATAAGCTAACTTCTTCGTTAAAAATAACTCGAACAAACATATCCTATCCTTAACAATTTTTCTTTGCATGATCGACTTAAAACCAAATTAACACCAAGAAGAAAAACTTGGCTTTGAGGTGAGATATCCACATGGATACCGGGAGATGACCCTCCCGTAGCTACACCTTGGATTTTCTTCGGCGGCATCGTAGATCGAATGTGAGATAGCCTTTTGGAATTCCACCGTCTTCTCCTTCTTTCCCTTTCTTTTGTCTTTTTTTTTTCCCACTCTTCCTCCTTCACTCCTTCTTTTCACTCCCTTCTCTTTCCCTCCCTATCTTTTATCTCACTGCTATTTTTCCCTTACGGGGTACCATCCGAGGCCATGATGATGGTTAGGTTTGGGGGGAAAATAATAATGGGGATACGGGGGGGATTAGGAAGAAAGCTTAGGGAGTTGTGGGAAAATGAGAGTTATGAGGGGGTTGAAGAAGGGTTAAAAAGGGTTATAGGGGGGTGAAAAAAGGGTTTAGGGGAATAAAACACGAGGGTTATTAAAACCCGGGAGGGGGGGGAACAAGGCCTTAGGGGGGAATTAAAACCCCGGGAGGGGGGGAAACAAGGGCTTGGGGGGGATTAAACCCGAGAGGGGGGGGGGGGGGAACAAGGCCTTAGGGGGGAATTAAAACCCCTGGAGGAGGGGGGGGGGGGGGGAAACAAGGCCTTAGGGGGGAATTAAAACCCCGGGAGGGGGGGGGGGAAACAAGGCCTTAGGGGGGAATTAAAACCCCGGGAGGGGGGGGGGGACAAGGGCTTAGGGGGGAATTAAAACCCCGGGAGGGGGGGGAAACAAGGGCTTAGGGGGGATTAAACCCGAGAGGGGGGGGGAACAAGGCTTAGGGGGTTAACAAAAAACATAAGGGGGGGGGGGGGGGTGAAAGGGGGCTAAGAAGGTTCTTTAGAGGCTTCCCCCCCAAGAAGCTTCTGAAGCTTCCACGTGGGAGGGGGGGAGCTTATTAGGCACTACGGCGGCGAGTGGAGGCGGAATGATCCAGCGGCGAGGTCTCAACGTCTCCCTCTCTCGTGGTTTCCACACGACGCAGCAGCGGCACTCTCCTCTTCGCCATCATGACTGGGTTGTCTCCTTCTTTCCCTACTTCTCACGGCTCAGCCTCCTTTTACCAGCGGCCCCCCCTCCCTCGTTTAAATAGTGGAGGAGAGGGGGATCTTTCCTCACGGCGTGTCAACACGCATGGTCCCCCTCCCTCCTAAGGCTCCACCAAGGAGCTCTCCTTCTATTCCCCTCCCCCTCCAGCTCATCAGTCGGCTGGAGGGATAAGGGGGGAATTTTTTTTTTTTTCCATAAGTCCCATTTATTTTCTTAACGCGGAATGTTACAGTTCATTGTGAGTATAATGGGTATTTTAAGCAACAATTAAAAGGTTAGAAGTTAGTTCACTTTGCTTTGCATGGTTTTGGTTTGATCTCATTAGAAAAGAGCATGTGAGTCCAAGAGTGTATGCCACTTGAAGAATCTTATTCTACCTAGCTTGTCTTCACTCTTTTGCTACACATTTCTCCTTATACTATCCTAAATCTTTAGTGTGCTACCTTCTTAATAAATAAACAACTAAAAGCATCTACATCATCTTTATTGAAGTTGAGACCTATGTCCTAAATCTTTAGTGTGTCCATATCATTAAATAAATAAACAATTAAAAGAATTAGATAATCTTCATTGAAGTAGAGGTATGTGTGTCCTATGGTCTCATGTGGTACTTATGCTCATTACTTGTGTTCCACTTTGGAACTAACATCTACAAGGACCTACTATTTTGATTGGATCACCAACTTGTCTAGTTCAGCACTCATATATTGCTTGAACCTCTTTGGTCGAGCTTCCCACTCTTGAACTAGCATGGAGGCTTCTCTTTCCAAGACTGATTTATTGCCTTCCTTGATGCTACCATCATGGAGGCCCTTCATTTCACACATTTTTTGTTGGATACTTACTTCACTCTTCTTGAATGAGCACGTCTTCTCCCCCCTTAAGTATCAATAAGTTGGGGTGAGAGTGATGCTTACTTCTCCTGACATTGTTTGATGGTGAGAGGGGGAGATTCCATTCTCTTGGTGCTTATAAGACCTTGGTCATTGTATTGCTTTATGCATGCCTTTGTATCATGATATGTTTGGATCTTGATGATCATGCTTATAAAAGGGCATTTGGGTTGTGGCTATTACTCAAGTAGTACCATTGCATTGTGCATAGCATTAGCATAACACTATGAATTATCTCTTGCATCACCAACGCATTAGTATTATGTTAATGTGAAACATAGAGATTTGGATGGAAGTAATCTTGTATATGCAAGTCTCCATCCAAGGATGAAAACTCCTATGCATGCCAAAAATGGAATTGAATGTTTTAAAAATGTGGGTAGAATGTTCCTAAACATTGCATAATAGTGACATTGTCCAAATCAGGTGTTTATGGTGGTAGTTGTGGCATTAATCTAGCATTTTTTATATTTTCATATGATAGAAACATTTTTGTTTATTGCCAATGTCATCATCACCTATTCTAGAGTCAAGTGATTGTGTGCTCAAGTGAAAAGGAGGTGGGACGAATTGTTGATAGTACATGGATCTCCTATAGCACAAAGGGAACTTCATAGACAATTTAAACCCTGAAGACAATCTATTAATTCATCGTCTCTCGAGCATCAAGCTCAAGAACATCTACAACCACTTTTATGCAAATTTTGTCTTATGCTTTGTGGCTATAATATATTGTGTTAGGTAGTCATATCATTAATCATATCACTTAGAGTAGGAGGAGATTGTAGTTTGACCCTTTACCATTGCAAGCAAAGAAGAAACCAAGCATTATGGCACGATCACCACTAAATCTAGTAGTTAAGAAGATAGTTTTCAAGAGGAGATAAGAAAGACCTTAATTGGCATGTAGCCAAATTTGAAACCAAATGGATAGAAAGTGGGCATTCATCGTATAATGATCAAGTCAAGAAACTTAGTTTGTAGCCATGGCAACGCAAGAAACTTAGTTTGTAGCCATGGCAAGGCAATGGTGATGGCAGGAGGCATATTCCATGGTGGATTTTGTAAAACTATATTTATTTGTCGGGGCTTGTACATGTTAAGATTCAAGCTCATAGTTGTTTTTCCTAGTTGAATAAGGTTTAGTCCCACTGACTTAACCATGGTTAGGTCTAGGTCATTATGATCTTGTGTGGATTGTACATAGTTGTCTACAGACTGTGTGTGGAAAAAAAAGAACTGAAGGGAGCATGTCTGCTCCCCTGTTGCGTGTGCCTTTGTCTCCATCTCTTTCTCTTTGAACTCTAATATGGTATCAGAGCTTACAGGACATATAGATGCTGACTAGGCAGGAAGTACCTATGACAAGAGATCTACTAGTGGGTATGCATTTTCCCTTGGTAGTAGTATGGTCAGCTAGAGCATTAAGAAGCAACCTACAGTTGCACTCTCTAGTATTGAGGCAGAGTATAGAGGTGCTGCATTAGCTACATGTGAGGCAACATGGCTCATGAAGCTTCTTGATGATTTGGGCATGTAGGAAGTTAGGCCTATCACACTCTATTGTGACAACATGAGTAGTGTGCTCCTAGCCAGTAATCCTGTCTATCATGCTAAGACTAAGCACATTGAGGTACACTATCACTTTATCAGAGAAAAAGTGATTGCAGGTTTTTTTAGAGAAAATAGAGAGGAAAAAACTTCATTAAGTTTAAGCTTTTAAGCTTTACAAAGCTTAATAAAAGCTTAAGCCTTCTCAATTCCAACGATTACGGCAGTAGCATGTTCTCGACGGCGTCAAATCTGGCCATGACATCCTCTCATCCTAATCGATTTGTTTAGAACCATTCAACTTTTAATAAAGCTTAAGGTTATTAAGTTTCCTAAAGCTTAAAGATTTCAATTCTAAACTTCCTCTATAGTGGGAGTTCACACACAACCAATCCCGAATGCGCTTTACACCTTCAGCAAGCCTTTATTCGTACCTGTACCCTGACAGAGTTGATTTCCAGCAAGAAAATTGTCATACTCAATCTACACGGAATAAGTATTTGTTGGAAGAAGACTGTCATCAATTATTGTACCCTCAAAAGAAGCAAGATTGCAAAAAGTCATTTTTTATAAAAAAACAAGTCTTATAAACCCAAACTTGAGCTACGCTCATCCCTTTAACAAGATTTCAAGTGTGTGAGGTTGTTTGGGATTTTGCAGGATGTCCAATCAAAACATGGAAGATTTTATGGACGAAGATGATTTGCCAAAACCAACGATGGAGTAAAAATTGGATCTAATTATGATGCAACTTCAAGAGGAACGAAGAGCACATCAAACTTTGCAAGCACAACTGGCTACTCTTCAACAATCCACTATCGATGAAGATGGAGTGCAACCCGAAGATGTTATTTGAAGTACGATTGACATGACACTCGAAGAAAAGTCTCTTAGGAAAGAAGCCAAGATAAGTAAAAGAAATTTCAAATTCTGTACTTTTAATGGGCTACATGATGGAAAAATTTTTCTTGCTTTTATTACTCAGATTGATTATTATTTCCATTAAGAGCAGTATGTTGAAAAAGATAAACTCAAATGTGTCACTAACCATCTACTGGACAGAGTATCATTATGGTGGACTGTTGTCCGCAAGAGTATTGATTGTCTTACTACATGGGAGGCCTTTCAAAAGCAATTTTTGTAGAATTTTCTTCCACCTCAATTCCATGAAAAAGCAATCAAACAATGGGATCTTCTATAACAAAGAGATCGTTAATCCATTTCGCAATACACTGAGTGTTTCTAGAGTGTCTTACTGCAACTTCGAATGCTTGAAGATGTTCTTGAGGTGATTCATAAGCACAAGTATATGTCTGGTTTGCTTGGTCACTTCTATGCGAAAGTGAACATGTTCAAGCCAAAGACTTGGGGTATAATGCCAGGAGGCATATTCCACGGTGGATTACATGAGACCATAGTGGATTCCGTGAGGTCTTTATTCCACGGTGGATTCCATGAGTTTTTACAGTGGATTCCCTAAAACTATATTTATTTGTCGGAGCTCGTACACAAGGTGGATTCCTTGTGCGAGAATTTGACGGGGACGCTTGTCCTTTTTGGGTGTCATGTTAATTTCATATGCACATGGGTGATTCCACAACAGGTGATTTCGCAAAATACATATTTAAACTAATGAAAGTTTGAGTTTAGAGTGCACTCATATTAAATTAAGGTTAGAACAGAGTTCCAACCTATTTATTTATTTTGTAGATGAAGACTGCTAGGTATTCACTTTTATCAATTTAATGTTATTATTTACAATTATGAATGCTTTAGTTGATGTGTGGAGCAGGCACCGATGGCGTTGGAAAGCACTGGGTGATGGCATGTATTCAAATTACCTAGAAAAAACTATCATTTTCTATGGATGCGCGCATTATCATTAAAGGCATGGCACTAATATTTATTTAGGCGTGCTTCTTTTTTTGAAGCACTTGACAGACATTTATTATTTTGTATGTGCATAGGCACTCGGTTTAAATATTTCATTATTGGACATTGTATTTGGATACAATTCGAATTTTGGGACGTCCAACTGCTTTATTCTTTATTTAGACAAAAACAAACACAAAAGCCAAAGCATGCTAATTGTAAAATTGGGCTATTTTCGAGCTTAGAGATTAATAAATTTATAAATATATGCCTTGTATAAGGCATGGGGGGGGGGGGAATTGTACCCAATTTTTCTTTTTGCTTCATGTCATGCAAATCCTTCTTCTTACTTTATGAGTTTATGTAGATGATCTTTGCTCTAGATATGGATGCTCCAAATAAGGGATTAACCACCTCATCTACTAGTTTAAGCTCTCCCGCAGGTCTCAAATCAAACCCAGCATGGACCTGCAATGCATTTAGCGTGTTAGCATACTAAAAAATAATAAGGTTTAATCTTATTAAGATTAACCTCATTTTTAAATTCCACTCTGTAGATCAACTAGTAAAGCCATTGATTTATTTTTACCTATCCTAACTACCTTGTAAGGGCCATCCCATCTAGGTTTTAGCTTCCCTGGAAATAGCTCCCTATGCACATCGTAGTATAGAACTAACTGTCCTTTTTTAAAGGCATACTTCTTTTGCTTTTAGATCATGCAACCGCTTCATCCGACGCTTAACTATCTCTTGGTGCAACAGACTTTGTAATTTAAGCTCATCCAAGTGGGCTATAGTCGTAAACTGCTCTAGTAGGGCATCTTCATCACCCAAATAATCATTGATTGCGAATCTTATGATCGGCAACTCAATTTCCAAGGGACTCCTCCCCATAAACTAATTTGAATGGGGTGTGGCCAACGGCTTATTTAAATGTTGTGTTATACACCCAAACCGCCACATATAATTTTGTATCCCAGTCCCGTTTCTTTTCGGAGACTATCTTGGATAGGATACCCACAAGCTACTTACTAGTACTTTCAACTTGTCCATTTACTTGTGGATTATAGGGAGTCGTCTTGTTATGCTTAATTTTCCATACCTCAGTCAAGCTTTTAATCAAAATCGTTAAAATACAAAATTTTTATTTCTTGAAGGGATTGAAAGAAAAGATTCATGGAGCTATTGCAAACATTGAATTAGCTCCACATTATATATTGGGTACTATAGTAGAAGCACTTGCATGATGTCAAAGGTTAAAGGATGAGGGTTGAAATAATAAGGGTTTTAGAAATAGTAGAGGTTAAAGACAAGAAGAAGAGAGAAGATACAATTCACACCAAAGGAATATGAAACCAAGATTTTGTATTATTGACAAGTACAATAGTGTAAGACCAATTCAATCCTTGCTGAGACAATTGGTTAACTCAAAATCAATAGTCCAACATAAACACTGAACTCAAATAAGAAAACATCAGAACCCTACTATACACAAGCCTAAGTGGTAGGCAAAACCATCAAATCTCTATTCAAGTGCATGAAGTTTGATCAATCCCATCACTTGAAAACAATATCAATTGATAAAAATGGCTAAAGATGAAGAAAATCTTGTGTGGCCTTATTTTTGTAATCGAGACCTATTTTAACTATGTATTATAGTAGCACTAAAATACTTTAACCTACTCTAGAATCTCTCAAAACTATATGTCTTTGATAAGTACAAAATATTCCCTTATCCAACCAAAAGTAATTTTAATTGGTAGAATTGGTTGAAGATTAAGAATACCCTGTATGGGTCTAATTTTTGTCTTTAGCCTTATTTTTATTGTCTAATATAGTAGCACTAAAATGCTCTTGAGTTGCTTCAAAATCTCTCAAAACTATATCTTTGATAAGTGCAAAGCATTTATGTATCCACCTAGAAGCAATTTGAATTGATAGAATTAGTTAAAGATGAAGAATATCTTGTATGGGCCTTGTTTTTATACTTTAGCCTTGCTTTTACTATGTATTATGTTAGCACTAAAAGGTTCATATGCTACTCCAAAATCTCTCAAAACCATGTCTTTGGCAAGTATAAGGCATCCCCCTATGGTAGGGAGTGAGATCTTTGCATAGCTGATCTTGGAGCCAATGGAAGAATTCAAAATTCCTATGTATACCCTATTTAGGAAAACCCAAGAAAGATTTAAAAATCCTCTTTTGATAGCCAATAGCCATCCTTGCCTGCCATAGAAGCCTCAGGCCTCTTCCTTCATACCTCAGCTTGAGTCTTGCATGAGCTTTTGCTTACTTTCTTCCCCAACTAAGAGCAGCCCTCTTCATCAGTTTGCACCTATTTTTAAGATGGAATGTTTCCCCCAAACTCCCATATTTTCTCCACCTTTCCCCCCTTTCCTAAGTTCCACAAGTTTCACCCCCATCTCCTTCATAAGGTCACATGCCAACTCTCTCTTAGTCTTCTTGCTCTCAGTAGACATGTAAACAAGTCATTGTAGTAGCTCTTCATCTCATAAAACCCATCTTCCTTTGACCCACATGCATAACACTAAAAGCATAAAGGCATGGCCTCTCTTATAGTTTCATAACATAGACATAAAATTGCATGATATCCACCCCCTCCAAACTTGCACATCCTTAGCTAGATTCTCAGTCTTTTGCAAGTTTAGAGCCCTCATTTTCCACCTCAATATCATCCTCATCCTCCTCTTTAACACTATCATGAGAAGTATTTGCCTCCAACTCATGGACTCCATATGCATTAGCCTCACATCTCTTGAAAACTTTGATCTACTTTCTTGTTACAAGAATCCTCAATGCTATCCCATCCAACTCATGGGGCGGATAGGTAACATTGTCATGTACATGTCGCACCACATACAGACCAAACCACCATCTAGAGTCTTTTCCAAAAGTACTAAGTTGATTTTCTAAGTTGCTATCATAAATCAACACCCAATCATCTTCTTGTACCACCCTTGGTCAGAGTTTGTGCCTCTTATCAAATCTTTTCTTATTCTAAAGCCTTGATGCCCACAATATTTGCATTGTTATCTCCATGTCTTTTAGTCTCCTCTCTAGTTACCTAATGCATAGAGTCAATTGTTCCTCTCTATTCAACCCCTCCTCCCAAGGCAACATGATCCAAGTAGCGGACACCTCTTCAATAGGCATGATGGGCTACTATTCACACATTAATCCACCATGCATGTATCCAGTCATCACTACACTATCTATTGTCTTGTTAGCCTATACAACATACAGTAACACGTGAGGATAGTCCTTTGTTCTTCCTCTACATGACTTTGCTAGTCCTTCGTTCATTTGTATCCTATTGTCCTCTATTTGCTATAATTTTTCCCACACAACCATAACAACAAAAGACCTCTTTCAAAAGAAAAGTGCATAGTAGTGGCAAAGAATTCATGAGCCTCATTTACATCCAATTCTCCTTTGTTAGTTGTAGTTTTCCCTACATAACCATAACGGCAAAATAACTCTTCCAAAAGAAAAGTGCATACAACACATGTTATCTTCATACTAAGAGCTCTTCCTTCCACTTGATTTGTCAAATCCTCATGTGCAAGCACGAGATATATTTTTCCCTACATACCTATAGTAGGCATAGTCACCAAATCCACCACCCATTTATAATGACCAGACAAGGGATAAGCTAGTTGAAACCCATCTCTATGTTTCACTAGTAAGGTACTACATGTTTCAATGAAGCATGCGATATTTTGATACATCCAGTGCTACAAATATCTTACCTTTATCTTCTCAAAGGTACCTCAAACACCTCTATGGATAGCCCATAGACTCTCATGAAACTCCTACATTGCTTGAATTTGGGTAGCTTTATTACCGAGGACTTGTAGCGAAACCCCTTTCTTCTTCTTCGTATACTTCCAAAGATACCCATATTTTAGAAATAACCCTCTTGTAATCCTCTAGTAATCTTCTTTAGACCACTCTTCTCTCTTAGATAACACATTGAGGTACTGTCCTATTTTTAGTCAATCCCCTGCATATGAGTTTTTCAAAAACACCTCTAAAGTTGTCACATAACATCCAAAGTTCTTTTATTTATTGTCTACGCTTTAACCATTATTGTACCCACATTATTTATTGATGTATTCATTATTACAATACTTTTCCTCTTTAGTTCAACTATTGTTCTTACTATATATAATAATGTCTCCCTATATTAATATGAGCTACACCTGCAATTACAACACCTGCCAATTCAACCTTAATATTAGTACACTCATTTTCCGTAAGAAAATCACCCTCTTCTTCAACATCCATTATCTCATCTTTATCCTCAAAGTGTGTCCTTAATAACACATCTAGAATAGATTATTCCTCCCTGTAATGTGCTATAATTCAAGGTTTAGTCACTTAATATAAGCTATCCACCTTAAGATGGCAATATCCACTGTTGCACAACTTGTAATCATGCCCAATAATGGCAAGCAATCTATTCAATGACCATATGAGCACCTATACAGTATTCTTTGTTACATTTGAGGGCTATTAAAATTCCCCAAAGCTCTCTTCACTTGTGAGCACCTTCATTTCCATTCATTGAAGACTTGCGCACAAAAAATGATAGCATATCTCTTTCCCTCATCATCGTTCTGCCCAATCACTCACCCAATGCCAATCAAGCTCATATCCACTATGATGATTATAGGCTTCCCTTTAGAGTAATCAACCTTCCTCAATGTCAATGCCGACTTCAATAGTCTCTTCAATTTCTTCATAGCTTTTGTGTGCCTTTGACTTGATTGGAACTTATGTCCTTTCCTCAATGGTTGATAAAGATCATCAATCACATGTGAAAAATGAGGGATCCATATAAGATAAAAGACACGTGCCCCTAAAAACCTTATGACCTCTAAAACACTAATACAAATATTTTATATCTTTTCAATATCATCTATCTTTGCTAGTGAAGGCTTCCTGCCATAGGTCCACAAATATGGCCCACAATCAAGATCTCCTCAACTCCAAACACAAACTTGTGGGTTGAAAGAGTCAAGTGTATTTCTTCCAAGTGAGCTAAAATCTTTTCACATTCGACTATATGTTTACAACAAACTCTCTACATGCATGAGCATTCAAATCTTCATTCTTCTCATCCTCTACACATCCCTTTATTGATACATTATCCAAAAAGGGCATAGTAATCAGTGATATGTAATCCATGATACCTTATTCATTGTGTTCATCATGTGCGCTACTGAGTTTATTGCACCATGTTGAAGAATACATATCTGTACCAAGCCTAAGAATGTCTTCATGGTCATGATATCCGTGCTTTCAACTACCAGCTGGAACTAATCATAGCAAGAGTACAAATCTCCCAAATAATAGATAGCTCTTCTAGGAAAAACTTATGCAAACACATCGACTACAGGCTGCGCACCAGCATTTCTTATAGTCACTTTGTTGGCCAGCTACATGTCTTGAATAAATCTCAATGCAACATTCTTCCTGGACACAGTAAACCACCGATTCTAGTATGGGGCTAAAGACAAATCCAATATCTTCATATATATCCTTTCCTTTAAGAACTCCATTAATTTGGGCAAGTAAGCTCAAGACACTAAATTCAACCTTAAATTCCATGGCACATGTGAAATAGTAAAAATTACAATTAGAGCCAAAATATTCAAGACCACACAACCTATTTTAGCAAGTTGAAATGAAAATGCATTTCCATGTTTGACTAACATTTGCATAAAACACTCCCTTTTTGTAGGCAAGAAGAATGCCTTACAACCAATATTTAACTCTTTTAGTATTCTAGTTGTAAATTTATGTCCTATACCCTTTGGATTTTGTAAGCTTGGTTGCCTTGACACGTTTTTATACAACCTGTCATTGTGAGATAGGAATGACTAAGTAATTGACTTGACTTTCTTATTAGCCATCTTATATTTTGTTTCAACTACATCAGCACATTCTTTTAGCGTTAACTCTTCCTATTGAGAAAACTTTGCTATGACTTGGAATATCTCCCAAGAGCGTACCCGAAGCACCATGTTTTTAGCCTCTTTTTTTTGCACTAATTAGTATTGCAATTTCAGCCCATCGTATTAAAAAATTATCCCATCATAAAGGCTTGAAATGTCCTTATGTGCAGCCAGTAACCCATATTTTCTTAGCTCTTTTTCAACTTTCACTATGTACAATTTTTCAATGTTGCACATCTCCATATGCTTAAGCCAACCCAAATTGCTTGTTGTAAACTGAGTAAAAATAGTAGCAAATACATCTTTTTCTCCTTCAAGAGGTGAGAGATCCTTTAGACAACACTATTATAGCCCCACATTACAATAATGCCTATACATATAATGAGAAATTTAAACCGAGTAAAACTAGTATCAAATACATCTTTTTCTACTTCAAGAGGCGAGAGATCCTTTAGACAACACTACTATAGCCCCACATTACAACAATGCCTATACATACAATGAGAAATTGGAAAACCCTTTTACCATCTTTGCTTTTGACTCTAGATAAGCCAAGCCATCATCCAATACTTTTGTCTCCATATGAATAAATGTAATGTATGGTTGTCCCAAACTCATTGGATACAAAGAACTATATTGTATAAAGAAATAACATAGAAAGTGGACCTGAAGATGATAAATATTCAGATGTGGATCGTGATAGTTTGGATTTTGAGTTTGATAATGAAGATGATAAAGATTGAAAGAAAAAGAAGAGGAAGGAAAATAAGATAAAAGGTAAAAGGTATTGCCATAAATCCTAAATGTCCCAATCTTCTTCAACTTAGAAAAAGTCTTCTAGCAAATTAGATAAAAACATTATGGAAAAGCTTAAAGCTTTGGGAGTTTGTACGAGAAGGAGGCAAGGAAAGCCATGTCAAATTTGTAACAAAATTGGTCATGAATCAATAACTTACTAGTAGGAACCTAAATATTTAGAGTTCTCAATTTAGTATCACAACCACCTACACAAGTGCAATAACTAGGATGAGGTGATCACAAAAAAATCAAGTGTAAAGAGGTTTTTGAGAATTTAACTGACCAACATGGAATAGGCCCTAGCAACCAATGGAGGGGCAATAAGTGGCTTGTCAATACTGCACAGTCCAGGGACATTTCATGAGATTGCAATGTCAATTGTGATTTATTAGGCATATGGTTGACAGAGAAATGCCAATAGCAAGGAACCGCAATGGACGGTCGGCGAACCATGAGAGCACCTCACTACAATAAAAATTATTCCCAATTGTTGTCACTATTATGATAGCGTTCCTGAAGATCAAGTAGAGATATTAAGCCCTATAGGTTATGCTTGTAATAAATCATGAAAAGAGTTACCCAAAACACAAATGTACAAGATGGTATTGGTTTAGCAATGGGATAGTATTCTAGAGTTGTATGTAAGCTGTGATTGTTCTAGTTGTATGGTAGTGGAGGTCTACATAGCAAGAAAAAAATTAAGCCATGCACTCAAAGTAAAATGTTGGTGAAGCCTAGTTGTTGAATTGTGATAGCACAAACTATTGATTTAGGCCCTGAAG
Organism: Lygodium microphyllum; assembly: GCF_053477565.2. NCBI lineage: Eukaryota > Viridiplantae > Streptophyta > Polypodiopsida > Schizaeales > Lygodiaceae > Lygodium > Lygodium microphyllum. The sequence goes on from NC_141136.1 coordinate 8,190,479, forward strand.
GGGAAGAAGAAGAAGAAGAAGAAGAAGAAGAAGAAGAAGAAGAAGAAGAAGAAGAAGAAGAAGATGATGATGATGATGATGATGATGACCTTTTTATACAAGCCAACTCTACTTTTCTGCTTGTTTTTTAAATTGAGCCTTCCACAAGAGATTCTAGAAGTAAGGATAGTCTCATATTTATGCTCTAGTTGTCCTTCGATCTCAACCAATGGTGGTGGTTGTAGGTTCTTTCCCTCTGTTAAGGATATCTAGCACGGCTCCAAGACAAAGATATGAAGTACTAAGTGAACTACCACAGCTTCTCAAGTTATTGGGAATAGAACTACATCTATAAGGGAGAAGAGATTTAGGGCAAGTAATTGGAAGCATCAATGGAGAGCTAGCACAAGGCTGTGATGGGTGCCCAAAGCATTGCTCCATGCTCAAGGGTTTTATGCTAAAAATTATTGGATTTGGTTACCAAAACCACCCGCAAAGCCACCTCCAGTGACCACAGACCAAGTCCCATCCAAATCTACTGACGAGCTAGTTCATGTGACACTTGAGCCCACAATTCCAAAAAAGCAACTACTTGAAGTTGATGCTAGTCCACACAAGGAACTAGTAATGTCTAAAAGGTCATCGAGCAAGGAGGAAAAGCTAGAGCCAAAGCAGCCACTTCCATGTGAGTTTGCTCAACCTGAAATGGAAAGTCCAAGGATAGATGAGATAAAGCCCTCAAGTGTTGATAAGTAACAACCCCACGTTGTTGCTGGTTCTTCAAAACAACCAAAGTCTCCTCAAAACCAAGAACCTTTGTCACCCAAACCAAAACAGAAAATCTAACAGCAACAACCTAGTGTAGTTGCTCAATCTAAGGAAAAGGATCCACAAGGGATAGCTATGAAAACATTAAAAGAGCAACGACTTTCCTATGCGAGTGTTGTCATAAACAAATCTCAAACTACCAAAACCATGAATACTTCCACTCAATCTGAGGATCTAAGTGCACAGTCATTGTCACAATTGACCACTCCACTAACTCAAAAGTTACTGCTACTAATTTTGCAATGGAACCCATACAATCACAGTCCTTGGGTGTGACTAAGATTGTCACTTCAGCTGAAGAACAAGCCTCTAGTACTTCAGTCTCACACAAGGATATAGAATCTAGTGTAGAGAGCATAATGAACCCATTGATTCACAAGTCGTGTTGTTCTCAACCAAAGATCCAATACACTTGAAACTAGCTAAATGATCTCGATCATGGAGATGCTAGAAAAGATGGGGCAGCACATATATCAATAAGAAGCTACGAGCTCTCAAGAACTAGATGAAACACTCTTGAATTCACTTACTCGTGCATATATACATGTCGACCTTGGAATTCAAACAATTGAGCATGAATAACTCTTAGAAAAGCATTTGACATGGTCAAAGCAATCACAAATTTGTTAGAATTACCTAACAATTGTGGGAGAAGTTATAAAGCAAATGACCGAGGTGTTTGCACTTGTCCATGGTGTCAACACTTCTAAATTTTCTAAACTCGATCCCTTGTGTGACAAACTTCTTTAAAAGGAAGAGCTATGCATTACAAGTTGATTAGGACAATGAGACGTGATGATTGATGTCACTAGATATATATTTTGTCTCATCCATGACCCAAAACTTCTTGATGACCATGCTTCATTAGAGTATAATCCTAATTTATATGAATGGTTTATTCCAAGGCTGTGACACAACATCAAATCTTACCTTTGCTTCTAGTACTACAATGATTGAATCTTCATCAAATGATGTGATGCAAATTGATGTATATAAACCTTCTACTAACCCTAGTTATAGTGGCTAGAAGAGGTATACTTGCGACTCCAGATCCTAGGCCCAACTCCACTAATATCCCTACTAGCTCACCCCATCAATTAGTCCCAACCGAGTTTGTTGAACCTCGAGATGGTTCTGAGGAGGTTGCTGAGACACATATCTAGATCAGCCCTACTAAACATGACCCTCCTTCTAGCATCAAGCCTTTGCTAGTATGTCGACCATGGAGTACCATGGTTGCTCATTTGGCAAAGAAATTCAATTCCTCTGAAACAGAATGCATACTCTAATTTGAGGCCATATACATTAGTTATGCCAAGTTTTTGGCAATGATTGATCTAGGCCTTAGTGATGAGGAGGCAATTTAAGTTGCTTCTAAATGGCATTCCACTTGGGAGGACAATGAACATATTTTCGATAAAAGCCTCTTGATTCAAAAGAAATATGTTAGGACTCTCCCTTAGGATCACTTGCTATCATGCCTATTAGGGCTCAAATTCTACCATATATTTTCTATTTTATACCTTAGTATTTGTGTGCATGTAGGCTTGAAGATTCGACATATGTAACACAACCTTTATGATGTTTCATATGAAAGTCAGGGCGCATGTAAAAAACGTCAAGCAATTGTGTCTTTTGAAACCTTGCATAGTGCAAAAATGTGGAGATGTCAAGATAGCATCAGTTTCTTGTCGTTGATGTCTGATTCGAATAATATATGCTTGTTTCTTGAATATTGGTGCAATCTACTTCAAGTTATTTGATTAGGAATGACTGTGATGGTGTAAATCTGTGTGGTATCTTTCAAGTCAGCAATTCTGCACTAATGAATATGATATGTATCTCATGTCTATGTATTTCTCATGAATATTATGTGTGTTTAATGGCTGTGAATTTGTTCAAGAAGTTTCCTACAACAATAGAACTGTTTTGGCAGACCGGTGTGTCCTGTGTTTCTGTTATGTCTCTGTGGAGGCATAACACTTTGGTGATCCTGCTGGTTTCGTGGGCAAAATTCTCATGATTTAGGCATTAGGCTTGGAACCAATTTTTTCATAACAAAAGTTTCAAGATCTTTCAAGGATTCAAGGTATTTTTACATTTTCAGCCATTTTTTTGCACTTCTACAAGTTGCAGGTATTAGAATATCCTTGTATAAGAAATACCATGTAGTCAAATTGTTTGAAGGAGGATATCTTGAAGTTCTTGTTCTTGAAGAATTCAATCTCTTCAAAAGTTCTCAATGCTGTGGATTCGAGGCAGATTATTTAGGTTTTATCTTTCTTCTTGAAGATCTTGTTTTCAAATCAAGCTGAAATTTTAGATTTGTGATTATTTTAGGAGTTTCAAGATGGAGTCATCATATCCAGATGTCAGGACAATATATTCATAGAGAAAGAAGGTTATAAAGTTCAAAGATGGGAAATACTTATTTGCAATTTTTAGGACAGCATATTGTTATGGACATTTATGATGTGTACCTAAATGGGTTATAATACTCATGACAGTGCATACCTACAACCAATTATGATGTCTGCTAATTGCAGGGAGTTTCAGGTTGATAACCTGAACCGTATGAAGTTCCAAGAATAGCTTACATTGCGGGAATTTCAAGCGGTTCCCTGAATTGCATGAATTTTAGGCGGTTACCTAAACTACATGAATTTCAAGCTAATTACTTGAAATGCAGGAGTTTTAGGTATAACCTAAAGTGCAACAGTGTCAGAGGGCTGTAAAAATGATAGGCATAACCTGAATTGCAACAAATATTGGAGATAACGTGAGGTATGGTTAATAATGGAGTTTTCAAGAATTTTCAAGAAGTACCTATAAAGCAGTATTTCAGGCAGCCTGAACTGCTAGAATTACAGAAGTACCCTGAGTATTATAGGCTGACGACCTATCACTCCATCATTGCAGAAGGAGGTTGGATCAAAGAAAAGTGAATTCTTTTTCAAACTTTAGATATGCTGCATTATGGGTAAATCCAAGAAGAAGGAAAAGAGATGCAAAGTTTGCTTTGAGCATGGGTATAGTTCCAAATGTTGTCCATATGTCCATGAGTCCTGCGAGAAGTTTTGCGAGAAGTCCTATATGTTTGATTTATATCAGCAGTTCAATGGTATCTGTAAGAAGTTCTCTTTAGCAACCAAGAAGGGTTCCGGTTCAAGACTAGGTAGAGCATATGAACGGTTGAGTTTTTTTTAGACTATACTTGATGATGCTTATGAATGGTGTGATGACCATGCAGGCCAAAAGGTTAAGTCTTGCTCAAGTTTGAAGCAAGTTTAGAGATTGCTTAAAGTAGTTGAGAAGCTCAAGGAGAAATATTATGATGTTTTGGATTCGGATCAGGATTCAATTTCAAGTGATGATGATGATTGCTATCCTTTACCTATGGTTTTGCCAGAGATTGAGGCTGAGGGAGTCAGAGAGGAAAAGAGCCAAAGTAGCCATGAATCCTCCAGTGCCCCAAACCCAACACAGGAGCTTACCAATGGGAGAGTGGAGCATCACACACCTTGCATCGACAATTTGAAGGTATTTTCCATTATTTGGAGCCTTGCCAACTGTTATAATCAATCTCAAATCTATTTTACTGAAGAAGAAAGAATCGATGAAGTTATCATCAAGGAAGTTGATCAATCTGTTGATCAAGAGGATCAGTTGCATATTCAAGAAGATGTTGTCATGGATGACAAGCATGAGACTAATGTTTTTCTCAATGAGGATGCTATTGTGGATGATTTTCTTAGTTCTCTTACTGGTTTTGAGGAAGATTATGCAGCCAAGGAGTCAGATTTTAGTGAAGAGGCTTTACAAGTACTTGAAATGCCACTACCTGTAGTACAAAATCCATCATTTCAAGACGTATTTTTGTAGGATACATATATTTACAGCATGACAAATACTATTCCAGGTCATATCACTATTTATCCTGAAGAACTTCAACAAGTAACTACTGCTGTAAACTCTCAAGTTAATTGCCTATATGAGAAATTTTCGGGACATCAAGTGATTAGTTTTTAGCAAGTTTTCGGGTAGTAAATGAACAGTTTTCAGCAATGTCTAGGTTTACAACAGCTGGCTAAAAGTCAAGAATTGTAGAGATCACTCGGTTTGTGTGGTCTCCATAATGATCTGAATGAGTTATGATTTATGAATCAATCTTCAACTGAGATGATTCAATGTTTTTCTTCTGAGTTGGAAAAGGAGAGGAATGCATTTGAAATTGCAGTAGTTAGCCTTTATCTCTCATTAATCGGCTTCAAGAAGAGAAAACATTTCATCAACAGGAGGTTTCTCATGTCAAGAATGCAATAGATTTGCAAGTTTCTCATTGTTTAGAGGTTATTGATGCTCTTGAGAAAGTTGTTTTGCTGAAAGATAATGAAATTGTTAACTTGCATACTTGGTTGGCTTATTCCCATATTCCGAGTTAAGATGTTATTTTTGAGAATCTATATGCACAAACAGTTAATATGATTGATGAAGTAGAACAAGATGAGGAAGAATTATGCATGCAAGCAAATCTTTCTATAGTCCCTATCTTGGAGATAGATGTTGAGGGCATCATTAAAGAGAATCAGGGTTTTCCCATAATTGAAGGAAATGTAGTTTTTGAACAACAAACTATTCATTCTGCAGTCCAAAACCTGTTAGGGCAGCAGGCAGGCAGTTTTCCTGAAGATCAGGAGCAGCCTGAATTTCAAGATAGGTTAGGGAATGAGTAGAATAAATTAATTCAGGACTCAAGAACAGGTTATCCTCAAAATGAACTCAATAGGAAACCTAAAAATCAGCATTCTACAAATTCTAAGCTGATGGATAACTATGATATGCAGGAAGAGGAATGACAGAAGGTTATCATTCAAGTTGAGCAAAGGTATGAGCACACTATGAGAGGATCTACAAGAGTAGTTGAAGATGAAGTTCGGAAGGTTAACCTAAATGAGCAGGAAGAAGGCAAGCCTATTACAATGAGTATTTATGAGAATGATTTTTTTCTTCAGGGAATTTTATCCATAGTGTCAATTCTTGATGGATGTGGATATTATGATTCAAAGGTATCAGGACCAGCCCAACATGGCTAAAAATGAAGTTCCTACACAACAAATTGCTCTTTCTACAATTTATGATGATTCATAACAACATCCTGAAGACTTTTTGGTTGAGCAGGAGTTGTTTGAATTTCAGGGAAGTTTAGGGACTAAATTGAATAAATTATTTCAAAATTTTGGATCTGTGCAACTTTATCCTGAGCAACAAGCAAAATCTCCAGATCAGGATATGGAAGCATCTCAATCTATAATGAACAATGTAGATGTGAATGATCAGGATAATGATCAGGTTGTTGATATCTCAGTTCAGCCTGATATTTTTGAATTTTTTGAGCATTCTAATCAGTTTGGAGATGAGGTGGAAGCCAATAGAATCATGCAATTACCTACAGTAGTTGATATCTATGCAGTTGATGCTACAGAAGGAATGGTTGATATGGGTCATATTTATCAAATTTTTAGCATGGCTACGAGGATATTGGATGAGTTAGATATGATAGTTTTCAAAGTATATTGTGGTTTTCTCCATCAAGAAGTATTCAAATCCTTTACCTACAAGATTTTTTTAAAGGTTTTGCTGAAGTTTTCAAGTTTACAACAGATTTCAGCAACTCAAGATTGTTCAGGTTTGTTGGTAATGGCAGAATTTCAATATGGATTGCAACAACCCGAATCCCTGTAACTTGAATTTTTGCAACTTGAGTTCCTACACTAGTAACCTAATTTCCTATAGCAAGAAATGGTATGGCAGTAGCCTAAAAAGCAAGAAATGCAACAAGAAGTAGTGCAACAAGCTGAAAAACTGCAAGTACAATAGGGACCTGATGATCAGGAGTTTCTGAAACCTGAAAATAGTTTGGAAAGTCAGCAGATACAGGTTTTATTAGTTTGGATTGATGCAAAGCAATATTGCTCAGATGATATGGTGCAAATTGAAGCTCTGAATGAGTATGATGCAGATGCAGATGCAGTTCTATTTTGTTTTCTTTTACAAGTTTTCTTGGATTACCTTGCATATTTCTTTGGAGATATAGTTTATTGTTTGAAATTCAAGTTATGGTACCAATTGCCATACATTAATTATGATGTAGATGCTGGAGCGTCATCAACATGTTTCTTGATTATTATTTCTACTCTTTGCCATTGGAGTAGTAATTTATTGATTCAGTCATGGTTCTATATCTTTATTCTCTATGATGTAGTATGAATATCATTGTACTTAATGAGTTCTCAGCCTTGGCATGTTTACTTAGCCGCTAGTTTGATTTCACTGACACTTAGGACCAATTATGCAACTACACAAGAGGGCTATGAGTATCCTAGAGGGGCTCTACTCATGGTAGCTCAATGTGGCTTATTAGGAGGTGCAAGGACTCTAGTAGAGTATAATTGTGTTCATTGAGTTAGTCTTCATCATAGTCAATTGTTTATCTTTTCTATCATTAGTTACATGCTTGTGGGTTTGAGTCATGACTGTCCCAGTCATCCATCGGGATGTGCCAGGTGTTAGAGCTCAGATTCTACCATATATTAGCTATTTTATACCTTATTATTTTTGTGCATATAGGCTTGAAGGTTTAGCATATATAAAACAACCTTTAGTTTTCATATGATGTTTCACTTGAAAGTCAGGGTGCATGTAAAAAACGTCAAGCAGTTGTGTCTTTTGAAACCCTGCATAGTGCAAAAACGTGGAGATGTCAAGACAACACCTGATTCTTGTCCGTTGATGTCTGATTCTGATAATATATGCTTGTTTCCTGAATATTGGTGTAGTCTACTTCAAGTCATTTGATTAGGAATGGTTGTGATGGTGTAACTGTGTGTTGTATCTTTCAAGACAACAATTTTGCACTAATGAATATGATATGTATCTCATGTCTATGTATTTCTCTTGAATATTATGTGTGTTTAATGGCTATGAATTCATTCAAGAAGTTTCCTGCAGTAATAGGACTATTTTGGCAAACCAGTATGTCCTCTGGTTTTGTTATGTATATGCGGAGGCATAACAGTGCCAATTTATTCCTCTATGACCAAAATCCAAGACCAATTAGTACTTGATGAGCTTGAGCAGAGTTGTCATTCCTCAAGTTCACTCTTGCAAAAGTGGTTTTCTCATCGACTTGAGATTGCTTGCAATGGCAGTCATCTTATGACCACAACTAACCAATGCCATACAATCAGTCTATTTCAAGCTGACCCAACTTGTTGTGAGACCACTTCACCGTGCTCTATCATCTTAGCTCGGAATCTCACCTTGCCACAAAATTTGATATATCACCCCTTGCTTAACAAGATTCTGATCGAAGAGGAACTACACATTGCCAGTCTCTTTGCATGACCCTCTTTGCTTAGTGATCTGATTACATACATTTGTGGACTAGATACCAAACCACTTGACTTGGATGTTTTTTTTGAATTGGAGTACAATCTAAATTTCTATGACTAGTGTATCCCAAAAACTACATAATACTAACTCTTTTTCCTTTTTGGTCTTAGTTTCTTTGTACATATTTTTCTTTAGCTCAATTTGTTGCACTGATAAGCGCAAAAGTCCCTCCAACTTTAGAAACATTAAGGCTTGAAGACAATATCATCGGCAATAAAAGCTTTCTATGAATATCCTATGTTGCAACAACATTAGACTTAAAGTTGACACTAGCATCAGAACCTTCCTAAAGATCTCATGCTCAAGAGGCATCAGGTCAAGACATCAAAGGCCAATCAAGACAACAAGTTTATCTTAGAGCCTCATTGAAGAAACACAAAACTTAAAGAACCATCAACAATGAGGTTTAACTTTCTTCAATGACACCATGCCTTTACTGCAACATCTAATGGTCATCTACTTTCCTAGGAGTAGTTGCAAATCGCTCCATCAATGAGCATACTAGTCTTCATCGATAAGTTCAGGTTCTTCTTCAACAAGAGCTTCATCAACAATGCTACAATGTGCTTCAATGTCCAAGATTAATGTTCAAATCTTCATTGTATGTACCTCAGTGCACCAATCATCTTGTGCACCAAGTTTTATTATTTGCAATCAGCCTTTTGATCTCATACTTCCATTTCTCCTTATAAGGCAACATGTCATATTGTATATCACTGCTATCACTTGACTTGCCAAAATTTAGAAAAAGAAAAAAAAAGAAAAAAGGAAAAAAAATATGCATGCACGTGCATTGCACCACATCTAGGGGTCCTCAAGTTGAATGCATATAGTGGCCCTGGTTGGACAGCTCTGTCTCTAACCCCCTAGCCCTTTTTCCATTTTTCCACACCCTTACTTAGGGCACATCAACATCAAGTCATACCTAAGGATTCTCGACTCGCCTTGGTTGACTTGTCTCCCTGAGTCACTTGCACATTTCATCCCTTCATTTGATTCCCCAATTTCATCAATCCTTATCAAAAAGGTGGAAAAGGTTCTTCAACATAAAGCCAACAATTGCATTAGCTACCATATGTGGTTAATCCCACAGAGACCCATGTTCTTCAAGAGCTTATTAGCTTGAACACTTGCTCTTGTCCATCCCTCATTAGTGTCTCCCTAGCATTTTCATCAACCACCCTTTTCCCTCAATAGCGACAATTCTTCCCATCATCATCAGGTTAAGATTCCTTGCTTCATCTGTCATCATCAACAGAAGAACCCATGGAGTAGCCTTCTACCTAAGTATTAGTCTATGAATGCACGTGCACTCACAGTATATTTGCACCATAACCTATTCACGATTTTGGGTCCTCAAGTGTGGGACAACACTTCAAGCTTACCTGGAGTTCATCTCCCAAACCAACATCTTCTTATGTCTTGTGCAAGAAAAAAAAGGATTAGCACTTTACCCTAGGAAGTGATTGTACGTGAGGTTTACTTTGCAAGTACATCACTTCTACATCAACATTGAATCTCCCATCTTCTGCAATCTCCCATTCAACCTCAAGGGTCATTCTAGTTGTTTCCATTAAAAGAACCATTAGTCAAGTGTATCTTCAGCACAATCAACTTTTACAAGATTTGTCACCAATAATAACATTAGTTACGATCTACCATAGTATGAGCAACATAATCTATACCCACAACAGGAAATAAATCCTTCTCTTCCACAGTGACAAATTCTTCATTAACAACATTCACTTCTTCTTATCAGGACCACTACTCCATTGACCGTTTCCAACATTCTGTGTCTTCGGTGCAAGCTATAGCATACTACCTATGATTGAGTGCCATGGGACTAGCACTCTTCTAGGGGGGAAATATTATTAATGATATTTTGAGATGGTAGCAAAAGCTTAAGTGTCAAACACTATTTTTTGGTGGATTATTATTTTGTGAAGCTTTAGTATATTAGTTTGGGCACTCATGTATTATTTTATACTCATGGACATCATCATAATATCATGGATGTATTATTTTGTGAGAGTCGTGCACATTTTATTTATCTCCCGTAGTTGTATTTGTTGCACTCGCAAGTATTGCGTGGGTTGCACACGTGGAATTTTGATTAGATTAGCATAGACTTGGTCTATTTAGGCTAAGGTTGAAGCATGCTTCAAGGATTGACTGGCCTAGAGTCCATTAAGTGGGTAGGATGCCTAAGAAAGGGGTGCAAATACTAAACACAAAAGGACGCAAATCCTAAACGCAAAACACAAAAGGGGTGAAAACCCTAACCCTAACCCTAATTCTTGGTCTATATAAGGGTGGGAGGTCTCAATCATATTCACCCCTTTTGGCACATCCATGCTGCGAAAGCTCTATCAGTGTGACTACTCAAGCTTTCTATTCAATCTTTCAATTCTATCATCTTGCTTCCATTGTGTTGAGTGACTGAGAAGGAAAGAGTGAGAAGTGTGTTGAGCGAGGGACTGAGGGAAGGTGAAGCTCTTCGCCATAGTCTTACTTTTCTCATCTTCTCTAGTAGATCTTTGACTTGTTAGTATGCTTGGTAGTCGATACAAAGGAGCAATGGCATTGGATCATATTGATCATGGTTGTGGAACCATCTTCAAGCCTTCGAAAGGTTAGTTAGGTGAGTTCACTACAACTCAAGCTAGTCTTGTGTTCTTGCTTTCTTGGGTTGGAGAGAAGGATGCTTGGTTAGTTAGAGCGGAGTGTTGAGAGGCAAGGTGAAAGATTGTCGCCAGCGTAAGTTGAAGCTTCTAAAACAATAGAAGTCCATTCTAAGTCTCGATTGTTGGTGTGTTAGGCTCAACAACACTGATGACGATATGAGAGGAAATTTGAGTAACGCTTTGAAAAGAATTGAAAGTTTGAGAAAAGAGAAATCTAACACTAAGGAAAAGGAGTTTGAAAGAGATTGTGAAGTTTAAGTTGAAGAGGATTGGACGATAGGATGTTTGGATAAGGACTATAACCCTAATCTATTGCTTAATGCTTCTGTTTGTGATTTTGTGAAAAGTCTATTGAGTTTGTTTTTGAGAATACTATGGAAAGGATTAATCATTGTGATTATGGAGTTGAAGAGTTGGAGTCTTATTTTTTTGAAAAGATGAGTAGTTTGGATGGGTATTTAGAAGAGGTCCCAAGTTTTAATGGGTTTAGTCAAGAGATAATTCAATTTTTATGTGAAAGATGGTGTGTTTGGATGTTTTGTAGTGATGAAAAATATTTTTAAAAATATTTTAAAAGGATTTTTTGGATGTATTTATGGATGGAATTGAATTTGGCAACATAAATCTTGTTCCAAAACCCTAGAATTGTCATGTTTTCCTTCTGGGAGGATGGGAGGGGTATGTTGATTATTGTGGATGATGAGATGTTTTGTATTGACAGTGTGGGTTGTTCTAAGATATTTTTATTTGAAATTTTTGTTGATTTTAAAGAGAAATTTGTGGATGATTTTTGTGTATTCACCGAGGAATTGCTTAAGAGTGATGTGCCATTGATTTTATTGGATTTTGAGTTTGAAGAATTCAAGGTAGGAGTTTTGGATTCGATTTTTGATTGGCTCATAAATATTGCATCATTTTATGATAGCAACTATTGCACATAAACGCTTGTAGACTAGGGGGAGGGCTAAATATGTTAAGCATTTTTTCCAAAACTGAAAACCCTTAGAAAAACTATAGATAGATTGGAATTTTGTTAGCTTGTTGTTTGTGTGATTGTTTTGTAGTTTTATAGTTGGATTTTTTTGTTTGTCTAGCTTAGGATTTGGATTGATGTAGATTTTGCACCATTGTTGAGCACTAGCACGGCATGAGGCACGCTATGGATATATGTAATGAATTTTAGATACATGCACACTTGAGAGCACCTACCATTGAGCATGCAATGCTTCTTGCATGCACGAGAGTTGAAATATTCATTGCTCAAATATGAATTTCTAGCTAAGTAAAAAAGATGGTTGGGTGAGTTTGAGGGTCGTGAAGTGTGAGATGCCTCCTCCAATAGACCGGGAGGAGTCCTCTTAGTAGTCGACCGAAACCTAAGACTTGGTTGAGCATGGAAATCTCAGTTCTAGTTTACAGGGAAAGGGTGGATAAGTCACCCCTAACAACGATCTAACGCCCACCTAAGAAGATCACTTTGTAATCAATTAAAGGCAAGAGTGAGATTAACACCACACTTGGTTCAAAGAGAGTGAGAGATGGAAGAGTGTAACTCAATCTTTTTATCTTGTGGATAAAACTTGAGCTCCATCCCCCTAAAACGGTGTTAAGCTTGGTAACTAATCCTACTGATATTGGAAGGGTCACAATTTAATCAGCTCTATCTAGTGTTGGTCGACTTATTGGGTCTGCCTAGCCGCCATAGGCGTTCAATCGTCAACATCAAAAACTCCCACTTTCCTCGATTGGGTTTACTTTAGTTTTCTAATTAGCAAAGTATACTACCACATTGTTTGGATATATAAAAAACAGCTTTCTTTTATTTCTTAGTTAAACTGGGTTTGTTAAACTCAACCTTTAGCACATAACAAACAATTCAAAAATCAAATACTTTATTTCATAATGACAAGCATAACTATCACTCCAGAGAGTGGTACAAAACCGTATTTCTACAAAAAGACATTGTCCGCCTAGGATAGGACCTTCCAATCTCATAGGATTGGGTTGTATGTGATCACAATCCATCTACGATCAACAAGGAATTTACTAGCTCAAAGTCTCTCTAAGCTTTCTTGAGCCTCAGGAGCTGTCCTACATAGTAGGGACACTTGTCACTTAGCCCTTTGCCCTCTCAGGTGCTCGAGTGATCAAAAACCAAAAACACCTACCTCTCTCGGGAGCATAGGACCTCCACCCGCATGTGAGTCTTTCCACACTCCGCAAAGTGTTAGGGAGCATTGGGTTGGGGACCCAACGTCTCGAACCACCACAATCCACAACTCGTCTAGTTGTTATAAGCACGAAATCATAAGAGACATAATTCATCATTCACAAATCCAAAAACAGACATAACCATAAAACATTTTTAACACACTTGTCAATGTATGCGATGCAAATCTATCCCCCTCATCAATTTTCACATTCTTTCCTAAAAAGTAATTGATAATACTAACATGTTTTTGTAAGTTTAAGTATGTTCTAACTAATCATAATCTATGTAACAAACTTATCCTATGGGTTTTTCTAACATTACTAACTTATCCCTCATTTTATTATACGATGCAAAAAAGTAATAAAATAAAAAAATTAGAAAGTTGTAGAGTTGCTAACTTAAAAGCAATCATTTTCTTATGTACTAAACTTGATTATCTCCATTCGGCCATCCATCGTGATTATCGGGTATGACCCAATCTCAATTTGTTGTGGAGAAATAACAAATCCTTCGAGTTGAATGGATTCGAGGGTAACTTTCGCTTGCGCTTCAGCAGTGATTATTTCCTTGCATTGGAGAGCTCTCCGAGCATGACCTTGCTCAGCATCTCGACATCTCTTGGGAGCCATGGAATAAGCTTGATGGATTTGAGTAGCGCATCTACGTAGGTGTGGAGAGAGAGAGGCTAAGCTAATTTTAGCAAAGCTTCGGTGCATTAATAGCAGAGACTTCTACAAGGGTTTTTTTTTTTAAACATGACACTCTATCCATGTTTATATAGTAATCGGGAGGGAGGGGGAGCAGGGGGAGGTAAAGAGAGAAAGCTTGCTTTTAGCATTTTCTATGACATCATCGACGATGTCAGAGAGGGGCTCTATTTTTGGAACGTAGCGTGGAGATAAAGAATTTATAAATATACAGTGAGCACCACGCATCGCATTGTCAGGCGACCAAGGCATAGACCTTGGCATACTTGGCAATGGGCTACGAAGGCTTTGTTGGCGTCGCATCGTCAGGTGACCAAGGCATAGACCTTGGCATACTTGGCAACGAGCTACGAAGGCTTCGTTGGCGTCATTGGCTGTGTGCAAGAAGCTTCCACTAGCTTGTAGGAAAAGCTTCCAATGAGGTCATCCTTTTTCCCGGCAATGTCGTCACCTAAGTGCACTTAACTGTCAAGTGACTATCCACTAGGCTAGTTCTTTTTGTTATTCTATACTACAAACATAGTTTTAATCAGCTTGTCCTAGGAGAGTTTCCCAAGTCTTCCTTCCATGAACTAACTTATAATACCTCATCAATTATCTTCATACTTAGAGCTAGTTTTAAAAATGTGTAATATTTACCATTTTGTTTTCAACATAAATCAATTTTTGAAATGTATACGCACATTGTTTATTAAAATAAACTAAGTAATGGAGATATTACATGAAGAACACCATCAGTTGTGATATGGGTTGATTTATTAGTCATCATGAGGACCATTATTTTCTTGAGAGATTGTGAGATTATGGATGGGTGGAGCAAAGCACAATATTTCCTAGCTGAGTATTGAGAAGTAAGATATAGGGTCTACTTTAATCAAGAAATTGTATTGCATCTTGTATGATGCACGAGCACATGTAGATAGGTTAGGCACTATTTTTCTTGTGCATCCATCTTTTTGTATAGAGCATTGCTTTTTTGATGGCATAGCATGGATTCAATCTAACATCTTTTCTCAAATCATGTTTGATTAAGTATTGCGTATATTTTCAAAGCATGTTCTCTAGAACACAATCCATAAACAAAGTAAGTACCTTTGAAGAAAAAGACTCAAGAGGAATCAATGGAAGAATGTTTTTCTATTGGTGAATTATGAAGGGGATTTCTATTAGCTAGAGACATTGGAGGCTATTAATGGCAGATGCTTTAAATTTGAAAAAGGTTTGAGTGAGCCGGTGCCACGACTCGCTGAAAAAAAAAAGTTGAAGATTATGGTATTGAAATCTATTATGGTTATGCTACAAGTGAAGTTCTTAAAGATAAAGATAAAGATAACAAAGGTGTGGAAATAGTAACAAATATTTTTGGTATCTCAAAGGGTGGTCAGAGAACATTAATATTTCAATTAGCTATGGAATTCAAAGGGCATGATCTTGAGCTTCTTGTTAATTGAAGCATGTGTACTCGTCCTTAAGCTGAAGTACCATGAAATGGGAAAAAAAAATTATTACTAGCCAAAGATTGATCAATAGAACCTGAAAAATAAGAAAATGGTGAATGATGAAGCAATATCTCTTGGACATCATATCAGCGCCACAAGAGTTTTTAGGGCTATAATGGAGGAAAATTGAGTGGTTCTTTTTCTATATGTATTTTGTTGTTGCTTAAAAGCTTTGTAAAATTAAACTCTTGAGCTTCCGAAGGAAAATCACAAAGATTCAGGCTTCATGCTCACACCACAAAGAAGCTATTGGCCAAGATGGTCACCTCATCTTAGAGACATGCGAGACAAAGTGAAAATCATTTCACCAAACTCTCAGATCTATGAAGAAAATCACTGAAAAAATGTTGCATAGGATTATCACAATGAGCATAAAGAAAATGATAATGACAATGAAGCATCGAAGTGGTGAATGAATGCAAAAGGTTGCAAAAGGCTTCATTGATGAAGCTTTTGTCAACTAATTGGCATCGCGTCATCCAAATCTACATTGGCAATATTTTTCGAATCTTAAAGACTTTGGCACAAAGGCTGAAACACAAATATAGAGGCCTCAAAAGTATTAGAGAAACAAGAAAAATGGTAAAAAAACAAACGGAAATGCTAAAAACTTATCTGAAAGCTTTTAAGGATTAAAAGCTTTAAAGCTTTCGAATTCTTCTAAAACATTTCAAACATGTAAAGCTTATTAAAAATCTTATCGATTTAAAAGCTTTTAGGACTTTACAAAAAGCTTAATGCGTGTGTTGACAAAACCTATATAAGGAGAGAGAGAAGTATTAGAGGCTCCCCTTCCCTTGTGAGAAAATCTTGAGAGAAAAGAGAGAGAAGGGTTCCATACAATTGTATGGTTGTTTGAGTGTATTGGTCGAGCTTGTGAAAAAACGGATATTGAAGGCTCGAAGAATTATAACAACCCCAAAAGAATTATGAAGTAATAGTGGTTTTTTTTCCGAACTCACCATTGTTAGAGGGGTTTTAGTCGAAAGGTCGTATCCACTGGGGATGAGAGAGAGAAGAAAAAGAGAATAGGAGATAAAAGAGAAGAAAAAGAATAGACAAGAGGTACATAAGATAAAGACAAAGCTCAATGAATCAAAGCACTATGTATTGATAGAACCCAAGAAGATAAACAAAATCCTTGTTTGGGACTACTCGGAAGCAATCTCTAAGCATTAGATCTCCTAGAGTTCCCTGGTAGACCAAAACGCGCACCAAATATTAACTTCTTCTCTACTACTGAGACCGCAAATCGAATGGTACCATTGGCTCCGAAAGGGGGATAAAACCTCAGGACAGCTACTCTGAATTCTCCTAGGTCGCTCCTTCTCCCCGTTTAGAGTGTTGTTTATTGCTTGTAAATTGCAATCGTGCGCTGCAACGTGATTTCAAAAGTCCTTATTTTTGCATCAGATCTCCCAAAACTAACTAAAAAGCCTCTTTCTTTTTGCATATCACTCTATTCTAGAAGTTTTCTACACCTTTTTAAGATATTTATAAAAAATAATATCAAAAATATCAAAAATAGACTAAACTTGTCTAAAAAAATCGTATTTTGAAACAAACCATACTATGGACACTAGCATTAATGATTAAGATGACATTGACTCTCTAGATTCATAAGAAAGCCAGATGATGATACACTCTAGGATTTTTCACACTGTGGCCGTGTAACGGCACGACATTCAGTGTTTTTTTAGTGTTCTACTTCATGTTTGATTATAGGAGTATTTAAAGCTACAAGAGGCATATGTGGTTGTTTGGCTTTGTGTGTTGGTTGTACTATGTTCGTGAAATGTTAAAAGATTTCGTTGTGTAACATCCATCAATAAAGTCAATTCCCTAATCGGCACTCCTTAACGTTCCATTTTCACGTTGTGAGACTTGTCCTTGATCACCACTCGCTAAACACCAATTGCTTCAGTTAGAGGATTGTATAATTTTCTTCTTGCATGTTAGGGATATTCCAATGAAGAAGGCAAACAATGGTAAACAAGCACATTAATAATTTTTTTGAAGAAGGTGATTATATAGTAGTCTATAATTCTTGGGAAACCTCATAGCAAGCTTAAGTTGCAGTATACGAGTTCATATAGAAATGTTAAAGATTTTGGCTAAGAAACATTCTTGCTTAAGTATTTTTACGAGAAGCCCTTGTAGACTAGAATTAATGGTTTCAAGATGAAAAAGATTGTTCTCCCAGCTATCATAGTCAATTTGGTTGGGATGTGCAATTTGAGAGTCATTGCACCTCAATGTAGTGTTGGAAATTGAGCCAATAATGGAGGAGAGAGAACCAAGAATGAGAGTAAACAATAGAGCACACATTGTGAGTTGAGATGATAGATTATACTTGCTAAACTGAAAAAATGATAGAACAAAAGTATAACCTTAGATCTAAGGTCGATCAAAACCCCTAACTCAATCGAAGTTAGCTAACTCTAAAACTAACTCTAAATGTGGTGATAACTTATTAACTTAGTTGTGTTTACATTACAAACAAACTAGATGAAACATTGGACATTGTGCATAGAATTAGCAACTTCTAACACCCCCTTGTAGTGCCAAGGTAGTGGAAGTATAAGAAGATCAATCACCAAAGGCTAGCAAGTTCAAGGACTTTCGAAAAGCTTCAAACTTCTCATGAGGAAGTGCTTTGGTGAAAATATCTGCAATATTATTCTCTTTAGGAATATAAATCAAATTGATCTCTCTTGCACAGAATTTCTGTCTAGCATAGTGGTAATGTATCTCAATGTGTTCCGTGCGAGCATGAAACCCTAGATCCATGCCATTACAATAACACTCTCATTGTTAGAAAGAATGGGTGTAGGACACTCGAAGGAAATTAGTAGTTCAACCAACAATCCACAAAGCCATACGCATTCCATTGTTGTGATGAAAATTGCCCTGTACTTAGCCTCACGAGACGAGGTAGCCACTGTAGGTTGTTTCTTACTTAGCCATGAAATGCATGAGTAGCCTAGAAAAAAATAATATCTACTACTAGACTACCTAGTCTTTGAATCACCATCCCAATCAGAATATTTGCTAGCTTGTAAGTAAAAGTCTCCCCCCTTGGGAATCATAAAGCATATGATTGAGTACCTTGCAAATATCTGAAGATCCACTTGATATCTTGCCAATGTACTACCCATGGGTTGTACATAAACTTGCTCACATGAGATACTACATATTTTATATTAGGGCATATGTTGTAAAGGTAAATAAGATAGCATGGTTGTAGATTGCAACATTAGATATCTCTTCACCACCATGAACGGATAGCTAGAGTGCTAGCTTCATAGGAGTGCGCATAGGCTTGCAATCTTGCATATTCAACCTATGCAAAAGATTATCCACATACTCAATTGCAATATAATGATACCATGCTAGTTTTGGGTGAATTGAATCCCCAAATAGTAGTGTAAATAGCCCCATATCTAACATAGTAAGATTATATTTCAATTTAAATTTGAAATCTACAATTTTATGCTCTTTTGGTCAGATGAGCAACATATCATCTACATATGGAATGATAACCATCAAGTTCCCCCCCCCCCCCCCCCCCCCCCCCCCTTCAAACTTAATCTCGAGAGTGGGTGTAGTAGGACTATTTTTGAACCCAATACTAGCCAAATAAGCATCAATCTTAGCATACCATGCACGAGGATCATCAATCAAGTCTTAGGTAGTTGGTATTTCAAATTGATCATGCAAAAAGGCTATATTTTTAGCAAAGAATATATTCATATTGATAAACTTTCTTTGTTTGTGGATCATACAAGCAATAGCCTTTTTCTTTTGAATTATAGCCGATAAAACTGCATTTTACGGCCTTGTTATCTAGCTAGAAGCTCCTTTGATACATGCACATAAGCTATGTATCCAAACACTCAAAAGTAATCAACCTTCAATTTCTTTCTATGCCAAGACAAAAATGTCTCAAATGCATGAGACATATACTGTCCCCGCTATATGTGCATAGAGTCTACATCTTTAGACCTATTCCTACTTTCAATTTTGCCAAGTGTTTGAAGTGCATAAATACATCTGATTTTTTCTTCAAACAATACACCCAAGTGTATCTAGAAGTAGTCATAAAAAAATGTAATGAAATATAAATGATCACTAAGTACTCTAGTTCTCATAGGACCACACACATCAGAGTATATGTGTTGCAATTTTCATTGACATGCATTGCATCATCCTTCTTAAAACCAAATCTATGTATTTTCATATGAATGCAACCCTCACAAGCATACAAAGGTAGAGTATTTAAAGTAGGCAAAACGTCTACCATTTGATACCTTTGAAGGGTCATGAGATTGCCAAAGCTCCACATTCTACATAGTGAGCATAAGAGTACTAATTCCTAGAGAATCATGAGAACCAATGCCAAATATATCATAGATACTATTATTAGCACATGTAACATGCTTCTTTGTAGTGGGTAAATGCAAAGATGTGAACAAGCACTTCCATAAACTGATGTGCTTGGATACCACTATCAAAGTAGTAGGCATGCTATGTTTCAGTAGTATTAAATGCACTATTAGCCATGGATGTGTCATAGCTACAAGTCAAGAATGCATAGTCCCCCTCTACAAAGTTGGTTGTAGCATCTCCATTCAAAGACTGAGTGGTAAATGTCTCCCAAAAAGCCAAACCAGCATTCTTTTTCTTCTCCTTGGCAAACCTTTTCATGCATTCATCAATGTAATGTATTGGTTTCTTGCACTAGTGGTATTTCCCCCTTTTCTTTGTCTTCTTTGTGTCTTGGGCGGCCTTGTTTGTTTACTATCCTAAATCAGCCTTTTGCTAAGTAAGGTGCCGCTATCCTCCCCCCTCCCCCCCCTCAAAGATAAATTCAGTGAGATGTGAAAGCCAAGATAAGACTTTGGGAGTGAGTTCAGAGTGACATTCACCATTTCTACATCCAAAATAACCTCATCAATGTTCAACAATTGCTCATGGGGATATCCTACACGTATATGAGGTGATTAGTCATGCTATCATCCTCATCCATATGTGCATTAGTCAATTCTCTTTGTAAGTAGAAGATTCTAGCTTCATTAAGAGCTACAAACATGCATTCCAATATATCCCAAGCTACTTTGGAGGTCTTGCATGACCATTTATGAGGTATGATGGCTCACTTAACAGCCAATGGAATCAATGACAAAGCTTGCATAAGTCCGCCGATCTAATCTGATCTATTGTAGGAGGAGCAGGGGTAGCAACTAGAGCAAGTGTAGGAGCAACTGGCTATCCTCTAGCACCATACTAAGGTGTTTGAAGTCCAAGCTCACCAGTCTCGATAAATCACCTATGACACAATACCAAAGATCCTTTGTAACGAGTAGATTACGTACCATGAAACTCCATAGAGGATAGTTGGTACCATGTAGCTTGTCCTCTTGATTGAGGACTCCCAAAATGTTGTTGTGATCTTGGGTTTTGTGATTTAACATTATTGCGATGTATGCACAAACTAAATAGCCAAACACTTCCAAGCTGAAGTGTAAAGTGTATTCAACTAAGTATCAAAATCCCAACACGGGATACTAAAGCAAGTGCAAAACTGTCAAAACAATCTCTTCTTGAAAAATGTGCCCACATTGCATAAAGAGCACACAATCTATTGTACTTTTGCAATACCTATCAAGTACTTTGGAATATATGCCATGCAAAAGCCCTAAAATATTAATGAAGAAATCTTGAGAGATTTCAAAGATTTATACTTACAGCTTAAAAATATAATGGAATGTCACCTCAGGATACATGTCAATAGCAACAAGTAGCTTCAAGGAACCTTGGGCTACGTGCCGAATGTGAATCACAAAAGCTCCAAATTTGTTGTGCAGATCTCGAAGCAATTGTGCAATGTTTACACTTTGGATCAGTGTTCACAGAAAACCGTCCTTTAGTGTATTTTTTCCAAACAAGATTCTCAAAAAACTGGTTGAAATTGAAGCTCGTCTTGATGAAAATGAGCATTTTTTTTGGCATTTTAGTTATAAAACCAGCTATTTCCTTCCCAGAACCGGTCGAGGTTAAGCTTTCCTTTTTTCCATTGAATGACTATTTCCTTCCCACAAAACCGGGCGGCTGATGTTGAGCTTGTTCATTTTTTCCATTGGATGGGAAAAAAGTTTTTCATGGGCACTCCTTTGGATGAAGAAACGTGCGCAGGTCTCCAATTTGGCAAAAGACCCAAACTTCTTATGCTTGGTGGTCTTGGGATGGATGCCAAAGATGTGGACTTCAATGGCGTCAACAGTACTTTGAGCAACATGGGCAGTTGCAAGATGTATAGAATGTGGCGACGTAGGAGGCACGACAGAGTGGCGTGATTGGCAGATCTCCTAGATGGCATTGTGCAGGATAGCATGCGGGCGTGGACTAGGATAGTGAGGGCGTAGAAGGCAACGACTACAGCAGTGCAACAGGCATTAGGCTGTCGGGCAGAGAGCGACGCGGGTTACGTTGTGGTGAGCTACTGGTCAAAACAAGTAGTACCTCCGCGTAGAGGACAAGGCAGGCATGGCAGACTGCTAGCAAGGTAGGTGCAACTGCAGGCGGCGCAGGTGGCATACAAATTGATAGGTAGCCTCTCCTGGTTGATGTTAAATCTAACATAGCTCCTCTACTCCTTCACTAGCTAAGCTCATGAGTTCAAGACCTTGGGCAAAGTAGCACTAGCTAACGACTGTTCGAGATCCATGCCATGTGTGATGCTTTAAGACCAAATGTTGCAAACTCGATTAGCTATGGAGGAGAGAGAAATAAGAGAGTGAGAGCAGACAGGTGAGTTGAAACAATAGATGGTGCTTGCTGAATTCTAAAAATGGTAGAATGAAAGTACAACCTTACGTCTAAGGTAGACCAAATCCGAAACTGAACAAAAGATAGCTAACTCTAGAACTAACTCGAAATGTGGCGACAACTTTTTAATCTAGTTGTGTTCACACTACAAACTAACTAA
The DNA here is from genome assembly GCF_053477565.2 of Lygodium microphyllum. Taxonomy (NCBI): domain Eukaryota; kingdom Viridiplantae; phylum Streptophyta; class Polypodiopsida; order Schizaeales; family Lygodiaceae; genus Lygodium; species Lygodium microphyllum. The sequence goes on from NC_141136.1 coordinate 8,212,828, forward strand.
ATGAAACATTGGGTATTGCCCATAGAATTGGCAAACATGTAGGGCAATTCTCTATGAAAGACCTAATCATGGTGCATCTAATCAGTCATTTCAAATGAAACAAAAAACCCTATCATCTATCATAGCCGAATCACTTTGTCCTCTCGCTCGGCTTGATCATCTCCATGATCTATGAGTAGCTATGTGGCCATTGGCAACCACAGCAACAAATGTAAGCCCCAACTTGTGTGTAGGATAACTTTGTGTGTTGTTGAGATATCGAGCTCCACTCGTGATGCACCAGGGTGACCGTTGTGTATTTATGTCACCGACCTGTCAGTTGCAGACGCGGTTGATACACCGCCCATGAATAATAGCTACATGATAGCTATCCTTATCTACTCTAGTTCGTGGCTTAGTTAGTATGCCACCTTAGTTAGTTGAGTTTGGTTTTGAGACCCATATAGAGGGTTCTTCTATTTCTTTGTACTAGAGTTCTTTTGGCTTACACAACAAAGAAGAGAAAAACTGTTTTCAGCCTCCACCCTTGTGTGTCTTCCCCCATTGTGCAAGCAAGAAAGTTTCAAGCGAGACTCCTTCCTTCTCTCCCACAATCTTGACATTGTATCAGAGCCTTGTTCGTGGTAAGGAGCTCAAGAAAGCAAGCCAAGCTCGCGGTGTTCTGGTAAGAGGAGCAGTGTTGCTTTCATTTTCTATTTTGGGAGCAAATCTCTGCAGGTAGCACAGCCGGAAATTCCAGGAGTGCATTGTCTCAGGTTGAGACGCCCTTCGTGGTGAAGCAAGAGGGCAGTATATGCTGCGGGGAAGGGCTTTAGCCCTAGGCGACCTTGTTTTTTTTATTTGAGGCCATTTCGGGGCCTGTTTTGCAGACGGAAGTTTTCTGCATGCACTCAGGAAAAGGCTCAGTTTTATGCTGTGCAGCCACTGTTCTACAGGTCGGTGAAAAGTTACTGTAGAAATTGCATCGTATGCTTGTGCGCAGAGACATTGGGAGTTTCAGAATCATCCTTGGTTCTTGTTTATGCAAAATCGTCACTAGGAAGTGACTGTGTGGTCAAATACCACTTTCGCCAGTTTTGCAGATTTGCCCTTGTGAGGGTGAAGCTGTGTTTTTTTGCAGTGACAGAATTTCTTGCAGTATTCTATAATGGCGTCTGATTCTCTTTCACAGATTGTCACTAAAAAGCTTGACAAGAACAACTTCCAGGCATGGAAGTTTAGAATGACGAATTTCCTTATGGGAAAAGGATATTGGGAATTTGTTGCAGGAAATGAAGAAGAACCAATTCTTCCTGATGTTCCCAATCAACAACAAATGCAGGCATTCAAAGCATGGCATGAGAGAGCCAGGAAAGTTATGTACTGGCTGTCTATCAGCATTTCAGACTCTATGATTGTGCATATTCAGGATGCAAGTACGCCAAAGGAGGCATGGGATACTCTGTCAAAGATGTATAGCACAAATACGCAAGCCAGGAAAATGCAGCTCAAGCAAGAGTTGCACAATGTGCAAAGAGAAAATATGAGCATCAATGACTACCACATGAAGGTGAAGAAGATTGCAGATGCACTTGCTTCCATTGGGTCGCCAGTGGAAGATGATGATTTAGTTTCTGTGACCTTGAATGGTCTAGGAAAGGATTATGCACAGTTTCGGACATCCATTTCAGTTCGTGAAAGATTTCCTGATTTTGAGGAGCTGATTGCTCTTCTAATTTCTGAGGAGCAAAGAAATGGTGGTGCATCTTCTTCAGGAGGAACTTCAAAAGAAGCTGTCTTCTACTCAAATGCTGGAAGAGGTAGAGGCAGAGGTAGAGGAGGCCGTGGTAGAAATCAGAATATACAGCAAACTCAAGAAAACCAGTCCTATGGAGGAGGACGTGGTAACTCTAGAGGCAGGGGGAGCCAAAGAGGTCGTGGTGGATGGCAAAGAGGCCAAAATGCAAACAGTAATGTTGAATGCTACTATTGTGGTAAAATGGGTCATATGGCTAAAGACTGCTATAAAAAGCAGAATGACATCATGAATGGAAAACTGCAACAAGGAAATTATGCATCTTCTAGTAGACAGGGTGATGACAGAAATGAGCATCTGTTTATGGTGCAGCACATGAACAATTCTGTGACAAGTGCAGAAGAAAGCAATGATGTATGGTATGTTGACTCAGGTACATCAAACCACATGACAGGTCATGCAGAATGGATGGAGGATGCAAGGAAAATGGAAAAACCAGGATTTGTGAAGACTGGTGATGATACTGCACATCCTATTGTGCAGATTGGAAAAATTCCTTTGTCTATGCAGGATGGGAAAAAGAAATACCTGTCCGATGTATTTCATGTCCCAAATATCACCAAGAATCTGGTTTCTGTCGGTCAAATGGTTGAGCAGGGCTTGCAGGTCAGATTTAATCCTCATGGATGCTTTGTTGAGAATATGAAAAATAAAGGTCGCTTGATAGCAAAAGGAAAGAAGAAGAACATAATGTTTACGTTGGATGCAGACATGTCTGAATTGAGTGCAGCAATGTTTGCACATGGGACCGGTGTAGTTGCAGATATTGATATCTGGCATAAACGCATTGGCCATGTTAATGTACAGCGACTTAAATCAATGCAGGCCCAAAATATTGTTGCAGGATTGCCAAAATTCAAGGTTGCAGAAATGCATAAGGTATGTGAAGCCTGTCAGTTTGGAAAACAGGCAAGGAAACCATTTCCTAGACATGTTCAAGAGAGTGAGAAGCCATTGGAATTAATCCACTCTGATGTGTGGACTACTAAAGCTACATCTCTTGGAGGCTGTCATTATTTTGTCACTTTTATTGATGACTATAACAGAAAAGTTTGGGTGTATTTTATGAAAAAGAAAAATGAAGTTTTTGGGCATTTCAAAACCCTTAAAGCTATGGCTGAAAAAGAAACAGGTCTGCAAATAAAATGCCTAAGGTCAGATGGAGGGGGAGAGTACCTCTCAAATGAGTTTGCAAGGTTCCTGCAGGAGCATGGCATAAAGCAGCAATATTCATGCAGTTATACCCCACAACAAAATGGAATTGCAGAAAGGAAAAACAGGCATATTGGAGAGGTATCTCGTGCCATGCTCAATGAAAAAGACTTGCCAGATTTTTATTGGGCTAAAGCAGTTGCTACAGTAGTCTACATAATGAACAGGACTCCCACTGCAGCAATACATGGAATGACTCCAGAGGAGAGGTATACTGGTAGGAAACCAGATATTTCTCATTTGAAAATTTTTTGTTGCATTGCCTATGTACATGTGCCAGATGAGTTGAGATCCAAGTTGGATCCAAAAGCTGAGAAGTGCATCTTTATTGGTTACTCTCTACAGCAAAAAGGGTATAGATGCTATAACCCTTCTACTCGTAAGTTTACAGTGAGCAGAGATGTTGTTTTTTATGAGATGAGTAGCTGGTATAAACCAGTAAATGTGATTGATGATGTAGATGCACAAAATGGTAATGCTGCACAGAATTCACAGCAGCAGTCACAAAATATTAGTGGACCTGGAGCGTCCTCTAGCAGTGGTTCACATTCTTCGCCGTGGACAGGCAGATTGAGATCAGGAGAATCTTCTCAAAGCAATGTAGATGGTGGTATGCAGGTATCACGAAAAGGAAAAGAGAAGGTTGATCAGCCCATGTTTGATGTGAATGCAGGTCACTCTTATGTGGATGGTGAATCCAGTGGCTCAGAACAGAGCATTGATGATGAGTTGGGTATTCCTTCTATTGTTACACCTGGAGTAAGGAAGACCAGGGATGTTTTGAGAGCACCTGGGAGTGAACCTACTTTGCGTAGGTCTACAAGAGCTAGGTGTCCTGTGGATAGGCTGAAATATGATGGATTTACAGCCATTCACTATGCATATATGGTCAAAGTGATACAGGAACCAGAACCCACATCTTTTGAGCAAGCCATGGGAAAAGAAAAATGGGAGAAAGCCATGGATGAAGAGATGGATGCCTTGGAAGCAAATGCTACATGGGAGTTAGTACCTTTGCCTAAAGGTAAGAATGCAATTGGCTGTAAGTGGGTTTATAAGGTGAAGCACAATGCAGATGGTTCTGTGAACAGATACAAGGCAAGATTAGTAGTCAAGGGGTATGCACAAACATATGGCATTGACTATGAAGAAACATTCAGTCCGGTTGCAAGGATGGCAACCGTAAGAGCAGTCATTGCTATGGCTGCATCAAAGGGATGGTCTTTACATCAGATGGATGTAAAGAATGCCTTCTTGCATGGTGATTTACAAGAAGAGGTCTATATGGAGCAGCCACCAGGTTATGTGCATGCTGTTCATCCTGAGTTTGTTTGCAGATTGAAGAAAGCCTTGTATGGCTTGAAGCAAGCACCTAGAGCATGGTCTGACAAGATAGGACAGTATCTTGTCACTATTGGCTTTCAGATTTCCAAGGCAGATTTCTCACTTTATGTGAGAAAAACAGAGAAATGTATTATGCTACTTGTCATTTATGTTGATGATTTGATTATGACATGTGACAGTGATGAAGATATCCTTCATGTGAAAATGCTATTGAAGCAGAAGTTTGAGATGAAGGATTTGTGAGAGCTGCGTTATTTCTTGGGCATTGAGGTGATTAGATCACCAAGTGGGATACAGCTCTTGCAGAGGTCGTATGGATTGGACATGCTGTCCAAATATGGGATGACAGGCTGTAAGCCTATTTCAGTTCCTTTGGAGCAAAATGTGAAGCTGAGCACAGATGCAGGTGAGCTTCTAGAAGACCCTACTATGTACAGACGCATAGTAGGAAGTTTGATTTATATGACTATTACCAGGCCAGATTTGAGCTATGCTGTTGGATTGGTAAGTCAGTTTATGCAGGCTCCAAGGAAACCACATTTGGATGCGCTAGACGCATACTCAGGTATGTGAAGTCCACATTGCAGTATGGACTATTTTATGAGACTGGGATTCAGATACAGTTGCATGGATACACTGATGCTGATTGGGCTGGTAGTATCTATGATAGACGATCTACCAGTGGATATGTGTTCTCTTTTGGGAGTGCTGCAGTCACTTGGAGCAGCAAGAAACAGCCTACAGTTGCCTTGTCGAGCACAGAGGCTGAGTACAGGGGTGCAGCAATGGCTGCATGTGAGGTAGCTTGGTTGCATAAGCTACTTTATGATATGCATCAGTCTACAGATGGGCCAGTTGTCATTTATTGTGACAACATGAGTAGGATACACTTGGCAAATAACCCAATCTATCATGCTAGAACAAAGCACATTGAGGTGCATTATCACTATGTGCGAGAGAGGGTTTTACTAGGTCTTATTGATCTAGTTTATGTCAGCACAGAGGATCAGGTAGCTGACATATTCACGAAGGCATTGGGCGCAGAGAAGCTGCGCAAGTTCAGAGACCTGCTTGGTGTGCAGGAATTGGGATTGAGCTCGAGGGGGAGTGTTGAGATATCGAGCTCCACTCGTGATACGCCAGGATGACCGTTGTGTATTTATGTCACCGACCTGTCAGTTGCAGACGCGGTTGATACACCGCCCATGAATAATAGCTACATGATAGCTATCCTTATCTACTCTAGTTCGTGGCTCAGTTAGTATGCCACCTTAGTTAGTTGAGTTTGGTTTTGAGACCCATATAGAGGGTTCTTCTATTTCTTTGTACTAGAGTTCTTTTGGCTTACACAACAAAGAAGAGAAAAACTGTTTTCAGCCTCCACCCTTGTGTGTCTTCCCCCATTGTGCAAGCAAGAAAGCTTCAAGCAAGACTCCTTCCTTCTCTCCCACAATCTTGACAGTGTGGCGAAGTGCCACTTGATGTGGAGGTGACCTTTGTTAGAAGTGGATGCAACAATAAAAGCATACAAGAATGCTAAAATAAACTCTTGAACATAAGAAAAAAGAGAGAAAAGAGAAAATGCAAGAACATTGCAAAAGAGAACTAAGAGATATGCTTGGAAAATGAATTCCATATACCAAACATGAGACAAATGCATATAATAATGAGTCACTAGCTATGTGGGCGCTTGCACTGGCTCCCTCTCTCTCTCCAACAAGACTACACTGAAATCCACAAGCGGTGAATGATAACCTATAGAGAAAAGAGCCTAAATATAAAGGCCAAAAATATGCCAATGATGTGATCAAGTGGATGCCAACATTTAATTATGGTCGACCAACAATAAATGCCAAAATCACCATCATAATGACAAATAAGAAACACCTAAATCACAGTAAAATGCTTGGTTTGCTACTGCACACGCCGAGACTCATATATGAGCTGACTAGAGTGCTAACACGCTCTCTTAGATCATGGATGATCTAATACAATGCAATGATAAAATGATAATGACTCATAGTCAAGACAACAAAGACCACCAGATTAGAACCATAAAAACCCCGACAATGGATGATCAAGCCACCAGCGAGGTGTCTCAGAAAGAACTTGATGTTAATGTCGATTGTACTAGCTCCTGAAAATAGAGAAGAACCATAATAGCTCTCAATGTCTATCAACAATGCCTCGTAGCATGTACGATCATCTTATCTCGAATGCCTTACCAAGACTACCAAAGTGTCCCATCGTGAGAGCCCGGACTAGGAGCCAATCCCTCTCTATGTCAAGTAACAACCCATCATGATTCTTAAAGTCAATCCCAACTCCACTATTTCAAAACTTGTTGAACTTTTATTGATGCATCAAGGAAGTAAGTCTTTGGAACCTATGCACATATATACATTTATAGATGTCTAACGAGGCACCCTTGCCCCACCTCACCACCCTCTCACACTTGCTCTCTAGCATTCAAGAATTGTGCTAGAAGACCGCTATTGGGATGAGTGTACAATTGAATGCAAGACATAAATGAAGCAAGAGCAGTGTTGAGACAAAGAATGAGAGAATCCCGATATGAGTGTACTAGTAAGTTAGAGTACACAAAGAATAAAATGTATTTATATATTAGGGTACAAATAAGGGCGTGTTCACACCTGTATATGTTTATACACACAAAGATTAAGGAACTTTATATCCTAAGGGATTTTACACATAACCAACAACCTCCCACTTAAAGGCCCGAAGTGGTACCTTTAAGCTAGCCAACTCCCACTAATCAAATACAATGCTTATCCTTAGCCTTTGCAAGACTCCTAGTGAGAATATATGCTGCAGGGTTATCTTGGGTTTTTACCTTAGTTAGTGTGACAAGACCATCATCCAACATCTGTCCAATGAAGTGGTACCAAACATCTATGTATTTGGTACGTGCATGAAACATGGCATTCTTAGCTAGACATACGACACTCTAGCTATCACAACCAAGCACTAAAGTACGTGAAGAGAGCAAAATCCTCGACCAAACAGCCAAGCCAAATAGCTTCCTTAGAAGATTCTATGGCTGAAATATATTCAACCTCTGTAGTACTCAGTGCCACAATTTTCTGTAACCTTGAACGCCAAGAAATAGCCCCATTAGCCAAAGTAAAGACATACCCAATGGTAGACTTTCTAGTGTCAAGATCTCCTACCATGTCCGAATCGCAGAATCCTTGCAACTCTAGTATACTCTTTCCATATCATATACACTTTTCTTGTGTACCTTTTTAAGTATCTAAAGATACATTTCACTGCTTTCCAATGTGGCTTGCTAGGGTTAGACACGAATCTAATAATTCCCATTGCATGAGCAATGTCAAGGCGAGTTGCAACCATGGCATACATCAAAGAACCACAAGATGATACATAAGGTATGCCCTTCATAGCACTAGCAGCTGCATCATCCTTTGGGCAATCAGCTTTGCTAAGCTTTGTATGTGGCGGTAAAGGCACACCAAGAGACTTAGCAAAAGCCATATTAAATTTTCCAAGTACTTTGCTGGTGCACTTGTCTTGTGAGAGAAACAAGTGCTACCCTCTATCTCTTTTAATCCACATGCCCAAAATGTGTTCAACTGTCCTCAAATCTTTCATTGAGAATGTTGAATGCAACTACCTTTTGAGAGCATTCAAAGTACTCTTAGGCTTTCCTGCAATCAACATGACATCCACATATAAGACCAGCACAATAAGGCTTCCATCATCATCCTTTTTTCATGTATAGCAATAATCTACATGACTGCTTTTAAATCCATGGTTGAGTATAAAACTATCAAACTTTTTATACCACTGTCTAGAAGCTTCTTTCAGCCCATATAAGCTATGTTTCAACTTACAAACCAAATGCTCTTTCCCTGAAATAGCAATACCTTCGAGTTGTTTCATGTACAACTCTTCATCCAAATCAACATGAAGAAAAGAAGTCTTTACATCCATTTGATCCAACTCTAAATCCAAGGATGTAGTGAGAGCAAACAAAATACAGTGTAGTTATCTTCACCATCGATGAAAAAGCCTCCTCAAAATCAATGCCTTCCTTCTATGTATAGCCCTTAACAATCAAACATGCCTTGGGCTTACCATTCAATACGTTTCACCTTGTAAACCCATTTGTTAGAGATAGCTCTTCTATACTTGGGCAAAGATACAAGCTCCCATGTGCAAAGATACAAGCTCCCATGTGTTATTTGCATACATAGACTTCATCTCCTCCTACATAGCAAGCTCCCACTTTCTCTTGTTTTCACATGACTGTGCCTCTCTAAATGTCAGAGACTCGCCTTCATCAGTCAATAAAATGCAATCCAAAGATGGCTGAAACCTCTATGACTGCCTTCTGACACGTGTAGACCTTCTTACCCAATGATCTGTATTGTTAGGAAATGGGCCTACATCCTTACGTATGTACACACCACCACCTAGTGGCTGAATTTCACCATTTTTTTGCTGTTATAACCTATCTTCAGCATGTTCTTCTTGCTGTCCTATTCCATTCTGTGAATCTATTTGCTATCCATTATATTCTGTCTGTAGCACAATAGGTTGTTGCTCATTTTGAGCATCAAAAGGAACAAAATCTTCAACTAATGGTTGCTAAATGATTGGTGGTTCATAAAGAAATTTAACCTTCTTTTTGTCAAGGTCACCTTGTGTAGCATTTTTCAGTAACTTTGCCTCATTAAACACTACATCAAGGCTATGTACTATCTTCCTATCCCAAACTCTATAACCCATCTCTCTCTCATCTCCATATCCCATGAAGATGCCCTTGATGGATTTCATGTCTAGTTTAGTTTTGATTTACAAGAACATACACAAAGCCATCATAACCAAAGACACACAAATGGTCATATGAAGCAAGTTTACCAGACCAAACCTCTTCAAGAATGTCATTTTCCAATGCACAATTGGGAGAGCAATTGCATATATGAACTACAGTTTTAAGAGCCTCTCCCTAGAATTGTTGTGGGAGATTAGTTGTGGATATCATATATTTGACTCTCTCACAAAGTGTGCGATTATATCTTTCAACCACACCATTTGATGTAGGATTATAACAGGCTATCAACTCCCTCTTAATGCCATGCATCACACAAAAAAAAATTAAACTCATTAAAAGCGTACTCGACCCCATTATTCATTCTTATAGCTTTTAACTTAAGCCCTTTCTGTGTGGTAACAAAAGCATAAAATCTTGTAAAGACATCCGACACTTCCTTTTTGCTCTTTAAAACATATACCCGTGACTTTCTACTGAAATAATCAATAAAAGTAACAAAGCATCGTACATCCCCATATGAAATAATAGGCATAGTACACACATCAAAGTATACTAAATCAAAAGCATTGGATTTCTTAATGACACCAAACTAATAAGGAGACTTCACATGTTTTCCATGTATGTAACCATTACAAAAGTCTAGAGCCTTTTACATCTAATCTCCCTGAAGAGGAGAAAACCTGAAGGCCTTTCTAGCTCATATGGCCAAGTCTTTTGTGCCAAAGTTCCATCTGTCAGTGAACTTCAATCACAGCCAAAAACTTGCTAGGTAATGCTTTAGAATGTCAATAGTACAAAGTCCCCTTTTCACTTCCTTTAACAATCAACATAAAGTCCTTGTGGACCTTCAAGATCCACCACCAGAGGTAGTAAAATATCCTCTTACATCAAGCTTACCCAATTGACAATAGACTTTTCTTTATGCCATGTGCATATCTGACATCCTATAAAATCAACTCTTAGCTCTTTTAAAGGACTAAGTGAATGGTACCTATGCACTCTATTTCACATGCATAATTATTGCTCAAGTAAACATTGCCTCGGAAACCTGCAGTGTATTCTGAAAATGACTCCAAAGAGAGAGTAACATGAAAAGCGATACCATTGTCCACTATCCATGATTGGGATAGCACATCATGAGCTGAAAGTAAAGCATCAATTACCTTCTTTTCGGTAATGTCCATTATCTGATACTGCCATAACATCTACATCAATGCATGAGGTTACGACAAGTATCTCTCTCGTGTCAAAGAACTCTTCAATGACCACATTAGATGTAACATTTACCTTTGCAACTTCTTTTGAGAGAGAGCTATTATCATCTTTCTTGTCATCCTTTTTCTTTCCTTGTTATTTCTTTCTTTCTTGCTCTTTCTTGTAGTACTGACAATCGAGCTTTTTATGCCCTTTACGCCCACGTTGATACCAAGTAACATCCTATTGTTTGCCCTTCCTTTTACTCCTGCCTTTGCCTTTATTTTCTGTGTTACCTCTCTTCTTTGATATGTCTCTAAGATGATAGGTTGAACCACTATTTTCTCCTCTAGGCTTTCTTACGATCTCCTCATTGAGAATAGATCCCCTAACACCATCAAAGGTTAAAGCAAGGTTGTTGCATAGTGAAACAACCAAAGACTCCCAACTATCATGCAAAGTCATCAAAAGAAAATAGCCTTCAATTTAACATTGAAAGGCTGCAAACTAGAGTTCTATAACTGACTCAAAAACCTTGTAAAAGCACTCAAATGCTTAGATGCTAGCTTAGACTCATCCAATTCCATGTTTACAAGCTTGCACATGAGATGTACTTGATTTACAAGAGTTGTACTTTCATAAGTGTCCAAATTTTTCCATATGGCCTAAGCTATATCAAGATGCTTAATATTTGTAAATACATCATCATACATAGCCATTTTAATATACACGATGGCCTTCTTGTTGAGTGTAGCCTAATCCTCATCTGTCATAGCTACAAGCTTGGTTTCCAAGAGAGTATCATTACAATCCTTGAGAAACAAAATGCCTTGCATCTTGTCCTTCCACAGATCAAAAGCTAGTGCCATCAAATATCTTGATTTCAAGAAGGGATTTAGTGTCAGTACTACTAGACGCATTAGTGGTCATTGTTAACCCCAATTCGAGATGGCAGAAAAATGGAGAAAAAATCAAAAGGAAGATGGTAAAAAAGCAAAGACACGCAGGCGGCCTCTAAAGATGAACCGGGGCAAAAAGCGCAACCTTAAAAGAAAAGGCGCCTTAAAAAACTTGAAAAATTCTTGAAAAAGAGCGCCAGGATCCCTCCTGTGCCAATTGTAAAATATTAGATGGGTGTAGGCTAGAGGCACAAGGCTAGAAGAGGGAAACGGAAAAAGGACCTTGCCACAATGGCCGGTCATGTAAAAAAGGGATGGGTGCCCATGGAATTTTAGGGTTTGTATATATAAAGTTCAAAAAGTGAATAAGAGATCATTCTTTGGTGTGTGGCAAAAGGAGTCTTCTTCTTCTTCTCTCCTTCTCACCTTCTTGCTTGTGTGTGCTCTTGAGAGAGGGAGTGTGAGAGTGTGAGGGAGTGAGTGTGTGTGAGAGTGAGGGATCAAGAGGGTAAAGCTCTTTACCATCTCCTCTTCTCTTCTTATCTTCCGTTCTCTCTTCTTGCGCGCACGGCTATGGAGGATGGAGCTTGGAGGTGGAGGAGGTTTGAGGATGCTTGAGCTAGCATCTAGGATCGTGGAGCTACCAGTGTGTGGGAGAGAGGAGGCAACTCATATCGGCACTAAGGTAAGCTCACTACACTCGTAGGATCGATGGCGCGTCGGCTAGGTGAGAGATAGCCATTAGAGCTCGCTTGGAACGCTTGAAGCAATAAGCGGTCCATGGTACAGTTGCAAAACAGGATGAAACAGGGTAAAAATCGTGCAAAAATGGCAAAAAGCTTGCTTGTGATGCCTAAGATCGGCAAGTGAGTGATTGGGAGCATCAACGCCATACCCAGTAAGGGGTATAAGAGCCAAGAGGCCAAGGGAGGACTCATTTGCAACCATTTCTGTGTGAAAGAGAGAGAGAGCTACCGCCCGATTCGATTCGATCGCACCAACGACGAGCCCGCCACTCTATCCACGTATATGAATCCCTTCTCTTACCCCCTTAGGTAGGATTTGGAGGCTTGTGCCTGGTATGATTGAGTGAAGCACGAGAAACGATCGAAATCAAGATCACGCTCTTTACGTGCGCCGCACTTGGCCCGTCCGAACGACCACTTCTGGGCCGAGTCCCAGAATCGGCCCTCAGCCCCTCGCCATTTGGCCTATCCAGCCAAAACCCTAATCGGCCCTCAGTCCCTCGCCATTCAGCCCATCCGGCCAAAATCCTAATTGGCCCGTCCGAGTCTATCATTCAGACCGTGGCCAAATTTGGCCCTCTGCCATGTATCAAATTCGACCCTCGGTCCACTTGCATCGGCCCGTCCGAGTGACTCCACGCGAGCGACTCTGTCCAAGTGACTCCGTCCGAGTCCACCCTGTCCAAGTCCCAAATTCGGCCCTCGGCCCATGCGCCTCGGCCCGTCCGAGTAACCCACTCGGATCCTCCAATTCGGATCAGTTGGGCCGAGTGTAGGTTTTTACCAGATTTTTCAAAAATTTGACCTGACCCGGCTAGAACTCGATAGCTCAAACTATCGAAAGCTCGTAGGGCGCTCAGAACTTGATTCTGGCACACGGAATAGGCAAAATCGTAGGGCATTGCTGCTTACTAGCTAGAAGTGGACAGTTGCGAGACCCGGAGGCTTAGACGCGAACCGCTGAGTTGTAAGGCCTGTTTGGACCAAACACAAGCGAGGCAACAGCTTAGAGAAACCCTAAACCCTGACAAGACGGCCAGGAAATTGACCAACAAGCCTATTCGGCCCAAAACAATGCGAGAGTGCGTAAGACGTCTAGGAATTGGTTACTGCACTCACCTTGAATTTTCGCACTTGAAGTACACTTAAGAAAACTGAAAGCCTGATTAATCACAAGTACACAAGGAAAGACACATTGAGTGGCCATAAATTGAGGATTGTATTAAATAACTGAAGGAACTCACCCAGACAAACCACTCAAGGAACCCACCAATAGGAGATAACCCAATACATAGGCAAACCATCAACGCCCAGAAGTAGGACCAAGCAAGGGACGCCGACGAAGTGGATATGACGAGTCTATTGAACCTAATCGATAGCTTGGTGGAGCACGATAACTCGACAATGGCAGAAGAAAATTCAGACCGCAGATCTAACAAGGAATTTGACTTAGAAGCCTTTCCAGACACTATTCAGCAGCTAGTCAACAGTTACGACACTCATGCTCGGTACGAGCACCGCGGTAGGACAGTAGACGCTATCATCGCAGATCTAGAGGAGGAGAGAAATCTGGCCCGCAAAGCATTGCAAAGCATGGTTGAGTACAATAGGGATTAGCATGCTAGGAGCCAAAGGCAAGGCATGGAGTTGCGAGAGGTGCAGCGGGTACTGAACTTGGCTGGCAGGAATCGAATGGGCCATGAGAGAGCACTAGGAGGAGACTTAACGCTGAGTGAGCTTCTCATGAAGCGGCTACTCGATAACACGGCTGCAGAGCAAAGTGCCACGGCTCTAGCGACATTGCTGCTCGCAGGATTAGGAGCAAACCAGGGCTCAAAGAACCAGGCTAAAATCCCTATTGTTGCCAAGCAACTTGATAAGTACCAACCCCATGAGGATCCATACAGCTTTGTTGAGGAGTTGGAGCAAGTCTGCGAAGCCAAACCCTCAACGACCTGACTCAACGCTCTCAAACGTTTGGGCTTTGCTTGGGCGGAAAGGGTAGGACGTGGTATAGAGCTTGGATAACACAAAGCGAGCCAACTTCCATGACCTCAAGGATCTCTCCATTAAGAGATTTGCCGAGCCCGAGTACTTCGATAATCTATTAGTGCGCTTGATGAATGTCAAACAGAAAGAGGAGGACATTTGCGATTACGTGACCCATGTGCAGAGTCTCTTCAAGAGAATCCCTACTGGAGAGCGACCGACTGAAAGAGCAGTATCAACTGTATTCATCAGCAGGATTCAGAACGAGAAACTATACAAGGCTTTGGCAGGCAACTCGAGCTTGCAAAGAGACGCGCTAGCCAGGGTCTTTGAGGAAGCCATCCGAGTTAACGATCACCTAAAGGAGCAGAGCTCCAGAAGCACGAACCTAGAAGAGACCAACTTGCGAAGCTCAGAAAGAGCGTCAGCTTCGAGTGAGCAATCAGCCCCATCATTCCAAGATAAGGGAAAACCCACTAAAACGAACCAAGACTTGGCTGACATTAGGATGGAACTAGCCAAATTGCAAGACGTGTTAAGACGACCAATGCGCCCACACGTCCAATGTGTGTACTATGGCGGAAACCACTTGCCAGCCGAGTGTCAAGACCCTAGGTCAAGACCTTGCGCTAACTGCGGTAGGTTCAGTCATGACATCACGCATTGTAAACTGCCAAGGAGACTTCCATACTCACAACCATATGGCCAGCATTACCTAGTGAACAGGCCGCAGCCATTTTTCAGAAGGGAAGCCCCCTTGGCCCTCCCTGCGCCTAACAACATTAAATTGGTCGTTCCTAGGATGAAAATAAATCCTACATGCATTCCTAGACCACCTGGTCCTTACGTAACCCATCCACCAAGTGACGCTCCTGTCCACTATGTGGAAGAACCAAACGAAGAGAAAGCTTACATATGCCCTTATGTCTCGCAAGATGACGAGGGCAATGCTGTCCTCATGGATTATCACCCCGTACCGGTGATGGTGTTAGGAAGAGGACGAGGTAAAGGCCTAGGAGGGCAGACGCAGGATCCAATGACCTGTTAGGACTTGTGGCCACCCAGGTCATGTCTCATCACGCTGCCTTGAAAGGGAGCAGCAAAACAGAGACAAAGCTGACCAAAGGTGTGCTGAGTGCGGAATCACCCATCTCTTCATCAATTGCCCAAGGCGAAAGCTGTCATCTAGCTCAGCCAATGAGCCATCTGTCCCATTGGGGTTGTTCGGTATCGAGAACCATGATGGGGAGGCCACGCCTATCCCATTGCGAGTCATGACTAGTGTCCAAACGAAGCAAGCTGGCATCTCTCTGCCAAGACCTAGCAATCTCGATGCAGCCTCGATAGGAAAGAAGAGCCGTAGACGGCGAAGGAGGAAGTCGGAAGCTAAAATCGCACTAAAAACGGAGAGTACTGCAACTCTGCCAGTTGGAAAGAAGGTCTCTGACGCAGAGGCAGAGACGTCAGCCCCTAAGACGGCCGAAAAGGAAAGCGCTAAGGTAGGGGAGTACCCACACTCGAAGCAACAATTAGAGGCCATAGAAAAGGTGAAAGAATGGGTGAAGGAAGCCCAAGAATATCTAAAAGACACTGAGCCCATCATAGAGGATGGGATCGATGATCTCTCCAGCATGAGTACGCCAACCTCGCCCCCACAACCAAAGTTAAGAGAAGCAACTGCACCACAGGCAGTGCTACTAAGGCCAAGCCTCAGCACTGCTACAAGGCTGCGGTTCAGTCACAACCACTGGCCAGGACAATCCAGGTTAGAAGAGAGGCGAACACCCAACGATCTCCTAACCACGTTGGTGACTACCCCTCTAACACTTAGCCTGGGAGATCTGCTTCGGCAGCACCCCACCCTATGGCAAGATCTTAAGCAGTGGGTTGAAGGGTCACAAGAGCAGGTCACGACAAACCCTCATGACCATGAGGCAGAAACACAAATACCGGGTTTGACGCTGCACTCTATGCCTAAATCCTTGCGCATCAATGCCTTCTGGGAAGGCTCCGAGATGCATGCGGTCTTACCGGTCTTAGCCCTAGGTGTTACAACGAGGAAGGGAATCGTATACACGGGGGCTGGGGTTAGTGTGCTTAGCCACACAGTGCTTCAGACTTGGGAAAACCCACCTGTTGAGACTTCTAGGTTTAATATCACACTAGCAAACGGTATGAGAGTCAAGCCATTCGGGTGCTTAAGAATTGGCCAGTGAAGATCGCAGGTGTCCAGTTCTCCGTTGACTTTATAGTCATGAAGGGAGTGGACTACGACATCCTATTGGGCCGCCCCTGGATGCGCAACGCTAGAGTCATCGAAGATTGGTGTAACGGCTTAATCTTCCTTGGCAATAGGATGGACACTGTGAGAGTAGAGATGGACACCTAGAAGACCTCACCAATCGACTTAGATGCCATCTCTGTTATGCTCAAGGGTAATGCTCAGGTCAAGAAGTCCTATGGGCCCTTGACCAAGTATATCCCATGTCTAGAGGACGAGCGAGATTAGATGCATGTCCTTGCTATAATCGATCTACCGTTCTCTGATCACGAGGCATATGAGTAAGCCATCAAAACAATCGACAAGGCTAACGACACACCCTCCGTACCAGTCTGCATGATGACAGGAAGCCTTCATGGGAAGCCGAAGCCCATCAACTCCCACGTCCCAGCCAACAAAAGGGAACTCCAAGAGGTACTGGAATATCTATCGGACAAGCTAGTTGGCATTCCAGCTGCAAATCTCAAACCACTCCAAAATCTCTTAGATAAATCCAAGTGGCAATGGACCAGAGTGCATGACTTAAACCTCATGTATAACTGGGCCCTGGTTCTTGACCAACAACCAAAGATAGACCAAGCCCTAGGAGATGACGAGCAGTCTGATGAGGGAAGTTCTAACGACGAATACAAAGACTACCAATCCTTCAGTGATGAAAGTGAGGGTGAGGTAGATACCGTGGAATACGACACTGAAGGACAAGAAATAGAACAAATACGAGCAGACTCCAAGCCGCAGAGAAAGAGTATCTTCACGATGGAGCGAGAAGTCATGCGCATGGAATGTGACCGCGCCTGGTTGGAACATGTAGGAGTCATAGACCTTGAGCAAGCAGGACTAGCCCAGCTAGGAATGACATCAGTATTTAGAACTGAATCACCATCTGAACTGCGCCCACCAGGGGAGACCACCTCTTCGAGCGAAGGCGGGGGATTCGACTCTGAATCGGAGGTTAGGTTCGCATAGTGATCCATAGATCCCTAGGCCGCCCACAACCAGACGTACCAAGGGGGACCTACCTGTCCACCTGAGGCGCAAACGATTAAGATAGGAAAAGGCAAAACAACCCAGGGATACTCGAACGGAAGAACAGCGAAAACCGTAGGACCTCCCCAAACAATTTACGAAATTCAAAAAGGGGGATATGGTGGTAGTTCTGTTAGATGCCAAACATCAAGCACAAACAAGGAACCAATCGAGGGACCAGCCCAAGTCAAGGAGGACCTAGCCCTAGAAGGGAAACCACCCCGACCAATCTTCATTGCTGATGACTTGACTAATGAAGAAGAAACGAGTCTTATCACTCTCTTGCGAGAGTACATAGACGTGTTCACCTGGTCTTTAGAAGAGCTTAAGGGGGTAAATCCGAGTGTTGTGACTCACAACATACCCATGACGCCAGACGCAATACTGGTCAAGCAGCGATCGTACCCTATGAATCCAAAACATGCTCATATTATCAAGAGATTGATAAGCTGATGAGAGCACGATTCATTTATGAAATTGAGCACACAGACTAGGTATCGCCCATAGTCATCATGATGAAAAAAATAGAAAAATCCGAGTGTGCATCAATTACAAGAAGGTAAACGCTGCCACCAAGAGGGACAACTATCCATTGCCATACACCGAGCACATGCTTGAGAGAGTGGCAGGCAAGGAAGCCTACAGTTTTCTGGACGGCTTCTCAGGGTACAACCAGGTGCAAGTGCATCATGCAGAAAGGCATAAGACTGCCTTCGCCACTGAGTGGGGCGTCTTTGCTTACATAGTCATGCCCTTTGGGTTGACTAATGCCCCTGCCACTTTCCAACGCCTCATGTGCACCATCTTTAAGGACGTGCTTCGCAAGGAGTTAGAAGTCTTTGTCGATGATCTCTGTGTCCACTCGACCTGGATTGAATACTTAGACAAACTCCGAGCAGTCTTCAAGCGGTGTCGTTTATACCATCTCTCCTTGAACCCCTTAAAGTGCCAGTTTTGGGTAAAGCATAGATATATCCTAGGGCATGTGGTGTCGAAGAACGACATTGCCACTGACTTCTCAAAGGTCAGGGTCATTGTTGACCTTCCACCCCCAACCAACTACAAGGGAGTTCAATGCTTCCTAGGCCATATTGGGTAGTATCGGCGGTTTGTACTCAATTATGCATTGATCGCCAGACCATTGTACAAGCTGCTTATTGTCTTTGAATGGACTGAAGCATGCCAACGGGCATACGAGGAGTTGAAGAAGGCTCTAACCACAACACCAATCCTATGAGCCCCAGATTGGACCATCACCTTCCACGTGCATATCGATGCTTCTAAGTTTGCAGTGGGGGCAATGTTGTGCCAACCTGGCGAACACAATTTAGACTATCCAGTGAGCTTTGCTAGCAGACAACTCATTGAGATAGAAATGAATTACTCGACGACGGAAAGAGAGGGATTAGCCATGGTATTCGCAGTGAAGAAATTCCGGCATTACCTTTTGGCCACGCCCTTCACCTTCTTTGTGGACCATCAAGCCTTGCTCTATCTAGTAAACAAACCTTATGCTATAGGACGCATAGCTCGATGGCTCCTGCTTTTAGAGTTTGACTTCTCCGTAGTGGTACAGAAGGGAAAATAGCATTACATGGCTGTGATCACATGTCGCGCATTCCCACCGGAGAAGCCGATGGACAAGGTGTTATTGATGAACTGCCCGACGCCCATCTGTTTAACCTTTCTAGCCAAAGAGATCTATTTAAGGCTGATCTAACGGCGTATTGGACAGATGACATAGTCCAAGTGCTTGAGCACGGGCTGCCTAACCAACCAATAGAAAAAGCCCGACTTAGGCGATTAATCCTTAAGATCCAGTCCTATCAGCTGATTTGCAAGCCAACTCTATAGGCTGGGGCAAGACGGATTGTTGCATAGATGCGTGTGCGAATATGAGACGCACGATGTGCTTTTAGAAATGCACGGCGGCATTGCCGGAGGGCACTTTAGCGGAGACACGACAGCACGAAAAGTGTTGCAGTCTCAACTATGGTGGCCCATGCTTTTCCACTACGCAGCACGATTCGTCAAGCAATGTGACGAGTGCCAGCGGACGAAGATCCCAATTCGTAAATATCAAATGGAATTAACCCCAGTTATTGCTCAACAACCCTTCGAAAAATGGAAAATTGATTTCATTGGGCCCATCAGTCCTGCGGCACAGTATTCGCAGGCTAAGTACATCATTGTGGCCACAGATTACCTCACTAAATGGGCAGAAGCGCAAGCGACACGAAAAAACGACGCTAGAACAACAGCTAAGTTCTTATGGGAGCAAGTGATTTCACGATTCGGCTGCCCCATCGAACTAGTCACTGATCAAGGCACGCACTTCATCAATGAAGTGATCGTGCATCTCCTGTCCACCTTTCTCATCATCCATCGCAAATCCTCGCCATACTACACTCAGGCAAACGGCCAGGCCGAATCAACGAATAAAATTCTTGTCAATGTCCTAACAAAGGTTGTCTCTACTTCACGCAACGACTGGGACAACAAGTTGATGGCATCTCTGTGGGCTTACTGAACAGCTTATAAAACAACTGTCGGTCAAACCCCCTTTATACTGACATATGGAACAGAAGCGATTCTACCATTATATTTCTTCGTTCCTAGCCTGAGAATAGCGCTTCAAGAACGATGGGACGGGAAGGAGGCATAGACGCAATGCCTAGTTGAGCTCGAACGCCTCTCAGAGACTCGTCTTCTAGCCACCCATGCACTGATCTGTGAGAAAGCCTGACACAAGAGCTGGTTCGACCAGCACGTCAAGTAGCGCGAGTTCGAACACGGTGACTTAGTGCTCCTCTACTCGGTTAAGGGACATAAGCAAAATATGAAATTTAGAGGTCTTGGACCCTTCAAAGTTCATGGGATTAGCCAAACAGGCAATGTCGAACTTGAGACCCTAAATGGTGAAGGAATAGGCTTCTTCAATGGCAGTCGTGTCAAGAAGTACTACCCTCCTACGCATCCTTTGCACGAGCCACCGATGTTAGAACCGCCTGTCAAAGTATGAGTAGCCACAATCACTGAAATCGACGATGAAGACGAGGAAGCCGTGGAACCTGCATACCTCCGTATCACGGTCACGGCAAAATAAACATGTGCTTTCACCGCCTTGATTGACTAGGGAGCAGACTTCAACGTCTTGACCTACGATCATTGGACTCAACTTGGCCAACCACAACTTCAACCCACCACTGCAAAATTAAGCCCATATGGGACCCATTCCTATGCACTACTCGGCAAGTGCAAAGCAGGCGTTTCTATTGAGTCTGAGACTGTTCCAATGATTTTTTACATGTTGTCAAATGCTAAAAATGCAGGCACATAGACACTGCTGGGGCAAACCTTCAAAAAGCAAACCCACTGCAATGTTGACTACGCGTCGCAGCGCATCCACCTCGCAATAGGCAACGTTCGCATTGTTACAGCTTTCAGCAAGGACTGCGCAACCTCATCACGGGCCACAAAGCCACCGATAGAAACATCTGTGGGCGAGTCTAGGGAGGAGGGTAGTGTGCAGCCGCCACTTCTCGAGTCTCATAGACCGCAACCCATAGCAGCCAAATCTAAGGCCTCATAGCCTCGCCTTCAATAGATGCCTAAACAACCGCAACAACCGCCTAGGATTCGACGCTCCTACCCTCATAAGACCAGAAACTCTAAGCCTAGGAGGCCCAAACGCAGTTACAAGAATAGACGTGTAATCAGTCAAAGATGGGTCCCCAAGGCCCTCTTGCGCGCACAAGGCTACTATGAAGGCAATGCTTCACTATGGATACCTAAGGCCCATACGGCCAAAGGCACCACTCATACGCCAACCTCAAGCTTGATCATCCCAAAAACCGTAGAACCTCAAAACCACAAGCCGCAAAGCCCCGACCCGCAACCATCAAGCTCATCCACGCGCGAACCCAAGAGAGTCGCCCACGCCTATCGACCCAAGCAACAATCTCCGTCATAGGAGTCATCTCCCGTCAGCGTCAATCCAACTTTCCAAATCCATTCTGAAAGCAACACGTCGTTACTCGAGGCTGCTGCTAACCCAGCCTTCGTCCCAATGACCCAATTGCAAGCTCAAGAACACTCATCACCGCAACTTTCCGTCACCAAAGGCTCAAGTCCTACCAAACCCCAACCACCCGCAAGCCTTAAGCCCTCTTACGAGAGGAAATCCTTTCTCTCACTAGCAACTGATTTAGCTGAGGAAACAGGGGATGACGTGGTGGATTGCATTAAGCGACTGGACGCTACTTTTGTGCCGTTAGCTCTGAGCTATGATTGCCTCGACTTAGGCCTATTGGATGAATCCTTCACAGCCCAAGATCAAACGATGCCTTGTTCTTGGGAAACATTTGAATTCGCATTTACAAAAGCTGCTACCTCCGCTACTAAGTTGCTCAGCAGTGAGATCTCAAAAGAGCAAGCAATCAAACAACACCTCATCACGTCGTATAATCAGCAAACTTCTGCCATCACTGACCAAGAAGTGGCAAAGCTGTCAAAACTTGCTAAGACGAAATCCCAGTTCTTAAGGCATTGGTACACTCTTAGGCTACAATGGGAAGTTGAAGGACGCTGAATAATGACCAACGCTGAGCAGCGACGCACTATCAAAACAGCAGAATACGACCCCACATACGTCGCACCAACCTTGTTGAGATATCGAGTTCCACTCGTGATATGCCAGAGTGATCGTTGTGCATTTATGTGACCGATTTGTTAGCTGTAGATGCGGTTGGTACACCGCTCATGAAAAATAGCTAGATGACAGCTATCCTTATCTACTCTAGTTCGTGGCTCAGTTAGTATGCCACCTTAGTTAGTTGAGTTTGGTTTGAGACCCATATATAGGGTTCTTCTATTTCTATACTAGAGTTCTTTTTTGCTTACACAACTAAGAATAGGAAAATTGTTTTCAGCCTCCACCTGTGTGTGTATTCCCCCATTGTACAAGCAAGAAAGCTACAAGCGAGACTCCTTCCTTCTCTCCCACAATCTTGACATGGTATCAGAGTCTGGTTCGTAGTAAGGAGCTCAAGAAAGCAAACCAAGTTCGCGGTGTTCTGATAAGAGGACAAGTGTTGCTTTCATTTTTCGAGTTTGGGAGCAAGTCTCTACAGGTAGCACAGCCGAAAAGTGCAAGAGTGCATTGTCTCAGATTGAGACGCCCTTCGCGGTGTAGCAAGAGGGCAGTATATGCTGCGGGAAAGGCCTTTAGCCCTTGGTTGCCCTATTTTTTTTATTCGAGGCCATTTCGGGGCCTGTTTTGGAGGCGGAAGTTTTCCACACGCACTCAAGAAAAGGCCATGTTTTATGCTGTGCGACCACTGTTCTACAGGTCGGTGAAAAGTTACTATAGAAATTGCATCGTATGCCTGTGCACAGAGACATTGGGAGTTACATAATCATCCTTGTTGCCTGTTGATACAAAATTGTCACTAGGAAGTGACTGTGTGGTCAAATACCACTTTCGTCAGTTTTGCAGATTTGCCCTTGTAAGGCTGAAGCTGTGTTTTTTGCAGTGACAGAATTTTTTGCAGTGTTCTGTAATGGCGTCTGATTCTCTTTCACAGATTGTCACTGAAAAGCTTGACAAGAACAACTTCCAAGCATGGAAGTTTAGAATGACGAATTTCCTTATGGAAAAAGGATATTGGGAATTCGTTGCAAAAAATAAAAAAGAACCAATTCTTCCTGATGTTCCCAATCAACAGCAAATGCAAGCATTTAAAGGATGGCATGAGAGAGCCAGAAAAGTTATGTACTGGCTGTCTATTAGTATTTCAGACTCTATGATTGTGCATATTCAGGATGCAAGTACACCAAAGGAGGCATGGGATATTTTGTCAAAAATGTATAGCACAAATACGCAAGCCAGGAAAATGCAGCTCAAGTAAGAGTTACACAATGTGCAAAGAGAAAGTATGAGCATCAATGACTACCACATGAAGGTAAAGAAGATTGCAAATGCACTTGCTTCCATTGGGTCGCCAGTGGAAGATGATGATTTAGTTTCTGTGACCTTGAATGGTCTAGGAAAGGATTATGCACAATTCCGAATATCCATTTCCATCCGTGAAAGATTTCTTGACTTTGAGGAGTTGATTGCTCTTCTAATTTCTGAGGAGCAGAGAAATGGTGGTGCATCTTCTTCAGGAGAAACTTCAAAAGAAACTGTCTTCTACTCCAATGCTGCAAGAGGTAGAGGCAGAGTTAGAGGAGGCTGATCTAGAGGCTGTGGTAGAAATCAGAATATGCAGCAAACTCAAGAAAACCAGTCCTATGGAGGAGGACTTGGTAACTCTAGAGGCAAGGGAGCCAAAGAGGTCGTGGTGGATGGCAAAGAGGCCAAAATGCAAACAGCAATGTTGAATGCTACTACTGTGGTAAAATGGGTCATATGGCTAAAGACTGCTATAAAAAGCAGAATGACATCATGAATGGAAAATTGCAACAAGGAAATTATGCATCTTCTAGTAGACAGGGTGATGACAGAAATGAGCACTTGTTTATGGTGCAGCACATGACCAATTCTATGACAAGTGTAGAAGAAAGCAACGATGTGTGATATGTTGACTCAGGTGCATCAAACCACATGATAGGTCATGCAGAATGGATGCAGGATGCAAGGAAAATGGAAAAACCAGGATTTGTGGAGACTGGTGATGATACTGCACATCCTATTGTGCAGATTGGAAATATTCATTTGTCTATGCAGGATGGAAAAAAGAAATACATGTTGAATGTATTTCATGTACCAAATATCACCAAGAACCTGGTTTCTGTTGGTCAAATGGTTGAGCAGGGCTTACAGGTCAGATTTAATTCCCATGGATACCTTGTTGAGGATATGAAAAATAAAGGTCGCTTGATAGCAAAAGGAAAGAAGAAGGGCAGAATGTTTACGTTGGATGCAGCCGTATCTGAATTGAGTGCAGCAATGTTTGCACATGGAACAGGTGTAGTTTGCAGATATTAATATCTGGCATAAACGCATTGGTCATATTAATGTACAGCGACTTAAATCAATGCAAGCCCAAAATATTATCGCAGGATTGTCTAAATTCAAGGTTGCAGAAATGCATAAGGTATATGAAGCCTGTCAATTTGAAAAACAGGCAAGGAAACCATTTCCTAGACATGTTCAAGAGAGTAAAAAGCCATTGGAATTAATCCACTCTGATGTCTGGACTACTAAAGCTGCATATATTGGAGGCTGCCATTATTTTGTCACTTTTATTGATGACTATAGCAGAAAAGTTTGGATGTATTTTATGAAAAAGAAAAGTGAAGTGTTTGGGCATTTCAAAACTCTTAAAGCTATGGTTGAAAAAGAAACAGGCCTGCAAATAAAATGCCTAAGGTCAGATGGAGGGGGAGAGTACCTCTCAAATGAGTTTGCAAGGTTCCTGCAGGAGCATGGCATAAAGCAGCAATATTCATACAGTCATACCCCACAACAAAATGGAATTGTAGAAAGGAAAAACAGGCATATTGGAGATGTATCTTGTGCCATGCTCAACGAAAAAGACTTGCCAGATTTTTACTGGGCTGAAGCAGTTGTTACAGCAGTCTACATAATAAACAGGACTCCCACTACAGCAATACATGGGATGACTCCAGAGGAGAGGTATATTGGTAGGAAACCAGATATTTCTCATTTGAAGATTTTTTGTTGCATTGCCTATGTTCATGTGCCAGATGAGTTGAGATCCAAGTTGGATCCAAAAGTTGAGAAGTGCATCTTTATTGGTTACTCCCTCCAGTAGAAAGGGTATAGATGCTATAACCCTTCTACTCATAAGTTTACAGTGAGCAGAGATATTATTTTTGATGAGATGAGTAGCTGGTATAAACCAGTAAATGTGATTGATGATGTAGATGCACAAAATGGTAATGCTGCACAGAATTCACAGTAGCAGTCACAAAATATTAGTGGACCTGGAGTGTCCTCTAACAGTGGTTCACATTCCTCGCCATGGACAGGCAGATTGAGATCAGGAGAATCTCCTTAAAACAATGCAAATAGCGGTATGCAGGTTTCACGAAAAGGAAAAGAGAATGTAGATCAGCCCATGTTTGATGTGAATATAGGTCACTCTTATGTGGATGGTGAATCCAGTGGCTCAGAACAGAGCATTGATGATGAGTTGGGTATTCCTTCTATTGTTACACCTGGAGTAAGGAAAACCAGGGATATTTTGAGAGCACCTAGGAGTGAACCTACTTTGCGCAGGTCTACCAGAGCTAGGTATCCTGTGGATACGCTGAAATATGATGGATTTACAGCCATTCACTATGCATATATGGTCAAAGTGATACAGGAACCAGAACCCACTTCTTTTGAGCAAGCCATAGGAAAAGAAAAATGGGAGAAAGCCATGGATGAAGAAATGGATGCCTTGGAAGCAAATGCTACATGGGAATTGGTACCTTTGCCTAAAGATAAGAATGCAATTGGTTGTAAGTGGGTTTATAAGGTGAAGCACAATGCAGATGGTTCTGTGAACAGATACAAGGCAAGATTAGTAGTCAAGGGGTATGCACAAACATATGCCATTGATTATGAAGAAACATTCAGTCCGGTTGCAAGGATGGAAATCGTAAGAGCAGTCATTGCTATGGCTGCATCAAAGGAACGATCTTTACATCAGATGGATATAAAGAATGCCTTCTTGCATGGTGATTTGCAAGAAGAGGTATATATAGAGCAGCCACCAGGTTATGTGCATGCTGTTCATCCTGAGTTTGTTTGCAAGTTGAAGAAAGCCTTGTATGGCTTGAAGCAAGCACCTAGAGCATGGTCTGACAAGATAGGACAGTATCTTATCACTATTGGCTTTCATATTTCCAAGGTAGATTTCTCACTTTATGTGAGAAAACAGAGAAATGTATTATGCTGCTTGTCATTTATATTGATGATTTGATTATCACAAGTGATAGTGATGAAGATATCCTTCATGTGAAAATACTATTGAAGCAGAAGTTTGAGATAAAGGATTTGGGAGAGCTGCGTTATTTCTTGGGCATTGAGGTGATTAGATCACCAAGTGGAATACGGCTCTTGCAGAGGTAGTATGGATTGGACATGCTGTCCAAATATGGGATGACAAGCTGTAAGCCTATTTCAGTTTCTTTGGAGCAGAATGTGAAATTGAGTGTAGATGCAGGTGAGCTTCTCGAAGACCCTACTATGTACAAACGCATAGTAGAAAGTTTAATTTATATGACTATTACCAGGCCAGATTTGAGCTATGTTGTTGGATTGGTAAGTCAGTTTATGCAGGCTCCAAGAAAACCACATTTGGATGCGACTAGACGCATACTCAAGTATGTGAAGTCCACATTGCAGTATAGACTATTTTATGAGACTGGGGTTCAGATACAGTTGCATGGATACACTGATGCTGATTGGGCTGATAGTATTTCTGATAGACGATCTACCAGTGGATATGTGTTCTCTTTTGGGAGTGCTGCAGTCACTTGGAGCAGCAAGAAACAGCCTACAGTTGCCTTGTCGAGCACAGAGGCTGAGTACAGGGGTACAACAATGGCTGCATGTGAGGTAGCTTGGTTGCATAAGCTACTTTATGATATCCATTAGCCTATAAATGGGCCAGTTGTTATTTATTGTGACAACATCAGCAGTATACACTTGGCAAATAATCCAAACTATCATGCTAGAACAAAGCACATTAAGATGCATTATCACTATGTGCGAGAGAGGGTTTTACTAGGTCTTCTTGATCTAGTTTATGTCAGCACAGAGGATCAAGTAGCTGACATATTCACGAAGGCATTGGGCGCAGAGAAGCTGCGCAAGTTCAGAGACTTGCTTGGTGTGCAGGAATTGGGATTGAGCTCGAGAGGGAGTGTTGAGATATCGAGCTCCACTCGTGATATGTCAGGGTGACCGTTGTGCATTTATGTCATCGATTTGTTAGCTGTAGATGCGGTTGGTACACCGCCCATGAATAATAGCTAGATGACAGCTATCTTTATCTACCTTAGTTAGTATGCTACCTTAGTTAGTTGAGTTTGGTTTGAGACCCATATATAGGGTTCTTCTATTTCTATGTACTAGAGTTCTTTTTGGCTTACATAACTAAGAAGAGGAAAACTATTTTCAGCCTCCACCTGTGTGTGTATTCCTCCATTGTGCAAGCAAGAAAGCTACAAGTGAGACTCCTTCCTTCTCTCCCACAATCTTGACAAATCTCATATCGATCATTAACCATGCTGCGGGGCTGTCCTATCGAAGAACACATCAAGGGACACCCCTACCTCGACCGCTTGCTGACCGAGGAGGAGTTACACATTACTAGCCGAGTCAACTCGGGCGACTTCCTAACTGATGTTTTCACATACATCACCCAAGTGGGGATTAAACCCTCCGACCTAGACTGCGAAGCCCATTTGGAATACAACCCCAATTTCTATACTTGGCTCCTTCACAAGTAGCCCCTACACCTCCATGCCGAAAGCCCTTCACCTTCTAACTCTCAATCCTAGGAAGGATTCTTCTCAAACTAGAAGGGGAGGGAATAAGGTGAATCATATCAAAATCAGTCAATCAAATCAAAGTCAGTGAAGCACGTAGACATACATTGTGAAAAACGAATGGGGTAGGAAAAGGACATGAAAACTTTGAATTAAAGGGCAAAAAGTCAAAGTGTGAAAAATGGAATATGCATTAGACCTTAATGAATTCATTCAAAAGCATAGAGTTTTTTCTTTTTCAGCAATTATTATGTCGCAAGCACTAATGAAAATTACGGTTTATGACAGGAACAAAAAATATCGCAGCAGGACTGAGCCCACCAACTCCCCTTCATGGACGAGGAGAAAACATGGTACAGCATCAACCTGGAGAGCCGTGCCTACAATCAATTGAAATTTCAAACTATTCACAATTTGGAAGAATTAGTGGCCAAGGAAGAGGCGGCCAGGAGCGTCGTGGAAAGCTGCAACCTCAAGAAGTACCTGGAAAGTTTTGCACAAGAACCCGACCACACGAGCTGTGTGGAATTTCTCAGGTCCTACAACCCCGACAGCGAATGCGGCACTGTCACAGTGGGAAGAGGACAGAATGCTAAGCAAGTATTGGTTCGTCTAACCCCGGCCTTGGTGGAGAAGGCACTAGGACTGGAACTAAAGGTGAAAAAGAAGCAGAAGAGGGACGTATACGCCATGATGGGGATGAGAAAGGAGGACGTGCTGACAAATGACAGCATCAGTATACAGGACATCCCCAATGCAAAGACCAGGCTACAGGCGAAACTCATACATGCGCTCTTTTACAACCAGCGCTACAACGCGTTGATACACCAGATCAGCGTACCAATACTGGAAAATGTAGCGGCCCATACCCTGCACAAAGTCGACTGGAACGGCTATGTGTACAAGACTATCGACCAAGCAGCTCGAGCACTAGCCTTAGGAAGCATGCTAGCAGGAGGAGAATCCCTGATGTCGAAGGCCGTAGAAAGAAAGAGGGCCTCCTCCAAAGCCTCGTTCATATGGGGGCATCTTAACGGTGCTTATGCAGGAGCCCGTAAAGGAAGCAGAAGAG
This sequence comes from Lygodium microphyllum, assembly GCF_053477565.2. Classification (NCBI taxonomy): domain Eukaryota; kingdom Viridiplantae; phylum Streptophyta; class Polypodiopsida; order Schizaeales; family Lygodiaceae; genus Lygodium; species Lygodium microphyllum. The sequence goes on from NC_141136.1 coordinate 8,241,717, forward strand.
GAGGAGAGGGAAACACCCAACATATCACCCCCTCATCAACACCCGGAGAGGTCTAGTGATAGAACTGAGACCTAGGAAGAGGGGGAGGAACAGAAAAGTAAGAAGCAGGTCAAGGAGACCAAGAAGAAGGCAGCGCAAAGAAAAAAGAAAAAGAATGACGAGGGCCGCAGAAAAGAGAAAGAAGACTTGGAGAAGGCCAAGAGAGAGTCCTTTAGGGAGGCCAAAGAGAGGGAGAAGAAGAAAAGACAAGAAGAAGAAAAGAAAAGGGAGCAACTACAGAAGGCTAAGAAGGCATCGAAGCAGGAGGCAGAGGAGAGAAAAAGAAAGGAAAATGAAGAAAAAGAGAAAAAGAAGGAAGAGTAGAGAAAAGCAAAAGAGGAAAGGCGAAAAAAGGCTAATGAAGAGGAGGAAGAACTAAGAAGGAAGGAGGAGGAAGACCTAGCTGAAGCTACACGCCGGTCCATAGAACAGCAATGCAGAGCTGATGAACTGGGGGGTGTGAGCCCACATAGAGAAGAAAGGCCTGGGTCAAGCTCACAAGTGCCGGAGATTGTGCCGCCCGCCGTCTCACTGAGGGCAAGGGTAAGGCCCCGATCCACCCAATCCCTACTCTATTGGTGCCTCCCATAGAGCTGACCACCGTTACTTCCAGCATTCCCACCAATGCAGACGTATCAAATCTTGTGGCGTGGATGCAATATTTCATTAACAAGAAGATAGCCCAGGGGACGAGCACTGAAATGACGGCTACAAGGCAAAAGCGGCCGGCCACAGACGCCGAGTCTAGGCAAGATCCTAAGCGACAAAAGGTGAAGGCCTCAACAACACCCATTCAAACAATGATGACGCCGCCGGCTAATTACAACGAATACGTTGCCAAGCTACTCTCGCAGTTGGAGAGAGCTAAGGAGGAGCGAAGGGTAGCGGTGGCTGAGTTGATAGCTGAGAAGGAATCAATTGTCACCTTCTAGCTTGACAAAACAAGGATGATAGCCATGCAACAAAGGGAGATCGTAGATCTCCAGTAGGAAATAAAGGCTAAGGATGACAAAGAAGAGCACTGGAGGCAGCATCTCGAGAATGAAACACAGGAGTTGGTAAAGATGCAAAGAGAGCAAAAGCTCCTGATAATGCAATATCAGGAGCTCTCCGCAAAGCCTGCTAAAGTTGAAGAGCTCGTGGTGGCTGAGCTCAACGCCAGGGAGGAGAAAAGGAAGCAGGACGTGGAGGAACAGCAAGTAGAGATTGAGCACCTAACCGGTCAGTTGAGCGCGGAAAGAGAAAAACATGAAAGGTTGATCAAGGAACTAGAGGACCAAGAGCAGAGGCTCATGAGACTGACCCTGAAGCAAGTGGAGAGCATGGAGGACATGAACAAGTAGGCAGAGGAATGGGCGGTGCATAATGACAAAAGGATGAAGACACTGGCACGGCACCTCTGACAGAAAAGGAAAAGATCATTGCAGAGAGCAAGGCAGAAGCCGCCCAAGTGGGCTTCAATGCCCAACAAAAGGCCTTCCTCGACACCATCAGGGACACTACTTGCTCAGAGGAGGGAGAGCCGCTGGAGGTGACACAAAGAAAGCTCAACATTGCACAAAGAGCCCTACACGCAGGACTTCAATTGCCACCCTAACCTGCGAAGGTTAGGCTGGGCTTAGAAGAACAGCGAAAGTACCTACTACTAGCCGGCCTAACCCCCTAGGAGGCAAATGCCCTCGCTTTGAAGAAAGAGCACCACAAGAAAACCAGCAAGGGAAGGAAGTTAAACTCGAAGTCGACATAAACATATTCAGAGATGTAATCCTGCAAACCCCCTTGCCGCACGATCAGGATCAGCAACAACCTGACCCGCCCCTGGACAGACAGGCCACCCTCAAGGAGCGACGGAAAAAGCTGGTGGAAGAAGCCAAAAAAAGACTGAAGGCCAAGCTAGTCGTGCGGCCATCCGCATCCCTCCTACAATGCCCCGAAGACCTCCCAATACAATTCCACGCAGAACTAGTGGTCTGGGAATGGTAGAAAATCGAAAATGACCCTTTCTCCTTCAGCTTCCTTATGCCTGACAGCCTGAGAAGGGTCCTGTCGATCAAAGTGATGGAGAAGGTGATCGCGGCTAGCAGCCGACTAGGCCAAAGATGGCTAGATGACAGGGCAAGGATCCCCCCTTTGCGGGGCACGGAGTCCGAATTTTGGCAAGACAAAGTATACGAAGTGCCACACACAGTAAGGGACTACGATTGCCAACCCCTCTGCAGAAGGCTAATATGCAATACCAACATGCTCGCCTGGATAGCATTTTGTAACACCCTCTCCTACAAGCGAAACGACCCCACATTCATGGCGTATCCTCGTAGGGTAGGCGTGGATTTTGTCGCCACCCTCCATGGGAGGCATGACTTCCCCGTCATCTACAATTCCAATGCCACCTCCTTTGAGGATGCTCTACTTTTTTATCTAGGAAGCCTACGCGCCTCCATGACACGCTTCCTCGCTGAGTTCTCCTCCTGCTCAAATCTCGCTTTCATAACCACCTATAATTACCTTACGCTCCTTAAGCTCCTACTTAAGCAAGATCCGGCACCACAAGAAAACAGCTTGTCTCCCCTCTTTTTGGATCCTAATGCTATTGATACATGCGTTATGACCCGCTTAATGATAAGAGCTAGTCTACTACCTTCCTTTTGCCTAGCTCTCCTAGAGGATATGAGCGACAGCCAATTCACTAGGTGTAATCACCCCTTCCTATCCACCACCTCTCTCCACGTCTGCATGAACCTGAAAGGGTACATGCAAAGCCACCAATTTTTACGCAAATCCATCCGCCCTCCCTCTCCCCCTCATTCCGATGAGGAGAATTAGACTTGGCTGTCATACTCCTGATGTAATACTGTCCCTAAATGTATCCACAAAAAAAAAAGCAACGAAGCAAAGAAACGCACGATCACTGCACCTAGGGGTCCTAAATTTAGGCGTGTCCGATGGCTTCGGTCGGCCGGCTCCGCTCCTAACCCCTAGCCCTTTTTGATCCCCCACGTCACGCTTAGGGCACATCAAGGGCAGGACACACCTAGGGAGGCAACACTCACCTATGGTTAGACCTGTCACCCTAAGCCACTGGCACCACACCCCCTTGGCACAAATGGGGTCCTCAAGTGTGGGACATCACCCGGGCTACCCACCTCCCCATTCCACTAGCACAAGCACACTACACCAACACGCTGAGGACAGCACTTCTCTTAGGTAGAGCACCACACCTTCTTCTTCAGGTATACCAAAAGTGCCCAACCATCAACTTCGGAGGCCCTCGTCCACCCATGCAATCCAGTGAGCTACTCCGACGAACATCATTGTTAAGCTTCCACAAGCACCTGAGTCTACATGTGACCCTCACCCTTACACCAATGCCGAAGTGCCATGGAACTGGCACCCATCTAGGAGGGGGATAATGTTAACCCCAAGTCGAGATGGCGGAAAAATAGAGAAAAAAGTAAAAGGAAGATGGTAAAAGAGCAAAGACACGCAGGCGGCCTCTAAAGATGAACCAGGGCAAAAAGCGCAACCTTAAAAGAAAAGGCACCTTAAAAAACTCGAAAAATTCTTGTAAAAGAGCGCCAGGATCCCTCCTGTGCCAATTGTAAAATATTAGATGGGTGTAGGCTAGAGGCACAAGGCTAGAAGAGGGAAACAGAAAAAGGACCTTGCCACAATGGCCAGTCATGTAAAAAAGAGATGGGTGCCCATGGGATTTTAGGATTTGTATATATAAAGTTCAAAAAGTGAATAAGAAATCATTCTTTGGTGTGTAGCAAAAGGAGTCTTCTTCTTCTCTCCTTCTCACCTTCTTGCTTGTGTGTGCTCTTGAGAGGGAGTGTGAGAGTGTGAGGGAGTGAGTGTGTGTGAGAGTGAGGGATCAAGAGGGTGAAGCTCTTCACCATCTCCTCTTCTCTTCCCTTCTCTCTTCTTGCACGCACGGCTATGGAAGATGGAGCTTGGAGGTGGAGGAGGCTTGAGGATGCTTGAGCTAGCATCTAGGATCGTGGAGCTACTGGTGTGTAGGAGAGAGGAGGCAACTCATATCGGCACTAAGATAAGCTCACTACACTCGTAGGATTGACGGTGCGTTGACTAGGTGAGAGATAGCCATTAGAGCTCACTTGGAACGCTTGAAACAATAAGCGGTCCGTGGGTCTTAGTGATTGAGCGAAAGCTCCCACAGTCATTATTCAACAAAGAGTCAAGTACCAATGCTATATTCTATGACAATAAATAACAAGTTGAATATTCAGCTAATTTCAGTGCAAAATTTCAAGAAATAAGAGCAAGATTCGATCCAAATTCATGTAGTAGAAAGAATGATTGTCATCAATATAACCAAGATTTCAACATACAATTCATACATACACCACTACAAAGTGACTTCCACTTCAGCAATATCACCAAAAATACATTTGCAACAATCCCAAATCTACAAATGATCACTAAGACTACTACATCATGAATATTCAGCAATACGTCAACTCAATGGGAGCTTCCTAACATGTGTACTGCATACATATGTGTCCACGAGCACCTTTGCAAAAAACTCCAAAATTCTCTACAATTTCTTCAAAATCTCACAAGTGGAAGATAATAAACTTGAATTTCCCTGCTTACAGCACCAAGATTGCTTCAGCAATGTCCCCAATGTGCATTACACACATCAATTTTGCCAAAATCCACAAATTTCAACAAAAGTCCCAAATTTGCATTTGGCCAATTTGTCCCAATTGCATTAAAACATGTTCTCGAGAGCATAAAACAAAAAAAAAAATACAAAATTTTACAAAAGTCCCCAAATTTCTTGGGCCCAAATGTGCACTAATGTTAGTAAATTCAGCTCAACTAAGCAAAATTTCATTGATACATGAAAAGCCCCAAACTTTTCAATGCCAATGGACACGATTTCTGCAATTTATGGATCCAATGTCACTATTATGCATGAACAACATCAAATCTAGCAAAAGCCCTAAATTTTTCAAGCATAAATTTGAGAACGATACTTGTCACTAAATTGATTACTTATTACGTATTCTCTATTTAATAAATTTATGTCAATATATTAATGACTCACTTTTCTTTAAGTATTGATGATGATCTAGCATGGCCGTGAGACCATTTAGAGACTAGTATTCCTAGTGCATCACTTAATGGGGTGATCAAAGCATTGTGACGTGGATATCTAGTACAAGCAGTACAAGTTATGAAGGGGAAAAGAAGTATCTGCTAAGTGTAAGAGTGTACACAAGAACCAAGGAGTTACACATAAATGAAGATGTATTGAGTTCTAAGAAGAGGAAGTGCATTAGCATTGTGTATATGTATTTATGTGTGCATCCAGGGACGTGTGGGAATGTTTACTTGTGTGTAATGAGCATTGCATTCATTTGGGGTCATCCTTCCCCCTACAAGTCAAGGTTTAAGGTCTTTTCTTTCATTAAGAAAGACGAGAGAGGAAATTCTCTCACTAAGAAAGACAAAAGGCGTGATCCTCTGGAAGTGAGGAGAGAAGTGATTCTCTTTCTAAGGTCTAAAATGACACAAGCTTTTGTGTGGAATTCAATCTTAAGGTTGAGGCCCAAGGCAATCTAATGAACTCTCCTTATCTATGACTCAAGGTGGTTGCATGGACCACAAGTTAAGAGGACAGTTTAAAAAGATGTTTTTTGAAAAATCTATTTTTAAAATATCTCATAATAGAAAAACGATCTCTAAAAACGGGCCGCGAGGATTATCGGAAACATCGAGATCTACAACTTTTGTGTTGGAAGTTTTTCATCCAAACAACGCACAAAGAGATATCTCAAAATTAGTGCTGCAGAGTGGAACAACCACATCTTGCATGAACATCAACTCAACTCTCTCTCCAAGAAGAGAAGCTCTTGAAAGCCTATAAAAGAGGAGGCTCTCCTTGGGTGTAAGAGGGAGGTAAAGAAAGCATCACTTTGCATGTATCCAAGAGGAGAAGAGAAGGTACAAGTGTTGCGGAAGCCCTGCTGAAATCAAGTGATGGAAAAGCTCTGCTGAAATCAAGTTCCAAGAGGAGAAGAGAATATGCAAGTGCTGCGGAAGCTCTGCTGAAATCAAGTGCCAAGAGGAGAGCCCTACACATATTGTGTAGGAGAGAAGGAGACTCAAGAAGGATCAAAAGGTGCCAACTTCCAAGTTGTGCAAGTGTTAGCCAGTTGTATACCGTGCAAGGAACCGTGATCTTGTTTCCAAGATCTACAAGTAAGAACTCGCTTATGTGTAATGGAGAAGCTTACTCCTTGTCAATAATATAACTCCACAAGGGGGGGGGAAGGGGGGGACTGATCCATCTTCCAGTCCCTAGTGTGTTGCCAATTTCTCTACCTCTCTCTCTGCATCTTTTCTCTCATCTATTCTTCCTCTATGCCAACATAATATCCGCCATATATATTTTAATTATATAGAAAGGTCGAGCGTGTATCTCGGATTCTATAACAGTACTTACGCGCGTAAAACCCTGTCAATGAGCGTAAGGCTGGCTTGCAGATATTTTATTTAAAAAATCTTATGAAAGAAAAAACTGTCGAAACATGACCAAGGGCAACTATTGACCTATCGTGAGCAATTGTCTACTGTCGTGTGGTCTCTACTAGGCCATCACATGTATATGAAAGATGATAACCTAACCTATGCGAGTAAAAAATGAGCCTGAAACACTATCGATAGACTGTTGCATGTCTTAGAAAGCACATACCTTAGTGCAACTCTAATACCAATTGTTGGGAGGAGTGCGCAATAGAATGCGAGATAGAAATGAAGCAGGAGCAGTGTTGAGAGTAAGAGTGAAAGAATCCCAAGATGAGTATACCAATAAGTCACGTTACACAAAGAATAAAATGTATTTATATGTTAGGTTACAAATAAGGGTGTGTTCATACCCATGTATGTTTATACACACAGAGATTACAAGACTTTAAACCCAAAGGGACTTTACACACATCCAACAACCGCACCACTTGTGCTAGAAAGTAGTAGAAGAAGGGATTGCCAAGCCCTTCCTGCAATTCGAAGAAGATGATGTTGGGAATAAAGGGCCATCGTGCCTTTTATATGTGCAAAGGTGTGAACACACCCTTAGCACATTGTACTTGCACATATATATCTATCTAAAAACCTAAAGGTTTACTCATCATTGTACCAAAAACGTCCTCACACTCTACATAGCTTGCTTTGGCTCTCTCTCTCTCTCTCTCTCTCTCTCTCTCTCTCTCTCTCTCTCTCTCTCTCTCTCTCTCTCTCTCTCTCTACGTATACGACAGTCTGCCTCGATCTTCGTGCCTAATCGATTCCTACAAAATGGTATCAGAGCATAAGGTGTTGCAAGTGCGGCAGACGATCGTTAGGCTGAGGTAGAAGACCGGAGCTGGCAAGAGACATCTCAAAAGGCAAGCAGGAGAATCATAGTCGTGAGCTGTAGAAAGCGGACAGGCTGTGAAGAGTGTGCGAGGGCCACGCTCCAACTGTGCAATAAGGCTCGTGGCGACTGGCAGGCGACTAGCGACACGCACCACGATGGAACAGGGTAGTAGGCAACAGCCATCGCGTAACAAGCTGCGATTGACCTGCAACATGCGCTGGGACTAGCGAGGCGAGCATGCGACGATGACGGGACCACCGGGGCGAGTGCGCAATGAGGACGGGAGATAGGTTTGACAGGTCAACGGACCCGTCATCTGAAACCTTTTTTTTTCAAAAAAATCATTTTCTCAAACTCCTTACTCTTAACTAGGGTTCATGTGTGCAAGCCCAAAACATCAAATTTGTGTAATTTTGGCCCAAAAAGTTTGGGCTTCGCTAGACTGAGCACTGTTCGTGAAAAATTCAAGCATCTGCGGGGGTCAGAATTGCAGACATTGTGCGCATTTGAATTGGGGATTTCACCACAATTGTTGAAATTTTTCTCATCTAAGTGAAATTTCTCAACATTTGGCTGAGAAATTTGGGGCTTTTTTCAGATTTGGGAAATCTGATGCAGGACAAGCAAATCTGTTTCGGAAATTATAGGAATTTGTGACATACTGTCCCCGAGATTTCGGGCTTTTCATGTACATGCACAAATTGGGCTGAAATTAACCCAATTTCTCGACATTGAGGCACATTAGACCCCATGCAATTTGGGGCTTTTGCAATTTGGGCAAAATTTGTGCAACATTTGGTCATTTTATGTACATGCAGGTTAAATTCTACACAATTTGGACATCAACACTTGGTAAAATTTGGGGATTTTGCTGAAATTACTTTATTTTGGCAAAATTGAACAGTCATCTGCATGATAGAGAAAATGCAGATGTTGAGCACAAAATTTTGGGGCTTTTGACCGTTCATGTCAAATTTTATGCCCGTGGCTACATATACAACAAAAATTGGAGCTGAAATTTTGGAATTTCTCATGTAATGTAATGCACATGTCCTTTGGAACAGCTGTAATCAGTTGGATAATGCTGTAGCACTTGGTCTGGTGCTTCTGAAAACTTAATTACAAATCTGAAATATGTACTTCTACATGGTCATTTATTGCTCATTGGTACTTGTTTGTACCTTGGTCACTTGGGTGATAGTTTGGACCTCCATTTGTTGCATTTTTTTGTCACATTTGGGTTTAAAACCATGGCTGGCAACAATGACAGTAGTAATTTGAAGCATATAAAGAAGCTTGAAGGCGCACATAATTTTTCAATGTGGCAAAAACAGTGCTACAATATCTTGTTACAAAAGAAGCAAGCAAAGCCAATCAAAACCAAAGGGGCAAAGCCTGCGGACATGGATTAGGACGATTGGGATGAGTTGAATGAGCTTGCACGCTCAACCATAGAGCTATTGATTTCTGATGCCTTGCTCACATTGAAGATTTGGATTCTGCATATGCTATATGGACTAGACTAGAAGAATTGTATGCACAGAAGAGTGTGCAAGCAAAGTGTATTGGCTGAAAAAGCTTATGGATTTGCGTATGAAAGAATGTACAGCAATGTCTACTCGCTTCAATGAGTTTAACTCCATTTTCAGCCAGCTGGTTGCCTTGAAGTTCATGATTGATGAGAAATTTAAGGCTACTTTCTTGCTTTGCACTCTACCAAAGAGTTGGAATACTTTCAAGACTGCTATGAGCAATTCTAATGTGATCCTTTTGTATGCTGATGTAGAAAGCTCTACTTATGGAAGAGATGAATCGGCAGAACAATGCATCCAGTAAGTCTTCCAGTGCTTTGCATACTAGGGGCAAATCAGAGCAAAAGGGCAAATATTATGGCAAGGGACACAGTAAATCACGTGGCAAAGATGTTGAATGCCATCATTGTGGCAAGAAGGGTCACTTTAAACATGACTGCTACAAATGAAAGAAAGAGAAAAGAAAAGGCAAGAAGACAGATGATTGTAAGGAAGAGAAGGACGAGCAGTGTAAAATTGAAGAGGTGAATGTAGTCACTCATGACAGTGACAGTGGGAGTGATGTACTCTTTGTCTCTTCACATTTTGGTGCATATGCTTTACTTGCAAATACAGATGATGACATGCATACCTGGATTCTTGATTCAAGTACTTCCTTTCATGTCACCCCTCATCGTGAGTGGTTTTCTGCCTATACAGAGGGTCGACATGGTGTTGTCCATCTTGGGGACAACTATGCATGTGAGATTGCAGGTATTGACAATGTGTAGTTACAATTTCAGCGTGGCTCTGTCTGTACACTTCAGCATATATGCATGTACCTTAGCTCAAGAAAAGCTTGATTAGCACAGGGCAGCTAGATGATGATGGTTTTCATACCACCTTTGGTGATCGAAAATGAAAGATCTATAAGGGATCTAGGGTTATTGCCAGAGGCTACAAGAGTGATACTTTGTATCCACTTCATGTATCTAGTGTGCGTAACCATGTTATTGCCGTGACCGAGTAACCAAGCATTTCTTTGTGGCATGGCCAGTTGGGACACATGAGTCAAACAGAAATGAAAGTGTTTTCTCGTTTAGGTTACTTGCCTTGTCTTCGTTATGCTGATTTTGAGCATTGTGATCATTGCAGTTATGGCAAACATCCATAAACGTCACATAAAAAATCTCTTTCTTGAAATCTTCTCCTCTAGAGTTAGTACATTCGGATATATGTCAAATGCCAGGATTATCTTTAGGGGGAAAGAAATATTTTATCACCTTTGTCGATGAAATTACACGCAAAGTATGGGTTTACCCTATTCGTAGCAAGGATGAAGTGCTTGATAAGTTTAAAAATTTATTGGCATTGACTGAAAATCGCTCTGAAAATGGTGCGGAATATGTGTCCAAGGCCTTTCAGGCATTTTGTGACAGCAAAGGGATAAAAAGGGAGCTCATTGCCCCTCATAATCTGTCCCAAAATGGAGTTGCAGAGCGTATGAATCGAACCATACAAAATAAGATTCGTACGATGCTGTCTCATGCTGCATTACCCCATGGTTTTTGGACAGAGACTATTATGACAGTCGTTCACTTAATTAATCGGTCACCAAACAAGTCTTTGGGGAGGGAAGTTCCCCAAGAAGCGTGGACAGGCAAGCCACCTTCATATACTGATCTGAAAGTGTTTGGCTGTGAAGCTTTTGTGTACATTCGTAAAGAAAAACGGAGCAAACTTGAGCCAAAGTCCTGTAAATGCATTTTCCTAGGATATGGTGACAAGGGTGAAATGGGGTATAAATTGTGGGATCCCGAGAAAAGGAAAGTAGTACACAGCAATGACGTTATCTTCCAGGAATATCACATACACAAACAACCCGAAAAGATTAAGGAGGTCCGTAGGGTTGTATTCCAAGAAGAAATACCTTTTGGATAGTAAAATATGCCCGCTGTATAGCAGCAAATACCTGCTGTAAATGAACATGTAAATGGAAGAAATGATGCTAGAAATGATCAACCAGCTATTGCCTATGAAAATGAGCCATTACATGTGCAGGAACAGCCAGGACAGCAAGTTGTTAATAATGATTTGCAAGCTGAAATGCCAGGATAACATGCTGAAAATGGAAATTTGCAGGAATAGCTAGCAAACAATGACCATTGGGTTAGGAGATCGTCTAGGGCTACTAGACAACCTAACAGCTTTGTTCCTAGTGCAATTAATGTGGTTGATTATGTCATGTTGACAAACTGTGGAGAACCGTCTTGCTTTAAGGAAGCAATTGACAGACAGGACAGCAAAAAATGGTATAAAGCCATGCTGTCAGAGATGGAATCTCTTCTAAAAAATGGCACCTGAGACTTGATGTAGTTGCCTAAAGGGCAGAAAACCCTTCCATATAAATCGGTTTACAAGATGAAGGTCACTTCTGGTTCCTCACCAAAGTACAAAGCAAGATTAGTTGCAAAAGGGTACAAGCAGGAGCATGGAATTGACTTTAAAGATAATTTCTCTCTTGTATTCAAGATTACTACATTGAGAACCATTTTGGACTTGGTAGCAGTTGAGGATATGGAGTTCATACAGATGGATGTAAAGACTGGCGTTTTTACATGGTGATCTCCATGAAGACATATATATGCAGCAACCTGAAGGGTTTGTTGAACAAGGGAAGGAAAAAATGGTATGTAAACTCAAAAGGAGTTTGTATGGGCTGAAACAAGCACCAAGAGAATGGTATCATAAGTTCGATACATTCATGCAGTCCCAAGGTTTTCATAGAAGTCAAGTGGATCACTACTTGTACACCAAGAAGGCAATAAATGGCAGTCTGATTATCTTGGTTTTGTATGTAGATGACATGCTGATTGCTAGCATGGATACTCATGCCTTGGATTCACTGAAGCAAAGTCTTCATGGCAGCTTTGACATGAAGGATCTGGGTGATGCAAATCACATTCTTGGCATGCGAATACTCAGAGATAGATCGAAAGGCTTACTCTATCTATCTCAATACGAGTATATCTCCAAAGTTTTGCAGCGTTTCAATATGGAGGGGAGGAAAACAATTGGGGTTCCATTGCCTCCATATGTGAAACTCAATGCAGAGAACAACCCTACATCTGATGATGAGAAGGCTGAAATGGCCAAGATACCATATGCTTCAGCTGTCGGCAGTTTGATGTATGCTATGGTTGCTACACGTCCTGACATTGCCTTTGCAGTGGAAGTGGTTAGCATATACATGGCAACCCTTGGCAAGAAGCATTGGGATGCAATGAAATGTATTATGAGATACCTCAAAGGCACAAAGGAGTTGTGCATCTGCTTTGGAAAGAAGAAGGCATCTGTTGTTGGCTTTACGAATGCAGACTATGCTGGTCATGCGGACTGTAGAAAGTCCACTTCTGGGTATGTGTTTACTTTCACAGGAGGAGCAATCTCTTAGATCTCCACGCTACAAAAGTGTGTTGCATTGTCTACTACAGAGGCAGAGTATGTAGCTGCCACTTAGGCATGCAAGGAGGCCTTATGGCTTTCACGTCTAGTGGGAGAGCTTGGCATCACAGAGTTACATGTTCCTCCATTGTGATAGTCAGAGCGCTATCATACTAGCATGGAATCTTGTCTTTCATGCAAATAAAAAGCATATACAGGTAAAGTACCACTTCATTAGAGATGTACTTGACAGCAAGAGCATTGAGCTTGTCAAAGTGCATACAGATGATAATCCTGCAGACCTTCTCACAAAGGGTCTTCCAACAGAGCGGTTTGCTCATTGCCGATAGATGATGGGAGTTGGATAGATATATTTATTATTTTCTCCTCTTAAGGCACATTGCCTTTAGATGGGAGGTTGTTGGGAATAAAGGGTCACCGTGCCTTTTATATGTGCACGGGTGTAAACACACCCTTAGCATATTGTACTTGCATATATATATATATATCTATCTAAAAACCTAAAGGTACACTCGTGATTGTACCAAAAACGTGCTCACACTCTACACACCTTGCTTTCGCTCTCTCTCTCTCTCTCTCTCTCTCTCTCTCTCTCTCTCTCTCTCTCTCTCTCTCTCTCTCTCTCTCTCTCTCTCTCTCTCTCTTTGTGCACATACGACAATCTGCCTCCATCTTCGTGCCTAATCGATTCCTACAAATGACCCATAGAAATAGGGAACGCCCGTTCCGAGCCTTAGGAACGGATTAACGCGTTTCGGCATGTGTCTACCAGCGAGACGCCCATGGAACGTTCTTGCTCGTTCCCAGCCCCGTTCCTGCCCGTTCCAGCAGCCGTTCCTTGTTTGGAATGGCCGTCCCGTAAAACCCGCATGCTCCCGCCAGCTCCCGTCTCTATTGCCTGCTCCGCCTCCCTCGCCTGCTTGCTCCTGTCTGCCTCGCCTAGGCCCTACCTGCTCCTATCTCTCCTACCCGCCTGAGTGAGTGAGTGAGTGGGTGAGATACACACACAAGATAGATATTAGATACACATACACACGTCACACATATATACAAACATGTGTGCATGTGTGGGTGTGTGTGACATATGATTACTAATCATGTTGCTACTAATTGTATTGTTGGTCCCCCCTTGAAAAGCGTGATCCATTAGATCACTAAATTGGCACGTTGAATATGACCTTTTCAATGCCTACCATACTACTACCCATAATCTAGTTGTCCCATATTGTACCTACCATATCATGCCACCCTTCTCACTTCCACCATACTACTAGATAAACCAATTTGCAATCTCCCAACTAACTTAATCTCTCTCTCTCTCTCTCTCTCTCTCTCTCTCTCTCTCTCTATATATATATATATATATATATATATATGCCGTTTCCTCCATTCCCGTTCCCTAACTTAAGGCGTTCCCCCTGTTCCGAGAGGTCTCGTTCCCCGTTCCTGGTAACTATGAGATGACCCCTTCCACACCTTAGCCTTGACCTTGGCCAAAGGATCCAAGTTGGAGTCGGAGGAGACAAAGGACTTGGCGACAAAGTCCGTATCCTACTGCTATCACTTCTCCTTCTTCTTCATTAAGTCCGCTAACTCTTTGCAATCCTTGCGTAAATGTCTCTTCTTACCACAATAATAACACTGGGCCTTCAACTTCTTTCCCTCTCTGAAGCGGCAAATGCCTCATTGGAGCCATCATACTAAGATAGAAGCCTCCCCTATAACCGCAAAGATGCCACATGCTCAAGCAATATGGGTAAAGCTCAGTGGCATCGATAACGTCTAGGCCTGTAAAGCATTGGCTACTCCATCAAACTCTGGAGAAAGCTTGTAGAGCACAATTCCTACAAGATTAGTCTTTGGAACAACAGACTACATGTAACAAAGCTAATCCTATACTTATGCAACATGAAGCAAGAATGATTGGATAGTATTCTTGGGCTCAAACTTTATCTACTAGAGCTGTCTAGAAAGAATAACTCCACGCATGGTCGAGGGAGGCTCATACAATATCTGAAGCTTCACCTATATTGCTGACACAATCTTGCAAGAGGTGTCCACCAGAAGAACTTCTTTAGAGATGCAGCAAAGATGAGCAAAATATGCATGCGTATCATCGAAATCTCATGTGAGCACAGCTTCATAGTTGTCCTCATCGAAAGCAGCTAGAAGAGAAGTGGGGTACTGAGGACGCTCTATAGCTCTAGAAACAATGTACAATAACTGCTTCTACACAAACTAGGCTTTCATAACAGCAATTCATGTTAGGTAATCAGGGTGATAAAGTTTGTCATCAGTAGAATAATAGAGGGGAGCCATTTGGAGAGAATAGACAAAGAAAATAAAGCTAATAAGAGAAGTAGAGAAAGAGTACAAGTACACCCAAAGCACAACACAAACTGCACTAAATGGGGTTCACACGTAGTGTTAAGGGTAACTGATCACAAAAGCTGCAAAAATTGGGAAGAAACCGATCAAAGAATGGCGGACAGAGGCTGAAAACCCTGTCCCCCATCATTCAAGAGCCCGGCTGAAAATGCAAAAGGCTGCAGGTGGAAAACATAGACAAAGAAGCATTCAATGCTGTCACCAGTGTTAAAATAATGCAAAAATTTCAGAAAATGTAGGCAGCAACAGCATTAAATGCAGTCAATGCAGCCTGAAGGTGATCACAGCAGCAAAACACAAAGACTTTGAAGGCTGAAAAGTCTTAGGAACTGGTCACCCAGCTACAGTTGGCACAAATGATAACTAATTAGTAAGCAGCAACGCAAATGTAGATTCTGAAATCTGATACCATGTCAGAAATGGATGCAACAATGGAAGCATAGACAAATTCTGAAATAAACTTTGAACACAAAATAGAAAAGAGAGAAAAGATTAAACACAAGAACACTGCAAAGGTGAACTCAGAGATATGCTCAAGAAATGGAATTCATATACCAAACATGAGATAGTTGCATACAATAGTGCGTCACTGACTGTGTGGGCATTGGCACCAGCTCCCTCTTAAATAGGACCCTGCACTAGAATCTACAAGTGGTAAATGACAAACTATGGAAGAGGGAGCCTGAATATAAAGGCCAAAAATATGTCAATAATGTAATTGGATCGGCCAGCAATAAATGCCAAAATCACCATCATATTGACAAATATAAAAATGCCCAAATAACACTAAAATGTTGGGCCCACTACTGCACATGCCTATACTCACACATGAGCTGACTAGACCACTAACAACCTCAGTTCATTCTACCACAAAGGAGGAGGACTCACATAGTCAAGAAACACTGGTGATACCTTCACCTTCAAGGAGAGGTGGCTTTCAAGATTCGCAAGGGAGTTTGGATCTTTCTAATGTCAAGACCTAGAGGCTCGTGAAATTGGTCCATGGGAATATGCGAGCCTCCCTCCTAGCTCAAGAATGTGTATGCCCCACAACAGATGGAAGCACTCCACAAATCTACAAGATAGCTAGGTGGCATAGTGGAATTAAGTCCTCTTGTGGCTGAGGCACTGAACCTTCCCTAGAGTGAGAAGCCAAGACTCTGGAAATGTTTGCGCAAGAGATGCACAAGGAATTTGGCAAGACTATTGGGACACGCAATGAACAATTTGTCACCACTAAGGAAATGCATATTTTTTGGTTCATGGGACGAGTTGTGCACTTAATGAAGGCCGATTCTATTCATAGGGATACCTAAGGTATCCTGTGGTATGCAGAGAATGAAGCTATCCCTAATCGGGCCAATGTGATCTTTGAAAGAGTCATGACAGAAATTATTTGATAGGCACGCGAAAAAGGGAGCATAAGAGTCGATTAGGCATGGTTTTGGCAGCTTTGCATAAGTTTGCAACTCAAGAAACCCTAACTTGTCTCTATCAACCCCGGTGTTGGGGAGGGGTAATGAAAAATTATCCCCTTATTCCAAGAATGATTCCAATGTATCTTAGAAGGAAGGTGATTCTAATTTGGCTGCTTTGAATTCTAGCAATGCTAAGTGCCAAATCATGTATAATTGAATTGCTGTTGGGTATGATATAGAGATGACTAGGCAAGTGATTCAATCTATGCATAATGTGGAGTATTTTGATTTGGATCTACAAACGGTCAGTGGAAATACTGAGCCATCGTAATCAAGTAAATCAGTTATTAACAAAGTTGTATTGAAGTTGGGAAACATTAATTTTGGATTCACAATAGTGGTGTCTACATCCACTGGTGGTGTTGTTATCTGGCACTTCGTGATCAGAATCAAATTGTTTCCCCTGGAATTTTAAGGGCTGCTAAGAAGTTGCAAGAGTTGGATATCTCCTCATGGACTGGAGGTGATGGGACTCTTGAAGCAGTTACCAATGAAAGCCTCTGTTGACATGATAGCATATGAGGATTTGAAGCAGTGTTATGATACTGAACTTCAAAGATTGTTGGGCTCTCTGCATACTTACAAAGGTGTAATCTGGAGCATGCTAAGGAGAAAGAGTTCTCACAGCGGAAGCTTGAAGCTTGAGAGCAACAGATGATACAGGGAAATATATCTGCAAAACTTTCACTCTGGTCTGATTAATTAAAACTTAAAGTGGATGAACTATATGCTTCCCGAGCTCAACAAAATGTAGAATTGTCTGTGGAAGTCCAGTTGTTGCAGAAGTGCTTAATGCCTAGGCAGGTACTGCAAAATTTGGATGTTGCAGTTGAGGGCTTAGTCCATTAGTGCACACATGTCATCTGTCTATGTATTAGTGCAGTTGTGACCAACAGGACCAAAAACAAACCCACATCTAAAATTACAACATCCATAGCTAAGGATATTCTCCCCACACCAAAGATAAATCCATTACATGTCCCAAAACCAATCTCAACCCCTTTTATTAGCGCTGATAGTGCCACTCCATGGAGGTTGAGAGAGGGTTTTCCCTAGGGCATAGAGCAGTTTCTCTACCCCCCGCCACTTGCGGTTCTGTCATCATACCCCTACACACCTCTACACATCATTCACTTCATCATCAACACCCTTCCGGTGACTTTGTATATGCTCTATTTTGTGATTCATGAGCCAACCATCCCTTTCCCCCGATGGGCACTATTTCATCACAAAAAAAAGAGGAGGAAAAAACAAAAACAAAACAACAAGTTTAAAGTGGTCATACATCACCTTTGCAAGTCCTAGTAGAGGCAACTAGGCAACCAACAAGCACGCCTTGTCCGATGCCTTGACCTCTTTGGGGTGGCCCTTCAAGCTTCGAGGGACGATAACCATCACCTCTATACAGCTGGTTCAGGTTGCTCTAGAGGCACATGTTCTTGTTGAATTTGTGGGACGTCATGGGAAAGATCTTGTTGATCATTTTCAGCATCATTCCTTGCATTTTCAAGGACATTTACAATACGTATTTGCTGTTGTCTAACAGGTATTCTTTGCTGTCCTATTGGTACATCCTCCCAGAATACAACTCTTTTGACCTCCTCTGTTCATTCAAGTTGTTTGTGCATGCGATCTTCCCAGATGATGACATCATTGCCTCGTACCACTTTTCTTTTCTCGGGATCCCATAATCGATACCCCAACTCAACTTCATCACCATATCCTAGAAAAATACATTTACAAGACTTAGGCTCAAGTTTGTTGTGTTCTTCCTTGCGAATATACACAAATGCCTCGCAGTCAAACACTCTCAAGTGAGCATACGAAGGTGGCTTGCCCAACCACTCTTCATGAGTGACTCCACCCCCCTCCCAAAGACCTGTTTGGTGACAGATTAATCAAGTGTATGGCTGTCATAACAGCCTCTGCCCAAAAACCATGGGGTAAAGCAACATGTGACACCATTGTACGGACCTTGTCTTGAATGGTCCTATTCATACACTCTGCAACACCATTTTGGGGGGGATTATGAGGGGCAGTAAGCTCCCTTTCTATCACAAAAGTCTTGAAAGGCTTTGGACACATATTCCCCACCATTGTCAAAGCAAAAGCATTTTACTATCTTGCTGGTCTGATTTTCAACAAGTGCTATGAATTTTATAAATATTCCAAGGCCTCGTCTTTTTTACGGATGGGATAAACCCAAACTTTGCATGTGTCCTCATCGACAAAGGTAATGAGATACTTCTTCCCCTCTAAGGATAATCCTGGCATTTAACATACATTTGAATGTACCAACTCTAAGGGTGAAGACTTTAGAGAAAGAGATTTTTTGTGTGACATTTGAGCATGTTTACCATAAATACAATGATCGTACTGTTTAAAATCAACATACCTCAAAGACGATAACTAACCCAAACGAGAGAGCACTTTCATTCCAAATTGACTCATGTGTCCCAACTAGCTATGCCACAAAGAAACACTTGGCTGCTCAGTTATGGCGACAACATGGTCACACACACTTGGATATATGCAAAGAATGCAATGTATCACTTTTGGACCCCTTGGCAACAATGCGGGAGCCCTTACAGATTTTCCATTTGCTATCCCCAAAGGTGGTGTGATAGCCTTCATCATCTAGTTGCCTCTATGCTTATCAAGCTCTTCTTGAGCTAAGGTACATGTCTCACATTATGCAAAACAAACACAGAGCCATGCTGAATTTTCAATTTCACACTGCCAATGCCTGCAATTTTACATGCATAGTTATCCCCCAAGTGGACAACACCACATAAACCACCATTGTGGTCAGAGAACCACTCATGATGTGGTGTGACATGAAAGGACGCACCTAAATCAAGTATCCAAGTGCGTATATCATCCTCAAAATCTGCAATCAATGCATGTGCACTCAAAGAAGAAGCAAGAAGTACATCACCATCACTGTCATTATCATGAGTGACTACATTAACCGCTTCTATTTTCACATTGCTCTTTTTGGTAGGCTAGCTGTCCTTATTTTCAGCCTTATTGGCTTTATTGTTTTTGTTTTTGCCCTTCTCTTTCTTCAATTGAAAGCAATCCCATTTGTAGTGTCCTTTTTTGCCACAATGATGGCACTCCACATTTTTTCCATGAGATTTACTGCATGCTCTGTTTTCAGAACTGCTCTTATGCTGAAATCTGCCTCTAGTGTGTAATGCATTTGAAGACCTGTTTGCTGAGTTATTCTGCCTATTGAGTTCTTCCATCAGCAAAGAACTCTCCACATCAGAGTATAGCAACTGAGCATTCGAATTACTCAAAGCTGTCCTGAAAGTATCCCAACTTTCAGGCAAAGTACATAGCAAGAAAGTAGCTTTGAACTCTTCATCAATATGGAAATCCAAAGCAATCAGCTGACTGAAAATTGAGTTAAACTCATTCAAACATGGCTGTACCTTCTTTCATGCAAAAGTCCATCAGTTTTTTCAGCCAATAAACCTTGCTAGCTGCACTTTTCTGAGCATACAATTCTACAAGCCTTTGCCACATTGCATATGCTGAATTCAACTTCTCAATCTTAAAGAGCAAGTTATCTGACACTGAGAGCTTGATGGTAGAGTAAGCAAGCTCGTCCAAGTCATCCCACTCGTCTTGTTCCATGTCTATTGGTTTGATGCCCTTTGTTTTGATGGGCTTTACATGTTTCTTCTGCACCAAGACGTTGTAGCATTGTTTTTGCCAAATTGCAAAATTATGTGCACCCTCAAGCTTCTTAATGTGCAAAAGATTACTACTATCACTGTTTCCAGCCATAATTTGCAGTCCAAATTTGACTAACCAATCACCAAAGGCAAGCCCAAATGTGACACAAGTAACCACAATACACAAGAGTACCAAGCAGCAATGAAAAATCCCAAGATTGCAAGAATTTCAGATTTGAAAGGTGTTTCTTTTGTTGCACTCCTCAAGCAATTTCTGACACATTTAGAGACCAAGTCACTAGTTGCATGTGAAATCCCCAAAATGTCACTGCAATTTCTGCTCCAAAGGCATTCCTGAGCACAAATTTGACAATTTCAATCAAAAGCCCCAAAATTTTAGAGGATAATCCGTTCAAATTGCATCTACACATGTACCCAAGTGCATATACCAAGAAATTCTTGCACAAATTGATGAAATTCTGCAAAAGTCCCAAATTTCTCAAGTCTAGAATGCACAAATTTCAGTGAAATTGAGAAAATTTCACTGAAATGTGAAAAGCCCCAAAATTTCACGGGCAAATGTGCACCGATTTTGCAATTTCTAAGTCCGATTGTCCAATTCTGCATTAAAGTCCCCAAATCCGAGAAAAGCCCCAATTTTCTTGGGCAAAATTTCACTTTGTGCCTTTGCCTGTAAACACCTGGTAAAGTAATTGTAGAATTTAAAGAAAATTTTTGAACAAAAAAAAAGTGAGGGATCTCTCCTGGCGTTGACCAAGACCCATTAGATGTGACACCTGGCCCACGAACTTTAGCCGAACTACCTGATGTCTGCCAGTGTACCTATCGTCTACCCGTCTGGCTATCACGTGTCGTCTACAGCATGTCGCCTAAGCTTGGTCACCTACAGTGTGTCGCTTGTAGCTAAGACACCTACGACCTGTCGACTGCTACTTGTCGAGCCCATCTACAACTCTTGTGACACCTGCGACACCACCTGTTGGTTCGATTGTCTCTCTTGCACCTACTGAATGTTGACTATTGCTACCGATACCTCTCACTTGAGGTCGCTTGACTTGCCTGTCCAGCTTCGAGAAGCGTACACTCCTTGTGCTCTGATACCAGTTTGGTGGATAGTTTTCTGAGCTGAGAGTGAATGCGCGAAGAGTTGAGGGTAGTAGAGAGAAGAATGAGCATGACATTTGATGTTCGATACAAAAAACTAGTTACCACTTTTAGGTTTTAAATATATATAAAGTACAACAAGTAAAGGGTATGTTCACACCCGAACATGGTAAAAGGTATGCAAAGCCTTTATTCCCAACACTTCACTCATCTAGCACCCATTTCCAGCCCTCTGTCTCATCAGTTTGCTGACGTTTCCAGCCACGCAACTACTATTGTCTATCATCTGGCTATCGTACAGCATGCCACATCAATATACTGATGCATTTGCAAGCCCTAGCTGCCGCCCTACAAATTTTCTCTCCTCCAGTTGTCGCCATTATCTCCTCAACCTGTTGCTGTTGTTTTCTCTATCCTCTCTACTATGTTTGCAAATTTTCTCTCACCTCACCTTGCGTTTACAGCACACCCCCTCTCTAGACTACCGTTTACATCAAATCCAACCTTCCTTGGCTATGTTTGCTGGTATTCGACATCCGAAGGCTACCTCGCTACGATTTGGGATCCGTTCAAAGTACGACATACTCTCCAGCTCATTACCCTTGCTCTAATCCTTGAGATACAAGAGTTTGAGGTACAATATTCATTCACAGCATAGTGTGTTTGCTACATGAGCATTGTATATTCAATAGTCATATCATTTCATTCATTCTCTGTGTTCATTGTCTCTAAGTTACCCTAACCCTAACTGTGTTCTTCTATCAGTCTGTGCTTTGTCGTACGATGCTATTTGTGTTTCTGTGTTAGGGTATTTTCTTCACACATTGTTGTGGGCTTGCTCTGGTGTAACATCCTACTTCAACTACACTTCTACATAGTGTGTTTTTTATATTTGCTCATCTTGTATTAAATTCAGCTATAGCTAGTGGTTTCTGGACTCAAGTTCCATCTCTGATCTCATGAGAGCCATCGGCTGTTGGTTAGCTCTGCCTATGAGCATTTTGTATACATGCATACATGATAAGGTATTTTTCATTCATTCAGTTATCTTCATTCTTGAGTCTTGAGTCGTTGGGTTAGTGTTTGAGTTCACCTTGTTTCAATTATGGTTGCACACTTAGTGTTTTCATTTGGAAACCCTAGGGTATCTCCACAATGTCATCATACACACCTTCAGCATCTGCATTTTCAGCCTGGACAGCTGTATCTTCATTCTTGAGTCCTGAGTCGTTGGGTTAGTGTTTGAGTTCACCGAGTTTCAATTATGGTTGCACACTTAGTGTTTTCATTTGGAAACCCTAGGGTATCTCCACAATGTCATCATACATACGTTCAGCATCTGCATTTTCAGCCTGGACAGCTGCCTACATTACTTCTATATCACTCAAACATCATCAGGCACCTTAAAGCTGTCACTGATCCTAGAGACATGCAAGGTTCAAGGCCCCTTGATTGTATCATCCTCATTATCATTCAACATTCTACCAATTGTGTTCTATGTGTTATCATACACTTTGCATTTTCTGTGTGTTCGCTATCCCATTTCATAACAGTCTCAACTTTTCTCTAAGTCTTACTTCAAAGTACAATTTCCCTGCATAATGGGGTATTGCAAATATTGTTTTTTGTTTCAAAGAAAAGAAAATTCTATTAACACCTTGGAGAAAATCCCCAAAGAGCCCTATCAAGAGTAGCGAACGGTATCATAAATACAATGTTGTGTGAACAACCAATTTGGTGGGTTATAATGCTAGACCATCCGAGCAACTGTACGAAAAAAGGTACCAGAATCCCAAGTCTGCAAAAAGGCATCTCTCCTCATCCTCTCAAAGCCACCCTGCAGCCTCTCCCATCTCCTCCAGAGAGTGTGAACGATCTATATCCAAATCCTTCAAAGAGTCTGCAATGGAGACATCCTGGCGGTCTATAGCATGGCTGCACCTCGCCGTCCAAATGTGCTAATCAATAATACTAGCAATCAGCACCCATCTATACCAGTATCCCTTGATCCACTATGCCTGCAAGTAATGTAGAGTGGATATCCTGGGCAGGTGCTGACCAATGAGGAGAAAGGAGTGGCTCCTTCCCCCAAAAATCCTCATATCCACAAGCTGGGATGTCTGTGACCTGAGCTACGGCACCCCATGTTGCAACCATTGTCTCTGCTATGTCGTGAAACCCCACCCTGAGGGCTCTCCTTGATACCTCCAAGGCTCTCGGATAGTCCCATAGGCAGTGTCTCTGCATGCCTTCTGGCTCTCCACATCACACACATGCCTGCCATAACCAACAGCCATGTATCAAAGCCTAACTGTGAGTTAATCGCCATAGGAAGAGGGATATCTTCCTAGGCCTAAAGCTGTCATCTAGCCTCCTCCAAAAGTCTGACAGGAAATGATCTGAGAGTTGCAAATACAGTTTACATGAGACCTTAAGAGATTCAGATTTGCAAGATATAGAATCTGCTCATGGTTCCATTGATATCTTAGCTCTGAATGCATTGCAAAATATACAGTGAGAAACTATATTTGCAACATTTGCTATGATCCTCATTTTGAGAAGAAGATGATACAGCATTCCTTTGAAATGATCACCATCATGTAAGCTTGACTTTATTAAAAGCTCCAGCCTGTATGAACCCTCTATGAACTGCAAGCATATCATGGTTTTAAGCCACAGCCCACAGGACTTGCCTTTTTCTCAAGGGAAGAACAGGCCAATAAGCACACTTATGAAAAGAGGCCCTACAACTGTATCCATTGTTGGACCTATAATAAATGCTAGAATCAACGCCTTGATGGAATGGTGCCTTTGTAACATGCTTAGATCTGGAGGTCTGTTTTTAATTCAATGCAGTAGTTGAATTTTCCAGGGTCCCCAATTAGGCGAGTATTCTGTATCCTCTGTGTTGATGATGAAAGATTGCCTCCATCAGTAGAGTGGGCTCACTCTACTGCAGTTTATTTGCACCCATAAGCATCTACAAAAATTGGTGTAAGTGAAGCTTTCAGTTCCACACAGCATCTTGCATTCACTCATGTGCGACTAGATCCATAGAGAGATCCAGGTATACCTTACAGATGCATCTCCATTTGCATGCTTAGTGCCTTCAGCTTTGCATATATTTTGTCACTTCGCTGATGATCTCTTTCTCCCACCACAAAACTATGAACTTGCTTGTCAACTTCAATCAATGCCTCTCCCGGCTTCTTCCAACCATTAGCTAGAAGTCTTAGCTCATCTATTTCATGTACACTCTCTTTTCTGCCAGCCAGAGCATATAAGTTCGACATCAGCACAAAAGCAGTTGCATTTCCTCGATCCTGTTTGATTATCAGATCAAAACAATGCCTTCCTAGTATCAAGTTAAAATGTTTTCTGCAAGAAGAGAGCAAGGAGATCCAGCCCACTATGTTAGCTCCAAAAGGCATACTTTCTAGTAAATCTTGAGCTTCATACAAGTAGTGTGAACTTCCTAAAAGATCAACAATACAGTTATAGTGTTCACATCCAGGCATAATGCCATACTTCTCTCTCATTGACTTGAAATGTTGACACCCTTCTTCCACCAAATGATTAAGGCTACATGCTGAAAGAATGCAAAGAAATGCCACATCATCTGGCTTCCAGTTTGCAGCTTCCATATTTCTGAAAAATTTATATGCCATGTTGTAGTCACTATGCTGTGCATACCCCGTGATCATTGCAGTCCATAACACACTATCAGGTTTAGAAAATTGATGAAAGACTATGCCTGCATCCTCAAGACTCCCACATTTTGTATACATGTCAATAAGAGCACTGCCAACAAATACATCTGTACTTAATCCTCTTGAGATAATATCAGCATGAACATGTTGGCCATGTTCCAAGGCAGCTGAATCAGAACATATTCCCAGTATTGTGATAAATGTTACAGTATTAGGTTCAATACCCTCATGTTGCATCCTAGAAAGACAACTAAATGCTTCTTGGCATCCCCGTTGCTGGGCACATGCAGTCATCAATGCACTCCAGGTCACAACATCTCGTTTTTCTAGTTTCTCAAAGATTCTGTATGCATAATTAGAGCTATTGCACTTGGTGTACATATCTATTAGGGCATTACCAACACATGTCTCCAGTTCAAGGCCAACTTCAATCAGACTAGCATGAATCTGTTTCCCCCATCCTCCAGCTCTTGAGTTTGTGCATGCTTTCAGCATGGAGATAAATGTGATAGCATTGGGCTTTACACCATCTTTTTTCATCTGCTCAAAGCAACAGAAAGCTTCCTGCCAATACCCATTCTCACCTAACCCTGAAATAAAAGCACTCCATGTCACTACATTTTGTGTGGGTAACCTGTCAAACACTGATCCGGCATCATCCGTATGTCCCCACTTCATGTACATGTTGATTAAGCTACTTCCAATACAAACATTCAAGTCATGGTTACTTTCAATAATCCAAGAATGGATTTGCCTACCCTGTTTCAAAAATCCCACACTGGAGCATGCCTTTAAGGCAGAAATATATGTAACCAGGTCTGCTTGAATGCCTTTCCACTGCATTTGCTCAAAAAGTTTGATCGCTTCATGGCTATACCCGTGTTCTGCATAGCCTGCGATTAATGTGCTCCAAGTAATGATGTCTTGATGATGTGATCTGTTAAACATTCTGTGCGCATCGGCAAGGCTGTCATCACAGTCCGCATACATTCCAATAATTGAGCTGCCCACGAGTACATTGGACTCAAACCCACAAGCTATGATGTAGGTGTGTATTTGTCTGCCCTCAACCACAGCAGCTACATTTGCACATGCTTTCAGAGCCCAAACACAGGTTACTATGTTTGGTTTCAAGCTCTCTTCTTGCATTTGGTCAAACAAATCAAGAGCTTTCTTTGCATAACCATGCTCAGAGTACCCTGCAATCAAGACACTCCAGGCTACAATATTTCTTCTAGGCAACTTGTCAAAAACCAAATGTGCTTTGTCTATGCATCCACACTTGGCATACATGTCTATAAGAGTGCTACCTACATATAACTCAGATTCAAAGCCACCATCAATTATGTTTGTGTGAACCTGCTGCCCTTTCTCCAAATCTCCCATTTCTGAACATGCTTTCAATACAGCGACAAAGATGTGCCCATCAGGTTGCATCCCTGATATTTGCATTTTGTGATAAAGTCTAATGGCAAGCTCATACTGCGAGGTATTTACAGAGGCTAAAATAATTGCACCCCATGAAAAGACATTTGGTTCTGATAGGGTTTTTAGTACTTGAAATGCTTCCAACAACTTCCCAAAACATCCATACATGCGTATTAGGTGGCTTCCAACAAAGTTATCCTTCTCCAACCCATATACTGTTATAAGATAATGCACATTTTGACCTGCTATCAGGTCATTGTTATCAATGCATTGCTGCAAAAGATGGAAGAAACTGCCAGTTGTGAGATGGATTGACTCTTTGAACATGTGGTTCACATCAATCGCTGAGTGATTTGAGTTTGCTTCATTGAGCAAGTTTCTCAATGTTGCAAAAGACCTGCGATCAGGACTTTTGGAAGAGTTCCTGCATTCATAAATTATTATACAGAAAACCTGACAAGTTCCTAGCTGCCCTAAGAAAAGATTCACTAAAGCTATGACCAAAAAATGAAAAACACATGGCTTATATTTGTCCCTACACAGCTAAAGAAGAAAAACTTTTTATGAATAACTTAGCAGGCCCAAACCTAATAATGTAATGTGTCCTTGCCTTCCCATTATATTGGATTGCATGAGGTTCCACCTCTAAAAAAAGGTCCCTTTTTGAACTTGCAATCCATGAGTCATTTGCATCAGTCCATGGCACAGCTTCCAGATAGCTTGGACCTACTAACAGATTAAAATATGTTTAAAAATCAGAGGCAACAAACTTCCATACAGACCTGAATTTTTAGCTAGGAGAACTTGTTACACAGTTTACACTTACCTGTTAATTACCCAATATACCAACAAAGAAGACCAACTATATTGTTAGCAGGAACTTAATACCATCTGTATTAACCTTTTTCAACTAGCAGAACATTTAGCTAATAGATCTACGACAGGTTCCTTGCAGTTCGCCAGGAGAGATGGGGCATAGGAGCCAAGCATTTTTCAAGGATAGACAGATTCTATCTAGATGATTGGGCCTGTGACAGAGAGCTAGGTCAGATTCCTGGCACTAATCTTTCTGATCAAGCACAAGTTCAACTGGTTTTCTTGAAAGGCCCTAAGGGCCATCTTGCAGTATTAGGATCCCCAACCATCTATATTTTGGTGATGATCTTAGAAAGCATGAGACAGATTTGGAGAGGCAGATCTTTCGCAGATGATCAAGCAGCCAAAGATTCAGACGAGGGCCTTCAAGAGATCACCTCTGTTTTCAGAGAGGAGGCCTTGAGGAGGAGAGAGCTCCTCTTTGGGAGGTGTTGGGGGGGATTTTGGGATTGGGTTGGGCAGCTAAAGCATCTAGGAAAGAAAACCTAAAATATTCTCAGGTTGCATTCTCTACCAAAAAAAATGTATTGGGCCCAAAAATAGGGACAAAGGACAAAAAAACCAAAAGTGACCAACATGAGAGGACCCGGAGAGAGCTCCTAATGTCCCTAAATAATAACTTACTGTAGGGCTCACAACCAGCGATGACCATCACCAGTAACAACCCCCTCTTGGATCATGGGTGTGCCTTAACTTCCATGGTATGCAAAATGACAAATTGAAGGCAATGGAAGAACCTTTGTGAAAATGTCAACTACATTTTCCGCTATGGGACAGTAAACCAGCTCCATCTCCCCCTCCAAGCTGCACTCCAAAACATTGTGATACAACACTCGATGTGGTTTATGCATGCATGAAACAACAAATTCCTGGATATGGCGAGGCAGCTCTGACCATACCTATGAATCACTGTGGGTTGTGGCTGCACAAATCCAATCTCAATCATTACCCTACTCAACCAAACAGCATCTTGAGCAGCCACACAAGTGGCTCGATACTTGGTCTCTATGGAAGAAGAGCAACAGTAAGTTGTCACTTACTAACCCAAGAAATGGCACCTGATCCCAATGCAAGACAAAAACCTATCAGATCTCCTTGAATCTATGTCACCGGCCCAATCTGAATTTGTCAAACTTGTCAGTGAAACCCCCTCTCCATACAAAATCCCATAGTGCAAGGTTACCCCACAAGTACCAGAAAATCCGCAAAGGAGCTTGCCAATGGGGCTGAAAACATTTGTGAGAGTGCACAGTGGAGAGAAAAATGAATATGAAGTGAATAGAGAAGAGGGAGACTGAAAGAAACATAGAAGAAATAAGGAATAAGCTGACAAGAGACTGAATGATACAAGGCTGCAACAGTCAGCCCCAATACACAGTTCAGAGTGTCAATATGGGCACCAAAAGTTTTCAAGGGGACAAGACAAGAATGAGGAGGAATAATTAACGAAAGATGATTGAGTGGAGTGAGCAAGGCAGGCTATAAGTAGCCAAAACTGATGCCACAACAAGCACACTATCTAGACCCAAAATATGGGCAGCTAGATCCTTCTATATTCAGCATTTATTCCTCATTCAATGCAGGTTTCTTTTCTTCTTCTCTTGCAGATTGTCTCTCTCTTCCTCTGTGTTTGAGTTCCTTCTTCCATTGTGCACTCACATGGTATCATCGCCTAAGAGAGACACAAAACTGACTTCTCACAAAGGAGACCACCCCAGACTGCCAGGCTGCCTTACGACATTAGCATTTTGCTGAAAACACAGCTTTCTGCATGGAGACATCTGCTTTTCTTGTGCTATGTACCTGTTTTGCTGCCCACTTCCTCTCTTGCTGGAGGCGACAAGCTTCCTCAATTAGGTGACAATCTTTTGTTGCAAACGCATTATTCCTTGATCAAGTGACAACTCTCCTTAGCAAACACACATAGTCCTTGTGCAGGCGACAATCTATCTCCCCCCAAGCGGACCCTCTACATCAACTCACTTGTGACCCTCTAGCCATTTCCTCATGTTTCAGGGCTATCTACTACCAATACACAGATTTCTTGTGGTTGTAGCTTGCAGGATATCGAAGATATCTTATCACCAATTCTTTGCTGACTCTGAGGATGTCTCTGTTCCTCCCTATGAGAGATGGAGAGATTTTCGTGCTAGTTCACGCGACGACTGGAGGTCACCTAGCCCATTTGTACAGGATCCCTCTCCTTCCCATTCTCTCCATGTTTCACAAAAGGCCCGTTCTACTGGACTTCATATACCATTCATGGCACCCTCGATACAAGTGCCCATACTCCCTTCTCTACCCAAAGAAGACCAACTTGATGATTCCAACTACTCGCTTTGGTCATGCAAGGTGGAGTGTATCCTTGATACCTTCAATCTTTGGTCATGTAAGGTGGAGTGTATCCTTGATACCTTCAATCTTTGGGAGTTTGTTACCCACCCTATTCCCCATCCAATGGAGGATCCCACTATTGGATCATGCGGCTTCATGGGATTGCTCAACTCTAAAGCTCAATCTTTCCTCTTTATAAGCTTATAAGATTCTTTCTTAGTGCATGTGCGCAAGTTACGCAAAGCAGCAGAACTGTGGACAAAGCTTGCTTCTTTGTACCATCAGAAGACATTTGCCCACCGGATTACTCTAGAGAAGAAATTACGGATGCTCACTATTGATGATTCTCCTTCCATGAAGGATCATATTAACATGTTGGAGGATACGAGGGATGAGCTTGTATCCCTTGGCATAATGATCTCTTGAAAGGATATGGCTATAATTCTTTTGACTCAGCTACCATCTCCCCGGTTTAATGTCTTCCACACCAGCCTTCTTACATCAAGGATCCGTGAGAAGCTTCTGTGGGAGGAGCTTGCCCCACTTGTTTTAAAGCATGATGAGCATGCCATAGAGGTAGCTAGTGGATCCACCTCCACCAAAGCTTTTGTTGCAGATTTGGGAGGAGGGAAAAAGAAGAAAGGGAAGTCAAAGGCTAAATGACAAGAGAGTTCTTCAAGCTCTGACTCTAACTTGGAGAAGCCTAAATGCCTATACGTGGGAAGGGGACACATCCTAAGGAGAAATGTTGAAAGAAGTACCCTCATCTTCATCCGAGAGCGAAGGATGGAGCCAAAACATCTGCGCCTTCTACTCTACTCCAACAATTACCCATGAGTTAATGTTCCTTCATATTGTTGGCTTGGAGAAACCTTCTTCAGTGGTTGCCTCATTTTCTCAAAGGCCTTGGCTAGTTGATAGTGGAGCTTCTGCTCATATAACTCCACAAGGTGATTTGTTACAGGATCTATGCCCTTGTGAGGGTTCAGTCACTGTTGGTGACATTGTTTCGGTGCCTAATTGTGATGTTGACACTTTTTTTATTTTTCGACTACACGTCGAGCTCTCTTTCACACGCCCTTTATATTTCAAACTTGGGCTTTCCACTTCTCTCAATTTATGGCCTTACTAGGCTTGGTATTTGGGTCGTCTTCATCGAGCACGCCGTTTGTATTGAGGATTCTTCTACAGGGGCTATTATTGCGAGAGATTCGCAAGAGAGTGAGCTTTACAAGCTCCATTCCCCTTCTCTTATGCAAGGTCCTTCAAGGCAATTGTCTATTGCTACCCCCATTCCCACTTGTGCACCATCTTTTCCACATGCTCTTTCCCATACCCCGCTCTCTCCTTTGGTGGTTCCCTCATACCCCCCATCCCTTTCAAAGGGGGACGATCTCGGTGATGTGATTGTGGATTTCCTAGCCCTTAGTGCTTCAAAGGGGGGCTTCCCAGGATCGTGAGTATCCTCTTCATCGGCAATCTTCCTCGATAAACTTCATCGACATTGGCATTCCTCTTGCCACCCCAAGATCCATTCCTCTCTTAGCCTTCCGCCACATCCAAGATCTGAGAGGGGGTGTTAGCAATCATGCTTTGTCATCTCTTGCTTGTGAGCCTCAATCTAAGTCAGACGAGGACTTTAAGAGCTTTGACTTGTCGATCACTTGTTTTGACGAAGGAGGTAGCTCATTCTAGAAAACTCAATTTATTGGATTTCAATGCATTTTCTCCTCCAGTCGAGATTTTATGTGCATTTCTCGAGGTAAATTTTGCATCCTTCAACCTCCTCACCTACCGGACATTGTCCACCCTTTTCGAGATTTTTCTAAGTATTTCTCGCATTTTTACTAGCATTAAATGATTGTCGGCCATATTTTGGCCCCAAATTTTAGGTCAGCCAATTTTTGGGATATTTGGCTATTTATAGTCATTTCATACTTGGCAATCAATGATCTAATTCAATTCTCTTCCTCTATAGCAAGTACACACTCCAACTCCATCATCTTCCTCCGTCTGCGGTGTTGCCATCATCATCAACCTGATCTGGTGCCCTCACTGACATTGTGGGCTGCATGTAGGGACTGATCAGTCCTGCTAAATTCAGTATTTGTTCTTTGTTCAGTGTAGCTTTCTTTTCTTCTTCTCTTGCAGATTGTCTCTCTCTCTTTCTCTATGTTTGAGTTCCTTTTTCCATTGTGCACTCTCACAGTTTCTCCCTAAATAGGCTACATCAAATTGTTGAATGAAAGTCTGATTTCAGCCTATCTTGTGCACCATTGAAGGACTCGAACTTGACTATTTTTCCACCCTCATCATAGTCTTTTACTGCCCCTTTGGGTGTCAAGTTGTCATATACTAGCTAGTGCAAAACGGTTGCAGTTACCGAATTCACATCAAATCCAACACCAAACGGAGCATTTGCATGACTAGCACTCACTCCTTTAGCCCCATAAACATTCCAGGGTGCAAATGCATTACTAAACATGCTACTTTGTGTCCCAAGCATCAAGCTAATGTTGCCATACATAGGGTTTGGAACATTTCTAGCCATACCCAGATACATTAGGCCTTGCACACCATGCATTGGTTGCTACATACAATAGAGATTCATGCCATACATTCTTGTATGCGGTGCCTATCCACCCATGGCATGAAAGATCGTGCTTCCACCAAAGTATCATAGTCGCCCCATCATAGCATGCATGCCCGACTATCCAAAATCCATTGCATTAGCACTTCCATAATGACCTTGTATTTGCATTCCTTGCCCCATAGATACCAATTGTTTTGCTTCATTAGCATCTTTGGGAGATTCAAGTATGAAGGCTTTGGCATTATCTTCGGTGCACCTTGCTATCCCGAAGGTGTAGAAGATGACTTCTTCTTGCCTTTGCTATACTTCTTCGGAGGGTAAATTGAGAATCCTTTGCCAATTTAGCAAAGAGATTTGCTACTATCCTCAAGCGATTCTTGAACTAGTCATCAAATTCCTCTTCACTTTGCGAATAATCAACCTCATTATGCTTGAAGGCCTTGCAACTTGTCCAACAACAACATTTTCAGCTTGCTGTCCATGGTTTGAGCCTTGTCCAAGATCAAGCATTGCATTTCCTTCTTCTCCATGTGGGTGTCTATACTAAGAAGCATCATCACTACTTGATTCCATCTCACTGTATGAAGACATATTGCTGTAATTTCTCAACTGAGAGCAAAAATCAATAGCACAAATCTTTGGCTTATAATCACGTGCCTCAAGCCCACCAAATCAAAGGATTGAGTGATATCTTGGCAATGGAGCCATGAAACCAACCTTCCTTCTCGGATAGGGTGGTAATTCCCTAATCAAGCACTTAATTACAACAATTAGCAAATAAATAAAATGCACAATTTACCCTATTGGCCCCAAAACAGGCACCTCTTTTGGTATTTCTTTAACTTTAATTGCCAATGGATATATCACATGCCGAGATTTCTCATTTCCGTGGCTAATCCAAAAGCCCCTTGCTGGTCCAACAATCAACAAACAAATTGGGCAATTTTTCCCTTGAATTTCACCCATGACTTGCTCTAATTGGACCTCAATTGGCCAAATGCTGCCCCAAATTTAGAATGGAAGGCCGTGCATCTGAAATCCTTGACAATACAACCAATTGCAAGTGCTGATTTTAGTGTACAATGCCTTTTTCTATTGGCCCAAATCCCAAGGCAGCTTGCTGAACCCTAATTTCTGCAAAAATTTAGGATTTACAACAAAAATCCTCCTATTGTCCACCAACTTTAACTAAGATCTGCTCCAAATGGCTGGGAAATGCTGAGAATGGCTAAGCACAAGCTAGAGAAAGTGAGAGAATGCCAAAAGAGAGAAAATTCTGATTTCCACGAGGAAAATGTCTAAAATTCGATTGATGCCTATATTATACAACTAATGCAATTGTTTGCTACTTAGGAGCCCCAAAAATGCACTCGCCAACCCCAATACACTATCACTAGCCTCAAGAGAGGTCGATCTTGCTATCACTTGCCTTCTAGAAGGTGTTGGCTGATGTCTCCTACCCTAGATGGGTCCCCACAGTTGCACAAATTGATCAACAACAGTTTGTTCTCTCTCCCCCTCAACCTAAATGAGTTGAATCCATCTCTCCAACCCCCAAAAACGTTTTTATAGTTTGCATGGGCATTTTTATCAAGCGGCAACCTTCTAAATCCATTTTTCAGCATTATCTACCAATTAAATTAATTTCAAATTTAAATAATTTTAACAATTAATTTCAACCTTGACAAAAATTAAATGTGCCCATCCATGATTAAATTGGCTAGGCCATTTGCAACCTAGAGAGATCGCCAACCTTTGTTGACCCTTAGACTTAATTAATGCTAGTCCCTAGTGTCACCACCAATACTTATTGGCCAAACAACTGTCTTGGGATAAAAATCGACACCAACTAACCACCAAAACTCAATTGGCATAACTAAATACAGCTTTTGCCTTTGATACCCACTACATCCTCGAGGTTTTTGACCTATTACTATGAAATAACTGCCATGTGCATAACTAACAAGTTCCAAACAACCTTGCACATTTGATTTATAACTTAATCAAATATCATCGGCAAGATAAAGCATCTCAAAATTTTCACGTCCTCGTGACAAGATCCTTTGCATCTATATACCTATATAGATAAGGCTCACCTAACCCACCTCACCACCCTCCCATAGTTCCACTAGAACTGGAGTATCATGAGAGATGACTGCATCACGTATACTAGAAAGTAGCAGAAGAGGCTATTAAGCCCTTCCCTCAGCCATAAGAAGATGACCCTTTCCACACCTTGATCAAAGGATCTAAGTCGGAGTTAGAGAACGAGGATGACTCCGCAGCGGAGAGTCCATATCTTGCTTCTTCTTTTTCTTCTCCTTTCTTAAAGCCGCTAACTTCTTACAATCCTTGCATAAATGTCTCTTCTTACTACAACGATGGCACTCAGCCTTCAACTTCTTCATGTCACCCTTCTAAAACTGCAAATGCATCATTGGAACCACCATA
Source organism: Lygodium microphyllum (assembly GCF_053477565.2). NCBI lineage: Eukaryota > Viridiplantae > Streptophyta > Polypodiopsida > Schizaeales > Lygodiaceae > Lygodium > Lygodium microphyllum. Next base: position 8,276,188 of record NC_141136.1, read on the forward strand.
CTAAGATGGAAGCCTTCCTTGTAAGCGTAAAGACACCTCATGCTTAAGCAGTATCAAGGACATACATATAAAGCTCATTGGCATCAATGATGTTTGAGCTTACAAACCATTGACTACTCCATTAAACTCTGATGTGAGCTTGTAAAGCACACTCCCCACACAAGATGAGCCTCTAGAAGAGCGGACTGCATGTGCTAGAGCTCATCTTGTATTTGTGTAACACGAACTAAAAATGATTGGATAGTATCCTTAGACTCAAACTTCATCTATTGGAGCTATCCTACAGAAGGTGACTACCGATAGAACCTCTTTAGAGATACATCAAAGAATAGCAAAATATACATGAGCATCATCAAAATCCCATGTTAGCATAGCTTCCTCATGGGTGTCTTGGTCCCAATCATTTGGAAGAGTGGGAGGCTGAGGGCGCTCAATAGCTCCAGAAACCATGTACCATAATTGCTTCTACATAAACCATGCTTTCATAACAACACTCCATATTAAGTAACCAAGGACGTAAAGTTTAATGTGAGTAAAACAACAAGGAGGAGTCATTTGAAGAGGATAGGAAGAGCAGATAAAGAATAGAGAGAGAGTACAACCAAACACAACACAAACTACATGGAGGACGAGTTCACACATAGTGTTGAGGAGCTTATTAGAAAATGATTGCAAAATCTTAGAAAATTAAGGTGAAAATAGTCAAAAAACACTGTTAGAGAGCTGAAAATACTGTTCTCGAGCCTACATAAGCATCAAATGCTGAAAATGCAAACACTGCAGATCCAAACAAAAACAAAGAAGCATTGAATGCAAACGTCAACATTAAAATAATGCATAAAATCAAAAACACGGGCAGCCAAGATCAAAAGGCAGGCTTCAAGGGCAAAGAATCAGGTCGATATGCACCAAGAATAGTTGAATGACCTCAAGAGGAGGGAGCCCCAAATAAATAGGCATAAAATAATGCCACAAAAAGATCAGGTCAACCAGCATCATGCACCAGTCGGCCAACAATAAATGGCCCAAACCATCATAAAATAACAATTAAAAATACCTAAAATAAACTAATATGCCCAACCCACAATTGCACATGGCCAAACTCACTCATGAGCTTACTAAACTCCTCACAACTCCAACTTTGGAATGTGACTTGTGGCAATCTAATGCAATCTACTATCTAGTTAAATGTTCATTTTTACCTGACCTCAATCCCTTGAATTTGAACAAACACGCATTGCCATTCGTATTCTCTCCGAAGGTTGTAGTTCAAGACATATCGAGATGAATTGGAGCGCATGGGCTCTCTTCCACACAAAGAAGAGAAACAAGCTCAAAACAACGTGATGGAGTGACTAGTGTTTTGTCGTTGCAACCTTCAACTTCTTCAAAAGGCAGCTTTGTCCCCTAAGTCTTCATAAGGTGATGAATTACAACTTATTAAATCTTAGATTGTTTGGATGTATTGACCATAAGCACTTTAATTATAACTTGTAACTTCTCTCGTACCTGTGTCTTATTCTCCTTTATAAGTGTATATGGATGGACAAAATCGATATAGAGAAGATGCATGACATTCCAAAGATACTCCAAAGACATGCCACTTGATGAGAGCACTTGATGCTCTGCAAAAGTTCACCATCATTATCACAAAGGCCCTAAAATTACTCTCTCATCTTTTTCCAAGTATACTACCGTCATCCATGTCCAATGGAGTCCACATGTAGAAGCTCATAAAGATCTAGGATGGGTAGCCTATGTCAAAGTGAAGCAATGTGGAAGCGAATGACCATGACAAAGAGTGAATAGAGAGAGAGTGAGTGAGTGAAACGCAAAAAATCTGCAATGAAGAATGCTGTATAAGAATGCAGAATTATACACAGGTGCAGAGAGAATATCTGCATAAGTCTCCACCTTGAGGACCTCGATCTCCATCAACCCGAGTGTTGTCTCCGTTACCAGTAGGCTGAAATCTGTTAGATACAAGTGATCAAAACTGCTAGAAACTCAAAAGGCTGAAAAGAATGCCTCGTAAAATGCCAAAATAGGCAGGTCGGCTGCATTAAATGCAGCCGACTGCAGTCAGTCGAACAGTCCGACTACTGCCACGTGGCACTACTGATGTGGCAAGGAGCTGACTACTAACACCCCCTCTCAAATCCTGGAGAAGGCAGCAGATATAGGGATCTGGAATGTCGATGAAGCAAAGCTTGGGGAAGTGCCTTCGTGAACAAATCTACAAGATTGTCTTCAATCTTACAATACTCCACATCAATGGTCACATTCAGAAGCTTCTCCCTGATGAAGTGATATTGGATCTCAATGTGCTTCGTTCGAGTGTGGAATACGGGATTCCATGCCAAGGCAAAGAAACTCTCATTGTCTCATCGCAAGATAGTAGGATGGGTCTAGGGGCAACCAAGCTTCTCCAACAACCACCAAAGCCACACAACCTCACATGTGGTAGAAGGTGCAGCCCCCATACTCTACCTCAGTTGAAGATAGGGCTATCGTGGGCTACTTCTTGCTACTCCAAGAGATAGCACCAGCACCCAAGGTAAAACAATAACCTGTATAAGACCGCCTGTGATCCACATCACCAGCCCAATCACTCCAACCTGCAAGAACAAGATCAGAAGCACCTGTCCCTGCTGGATAATGAATCCCTAAGTCAGAGGTCCCCCTCAGATACCGTAGTATCCTTTGAGCAGCCTACCAATGCACCTGCTTAGGTGCACTCATGAACCCAGCCAAGAGACCTACAGCAAAACATAGATCAATCCGTGTGTTGAGGAGCCAATCAGCTAACGATAGCGAGTAGCATCCGCCAAAGAAGAATCTGCGTGTGAAGTGGCATTCCAGTACAAGCTCCATAGATGAAGTAGACCGCCTCTCAAAGCTTTGGTAGAAATCACATCCCTATGTTGTTTCTCACGAATGCAGGAGACACATGGTTGTTGGCTCAACACAATGTCCGGTAAACCTCGAACAAGCGATCTGCGCAACACCTTCCAAAGATACTCATAGTTTAGGTGGCCAAACCGAGTATGCCATAGCTCGGAGTGTGTCTAAGAGGTAAGAAGAAGAGAGAGAAAAGCAAAAGAAGACTTCAATTTGTAGATGCCATTCTCCTCATACCCTGAAGAGAGAACCTTCCTCGATCCACGATCAAGAACTCGAACAGTATCACTATCAAACTCCACGGAGAGACCAAGAGAACAAATCTTATGGACTGAAAGCAAATGATACCCTAAACTTGGCACATGCAACAACTTAGAAATGTGGGTACCACCACGTCCATCTCGAATCAACTGCATCTCACCCCATGTAGCAATAGACATAGAATAGCTATCTCCAATGAGTATCTGGCCACGTAAGGGTCGCAAATGGGCAACACCAACTGTCGAAGGAGTCATGTGCCATGAGGCACCATTGTCCACGATCCACTCTCGAACCTGGGGAGCTCTTATCGCAGCATTAGAAGTCTTATGTGAAAGGTCCTCAATGACCGCTAAGTGTAGAAAAGCAGCTCATGAGGGTGCAGCTACCACTCCAGAATCCTTCGTGTCCTTCTTCTTCTTCTTCTTCCAATGGCCGGCTTTACCACAAATATGACAAGTCGATTCTTTCTCTTTATCCTTCTTGGATTTGTTGTCCTCATTTTTCTTCTTTTGGTCCTTCCTCTTCTTCTGAGAGGCTTGACTAATCAATGCCTCCAATTTGGAAGCATTTTGTCCCTTCAATTGTTCCTCTTGATTCAAGACCATAGGAACCAACTCTTCCCATCGAAGAGTCAACTCTCGCCTTGATGCAATAAGAGCGAGATAAAAGGTACCGAATTGTCGCGGCAACTGGGACAATAGAGTGATCGCTATGTCTTCGGAGGAAATGGGCTTCTCCGCATTTTGAACCTGCATCTGAAGCTGTCAAAGCTTGTTGATGTGTTCCCGAAGCGAAGAATACTTATTCACAGACAAGGTCCGCATCTGCACCTCCAAAGAAACCCTCTTCATAAGGGTCATCCAGTTGTACATCTGATCAAGTTTTAGCCATATCACCCGAGCCACTATCAGGTGCTCTATATGAGCTATCGCGGCTGTTGTACAAGACAAAAAAAGGAAAAAACAAATCCTGGCATTCAGTTTATCCCAATGAGACTGGGCTTTGGTCAACTCTGCACAAGCAATGAAAGAGAGTTTAGACTCATCTCTCACCGAGGGCCGGTTGATCTCCTCCATCACAAGCTCCGCCAAATTATAAGACTCCAATATAGCCAACATCACCACACGCCAGATGCAGTAATTGTCACCGTCAAGCTTTTGATCTGATGGAAGAGCTAGTAAGACAAGCACTTTCTGGTCCATGATCACCTGGAACTCCACGTTAGTCTCTGTAGACATCTTCACCTGCAATGCCTGCACAAACGCAAAAGAAACCCCCTCTCACTATAAAAATGCAGCTTACTAGGGCTTTTATCTCCGATTCTCGAACCTTCTTCAGCCGCCGGAGGCGATAAAAATGTAAAATCTACACTTGAAGGCCAAAATACAGCATTCTTTCTTCTCTAATAGCAAAAAAACGACAACAGCTTTAGCAAATCTTCTCTTTTCTCGCACGCCCACGCTCACCTCAACCTTGATCTGATGCGCAGTCCACCTGCTCACACTTGAACGCTAAAACACAATCTTGTGTCGTTCTGAAAACTCCCGCTAAGAAAGGTCTACCCTAGGTTAGTCCTTTAGTGCTTTGATACCATGTCAGAGTGAAGCAATGCAGAAGCGAATGACCATGACAAAGAGTGAAGAGAAAGAGAAGAGAGAAAGAGACAGTGAAACACAGAAAATCTACAGTAAAGAATGCTGCATAAGAATGCAAAATTATACATAGGTGCAAAGAGAATATCTACGTATGTCTCTGCCTTGAGGACCTTGATCTCCATCAGCCTGAGCGCTGTCTCCATCACCAGCAAGCAAGCTCAAATCTATCAGTTACAAGTGATCAAAACTGCTGGAAACTCAGCCTTTAAAAGGCTGAAAAGAATGCCTCGTAAAATGCCAATATAGGCAGGTCGGCTGCAGACTGCAGTCGGACAGTCCGCCTACTGCCACGTGGCGCTGCTGACATGGCAGGGAGCTGACTGCTAACAGCCTAATCCCTGAAATGCTTGTTGATATATCTCTCAAAAAAGAACTCATAACCTCTACTATCATAAAAAAACCAAGAAGAGAGCAAGAGGATAACCATTTTTTCTGATAGGCCTTGTTTAAGATTTACCATGTCTTGTTAGTAAGTGCATGATATTGTTTATGCTTTACATTGTCTTGTTGAGGATATTGTTATGTTGGAACTAAACACAATTACGATAATAGTATTCCTCTTGGTTATTTTGGTGGGAATTTCCATTCAGTATATTATTGATAACATTTCATCACACGCTCTCTCTTTGAAGACTGTGTGTGTCAGCTTTGCACCAAACCCAAAAGTGGTATCAGAGGGCCTACTTGATTGCCTTGTCGTGTGCCGTCGTTGTGCCCTCATTTTTTGCATCATCGCAGCTTTCAAAGCATCCCGTCGCCTTTGACACGCAACCTGTAGCACAGAGAAGCAGAAAATTTTTGGAGAGAGAGGAGAAGCAAAAGAAGTGAGAATAGGTGCGAATGGGGAAGGAGAAGAAAAACAGCTAACAGGCAAGGCCGTCACCATCCCGTTGCAATCGGTAGACTCGTCGCCTGCTGCCCCGTGCCTGGAATCCATTATTGCGGCTGTCTGGCGGATCCCCCAGGCATCATCGCGCGCACCCATGGACAGATAGTCAGAGGTCATCGCGTGCAGATTCTCCATCCTACATGCGTCGAAGAGGTCGTTCCACGTCTTCAGTGCATGTGCTCAGGTCATGTCGACACTGCCCGCCCCCTTGGACGATCGAGTCGCCAGTCGACAGACAGCTTTCCTTCTCCATTAATGCTTTTTTATCTCTCGCATCCCTTTGACCTCTTCGTATCAAAGAAATGCAGACCCTTATCAGCTCGGTAACCGATTCAATTTGAACCGTTATTGATGGGAGTGTTTTGGGTCGATCGTCCGGTGTAAGACTTTTTCTTCTCTATGTTCAAATTCTCTCTTTTCTTTTTTTTATTTTCTCTATCATTTTTTTCTCTCTGTCTTTGTTTCCCTTTTCTCTTCTCTTTTCCTTTTTTATTTCTCTCTCTCTCTCTCTCTCTCTCTCTCTTTCTTGTGTTAAAACCTCCCTTTTTCAATCAAAACCCTTTCTCCTCCTCTTTCTCACTTACAATATCTTATTTTCTCTTCCTCTTCTTTTTTTTCATTAAAGCTTTCCCTTCCCTATCTCCTTTTTTTAAATTAAAATCCATTCCTTTCTCTCTCTCTCTCTCTCTCTCTCTCTCTCTCTCTCTCTCTCTCTCTCTTTTCTCCTTTTCCTTTTTAATTAAATTATTTCCTCCTCCCTCCTCTCTTTCTCATGTGTAGGGCTTAGGTTCTCTCTCTTTCTCTCCCTCTCTCTCTCTCTCTTTCTCTCTCATAGATTAAACTTTTTAATTTACACTTTTCTTTAATTAAACATTTTAAAGCTTTTTTAATTTAAAATTTTTCAATTATTTTTTTCTCCTCCCCCTCTCTCTCTCATGTGTAGGGCTTAGGGTCTCTCTCTCTCTCTCTCTCTCTCTCTCTCTCTCTCTCTCTCTCTTAGATTAAACTTTTTAATTTAAACTTTTTTAATTAAATATTTTAAAACTTTTTAATTTAAAATTTTTCGAACATAGTTTTTCACACACTTTGAGAAGGAAATAAAATTTTAATTTAAAATTTTTCGAACATAGTTTTTCACACACTTTGAGAAGGAAATAAAATAAAAGAGAGAGAGAGAGAGAGAGAGAGAGAGAGAAGAAGAAGAAGAAGAAGGATAAAAAGAAGAAGACAGAGAGAGAAGGGGAAGAAAGAGGAAAGAGAATTGTCTTTTTTAATTAAAAAATTTTCTTCTCCCCCTCCCCCCCTCTCTCTCATGCGTAGGGCCTAGGTTCTCTCTCTCTCTCTCTCTCTCTCTCTCTCTCTCTCTCTCTCTCTCTCTCTATGTGTTAGATTAAACTTTTTAATATAAACATTTTGTTTAGTTAAAATAAGGAGAGAGAGAGAGAGAGAGAAAAAAAAAGAGAAAGCAAAAAAAAAAGAGGAAAGGGAGAGGGGAAACAAAGAGAAAGAGAATTATAGAGAGAGGAAAAGAAAAAAGGAAAAGAGAGGAGAGAGAGAGAGAAGAAAATTAGATAGAGAAAATAAGAAGAAGAGAAAGAATTTGAACACTATGAGAGAATTATAGAGAGAGGAAAGATAAAATTTAAAAGAAAGAAAGAGAATTATAGAGAGAGAAAATATAAGATTTAAGGAAGAGAGAGAGAATATAAGAAAAAAGGAAAAGAGATGAGAGAGGGGGGAGAGAGACATAGAGAAGAAAATGAGAGAGAAAAAATAAGAAGAATTATATAGAGAGAATTATAAAGAAATGAAAGATAAAATGTAAAAGAAAGAGAAAAGAAAAAAAAAGAGAATTTTTTTAATTAAAATAAGGAGAGAGAGAGAGAGAGAGAAAGAAAAAACTTATATACAAAGAGCAAAAAATAAAGAAGAGGAGAGGGAGGGAGAGAGAGGGGGAACAAAGAGAGAGAAAATATAAAATTTAAGAGAGGGAGAGAGAGAAAAAGAAAAAAGGAAAAGAGAAGAGAGAGGGGAAACAAAGACAGAGAGAAGAAAATGATAGAGAAAATAAGAAAAATAAGAGAGAGAATTTGAACATAGAGAGAATTATAGAGAGAGGAAAGAGAATTTAAAAGAAAGAGAAAAAAAATTAAAGGGAGAAGAAAAAAAGGAAAAAAGAGGAGAGAGAAGGAGAGGGGAGGGAAGAGAGAGAGAATAATAATAACAACAATAATAATAATAAAGAGGAACAGAGGAAGAGAGATGGGGAAAAAGAGAAAAGAAAAATTTATTTTTAAAATTTAAATCTTTTTTGAGAGAGAGAGGAAGGGAGAGAGGAGAGAGGGGGAAGAGAGAGAGAGAGAGAGTAATTGTGGGGATAATAACTAAGAGTAATGTATAGATTTATAAGCAATCTTGTTGAGGTAATATATATATTGCATCTTTAATAGGCCGTGTCTTGTGTCAATTAATTGATTAAATCTCATTTCTTTAGTACTATTATTCCTTTTAAAACACTAGCTTAATGATCTATCTAATAGCTTCATTGCAGATGATGGTAGCCAAACATAAGCTCGGGTTTTTTTTAAATAAAGCTGTTGTGCTTATGAGTGATATATAAATATAAAAAATTTTATTTAGCTCCTATATTTTTTCTAAAAGACCAACTTTATAAGTTATCCAACAACTTTAGTGCAAATTATGATTCCAAAGTACCCAAGTATAATCTTACATCTCTTTTTTAAAATTATTGGGCCTATAAGTGATGTGCACAAATAATAGCCTCTTATCTTTGCTGCCATATAGTTTTCTAATTGTATGAATGCTATTTTAACTTCCGAAGATCTTGTAATTACTTAATTAGCTAAAAGTGACACAATGTTGCTTACATTAAAAAAAGGCAATATATGTTAATATATAAATTCACAAGCAATCTCATTAAAGATAGTTAGAGATTGTTTAAATAATGGGATCAATACCTAAAAGTAATGTATAGATTTGTATGCAATCTCATTGAAGATAGTAATAGACATTTTGTATCTTTATTAAGTTGTGTCACACGTCAGTATCATTGATTAAATCTCCTTTTTTTAATGCATCTATTCCTTTTAAAAGACTAGGCTGATGAGCTATGCAATAACTTCATTGCAAATGATGCTTTTAAATTGCCTAAACACAATGTCAACTTTATTTCTTGAAATCTATTATGCCTATAGTGGTTTATTGATTAAATTTCTTTTTTAAAGCATTTGTATTTTTTTGTAACAACCAACTTTATGATATATCTAATAACTTTATTGCAAATCATCATTCCAAAATACTCTAATGTGATCTCACCTTTCTTTTTTAAATCCATTAGGCCTATAAGTGATGTATATAAGTAGTAGCCTCTTATCTTTCTTAGGATATGAGTTTGTAATTGTATAAATGTCATGTTAACTCCAAAAGATCTTGTTATCACTATCAGATAATGCTTTGGGGCATTTGGATGTAGCCTTATTAAGATAGTTACTAGATGATCAATCCAATTGAAATCCAACTTAATAATATATGCTTTGTCTTTTAATATAGATAAATCATTTTTAATAAGAAAGCAAACAATTAAGCTTTTTCTTGCTTATACACGTGGCTTTCTTACTTTTGTAATTAAATAAGTATATCATTTAATTATTATATTTTGCTAAAATTTTACTTTGGTCTTACACATTATTTTTTGTTGTCAAAACTTCTTGTAAGCTTTATCACTTTGAGAAATGAGTAGTGCTTATGAAATCTCTTTTTTTCAACCAAAATAAGAGAAAGATTTTGAAATAATTAGCGTCAAAAGTACAAATAAGAATATAAAATTATTTTTCAATAAATTTATTTTGTGTAATCTCAATTAAAAGAAGTATGTTAAATATTGTTTATAAAAATGTTTACCTATTTGATGCCCACTTCATCCCTCATTACAAATCTTTTTTTATTAAGAGAATTAATAGCGAATCTTTTTTACTATCTCATACAGGTGAAAGGTTCATACATTAATAAAACAAAGGATGTGACAATTATGCACATAATTTGAAGGTGTATTTATTGTCCATATATTAAAAAAAGTAACCCATGTTAAAGTAATAACTTATAATAAAAACAACAATCATTATACAAGATTATCGAAGAGTGGAAATATGTTGCAAAATTGGATTTTTTGGTTTAAATGATATTAATACTTACTTAATAAATTTTAATAGATATATAATCAGGATGTGGATGAGACAATAATGGAATTTAATTTTGAGTGCAAGGATCACAAAGATGGTACAATATAACTTATTAGATTGCCTTGACACATGTGCACAACTTTTGATGATATTTGTGAATATATGATATGTTGAAGAGATTCTTTAAATAGTGTAAATCTTATTTCTTTAGCACCTCTACTCTTTTTGAAAGACTAACTTGATGAGCAACCTAATAACTTCATTATAGATAATGCTTTTAAATTATTGAAACAAGATTCACATTTTTAGAAAAATGTACCGTACTTATGAGAAATGTACACAAATAGTAGCCTCTTATGTTTGCTAAGATATATTTTTGTTTCTTCCTTAAAGATTGGGCATATATAAGTTCATGTCTAGACAGTTAAATTTGAGAGATCGAAAGGGCAATGGACATAAATTTATTGCTCCAATAGTGAAATAGCTAAAAAATGGAGCTAAACTCAGGGTCAATTCCTATGCTGTAAACTTATTTAGTAAATTAATGAAGTTGCTAAATGAAAAGATATGAATGAAGATTTCAGAATCATCATCAACGTCGTACTCAAATAGATAGTTTACTATATCCAATAATAATTGTGCATTGAGATTCATCCAAGACATGCAGCCAGTTAATAAAGTGACAATTAGAAAAGTTGAGATAAGTCTTGTAATTGATGAGTTTGCTAAGGTATTTACAGTTAGAGTAATTTACTCTTTGGGAGATTGTATTCATAGTATGATGAGTTTCAATCAGTAATGGAGAATATTTATTTTTAAATAAATTAATATTTTATAATCCCAATCAAGAGAAGTATGTTAAATATCTTTTACAATAATGCTTAATTATCTACTTCATCTCTCAATATAAAGTTTTTTTTACTAAGAGAATCAATAACTAAGCTTTTTCACCATGTAATACAAGCAAAAGATTGGTACATTGATAAAATAAAGGACATGATCTTTATCAATATATGATATAAGGGAGAGATTCTTTAAACAGTGTAAATCTTATTTCTTGAGCACCTCTACTCTTTTTTACAGACTAGCTTAACAAGCTATCTAATAACATCATTGTAGATTATGCCCTTAAATTACTCAAACAAAAATTTACATTTGTTTTTTAAATGTATTGCACTTATGAGGCATGTACACAAATAGTAGCATTTTATGTCTAGTAAAATATTATTTTGAGATTCTATGAATGACATCTCAACTCTTGAAAATCTTGTAGTTATGCTTTGGTAGCTTGAAGTCATATAATACTCCTCATAAAATATGAGCTTGATAAGCTATTTAATGATTTTATTAAAAATTATGATCCTAAACTACCCAAATATAAATTCACATTTCTCGCATATGAGGGATGTGCATAGATAGTAGCCTCTTGTCTCTACTAAAAAATGCATTTGCAATTACATGAATGCTAATTTAACTCCTAAAGAACTTGTAGTTATATTTAAGCACCTTAAAGTTATACAATGTTGCTTATTAACAATTTATTGAAATGATATGTTAAGATGAAATGTGTTTATATGTTGTAAGCATGTGATTATTGTATATGAATTTGATTACCTCACTAAATGACATATGTTTATACTTTAGAAGGATGTAAATATTATATTTGAATTTGGTCATCCCATTATATCATAAAAAGTTATTTATATGATTAACTCTTAATATTTTTTTCAAAAAAAATATATTTGACTATTTATATATAAAATATTATGTTATTATATACATATATATGTTATTTATATATTGCTACTATCATTATGTATGTAGCTTGAGTAATAGGTTATATACATATGGTTAATAGCCAACATATTTGAATATGAAAGTATATTGATTACTTAAGTAAATGTATATTAAAGCTTTTCTACAATTCTTTGAATTGTGTAATAACTCCAACTTTTTGAATGTGTAATATATTATCTTCTTATATATTGATATACATTTTATTTGTGTATATATTATTTATATATATTTGTGTATCTAAAAACCTAATCTAATATAATAAAATCATTATTTATATTGAATGAATCATCGTGAAACTATCTATAAATAAATAGCACATTAATACATATAAAATGAAAGTTAAAATTTTTATAATAAAGCATAATTTTAATAATACAATAGGTTTTTAAAGATTAAGAAGTTATCAATACTTTATATGTAGGAAATCTATTAGGTGACTAGGTTATTATTAATATTATTAAAAAATTTAACTACTATTAGTAAAATATCTAATTACCATTAAAAATAAACGATATTTCAAAACTTGTAACTTGTTCTCATTGTGTGTGTGTGTGTGTGTGTGTGTGTGTGTGTGTGTGCATACATATCTATGCATGTTTGCATATATATGTATATAGGATACATAGATATATGTATATGTGTATGTACATACGTATGTATGTATCTAAGTATGCATAAAATATACATATATATAGTAAGTTTAAATATATTCAATAAATAAAAACAAAAAATGCATATAATTTAATAACAATGTATTCTAGTTTTCTCTTATCTTTTTTAGGAAATTTGTCCATGATAAATGGAATCAAAATATAGTTTGTTATAAAAAAATTATTGTTATCAATGTTATTAGATATGTAATACTATCTAATTTGAATAGGCATACTAGTGATGAGATGGTGAAAGTAACTTATGTAATACTATCTAATTTGAATAGACAGAGTAGTGATGAGATGGTGAAAGTAATTAATGATAATGTGCATATACATAATTTTAAAGAATCCATATTTTAAAAAACCTTTAAAAGATTGGAGTTAGAAAAGCATGAAGAAATAAAATTGATGTTTTGCTCACATGCTCAAATGGTCAGACAAATGTTGGAAATAATTATAGAGAATATACAAAAAACACGCATAGATATTGGTAGTAATATTCCAAAAAATGTTGACATGGCAAAGCTAAAACAATGGGATTGTATATGAAATAATTATAGATGGAAAGCAAGAAAAGCGTGATTGTAGTTGATATCACTAACAAGAGACACAATTTAAGAAGTGAGTGATACTTTTTTATAAAAATGAGATTGACTCTACATATAGTAACATTGGGAATAGTAATCTAGAAAACATTGTGAGGATGATAGAAACTATATTATTAACAAATGTGTCATATAATGTGATTAAGTTTAAAGAAAAAATAATAGTTGGAAGTTTTGGAGAATGCAACACTACGAGCATTGAAAGTTTCCCCAATTTTATGAGCAGTGAAACATGTTGTGCAAAAATATACAAAGAAAGCATATATGATAGTATATACTCTTTTTAAGAGCAGTGAAACATGTTGTGCAAAAATATACAAAGAAATCATATCTGATAGTATATGCTCTTTTTTTCATGAGTAAAATATGCAATTAATTCATGGATGTTTAGTAAGATGTATAGGATTTACCAAATATTGACCATTTGTAAGATTTTTTCCTGTTTATAATGGAGGTACACTTCATAATAGGCTAATGTGTTGACCTTATATAGGGGATTCATACAGAAGACATACTATTAGATTGTTATTTTGGGAAAAACGATGAAGCTCAATTCGAAATCTAGGTTTTGATCCTATTTTGAATGATGCAAAACAATACATGTTACTTGCATTTGTAAAATCTATACCAAATATAATACATGATGTTTGTAGCTAATGAATTTCATTGGATACATGGAGATTTACATAGCAACAACTTAGTATTAGATTTTACACAATCATAAAATGTTTGCATAGGAATTATCAATTGGGGATCGTCTATGCAAGTGGGAGAAAAGAGAGCTTCTTATGCCTATTTGGAAAGAGGGACAAATGAAATGAAAACAAATTGATATACAAAGACATGAGATGTTATCTTATCTATGAAATATAAAACATGGCTTGCACCAAACATTTTGGATCCTATATGCAAAAATGCATTTTCAAAAGCATCAAATGTTTATGCTGTAGGATGGATAATATTGCAAATATATAAGTTACTAGGAAGAATGCATGTATACTTATCTATATACAAGTCCAAATAATCATGAAGATGATGCAACAATAAAAAGGTTCAAATCATTGGTAGAGAATGAGATGCTTGCTTCAAACATCAATAGTCATTGTGTACTTATGGACATCAAAGAAAGTCTTTAAATATTGGAAAAAACTAAGCCACATCTTGTTATGTGACCTGCATTACGGATGGGACCCTATTTGTAAAATTTGTGCCTTTTTATACTTGATTGTAGTGGTAATGCTAATGCTTGTATTATATCAAATGATAATAACATTGTAACGTAAGATTTCCTAAATGAGAGTATTCTAAATATATCTAAATTCAAAATTGATGCTTTTTAGGGACAGTTTTAGCAAAGCATAATAAATATACAATTCCAATTCCAATAGATTATCTAAAATAACTAAAATTTGATCTCATAGATGTACATGGAGAGGATTCAATTACATTTTCAATTATGTAGCCTTACTTTAAAGACCTTGAACATACAGTAAATTAGAAACTATAAAAATAGTGTTGCACAATGTTTTTTTTAAATAATGAAAGTAAAAAATGCCTAATTAGAACACTTGTTATGGTCAAATTATATTTACAAAAAAGAATAAGTACTTATAGCTTGATCAATGTTGCTAATGCAAGTTGTAACATGCCCGTCTTCGGCTACCTAAGCACACTTTAGCGGTTTGTTGAGAAACAAATACAAGCCTCGTCAGCCGGCACTCCCATGGAATGTTCCGGGGTTTGTTGCTTAGGGTCTCCCAAGTCTTCGAGATAATGGATACTTATATTTACTCTTTTTGCAAGACAACGTAAACCAAGTCTACTTACCATTCCGAGACAGCTACGAGCATTGAATATAGCTTGGCGAGTAGTCATTCTCCTTGTGGGTACTACATTAGAGCTTCCTTGTGTTAGTTTCGGGATGTTTCATATTTTGGAAATGATATATCTAAGCGTATTTTGGGCTCATCATGGTTGGCTATTGGGGTAGAGACCAATGAGCGTGTTGACTTCAAGTCAAAATATGGTCGTAAGGACAAACCGATTTATCTTGCGACTAAGGTCCTAGGTGGGTTGAGCTAAACCTTGGCTTCGCTTATCGGCCATGACCTTATTTACCAAACTATTCCTTTCAAACAAGCTCAACAATTCATGTGCGCATCCTAATCTACCTTTTTAGATGCATGCCCCATTATGTGGTGCAATTGAAGCTATTCATGATGCCATGCAAGTCCCAATGCAAGTCTCCCCTAAGTTGTCAATGCAATGTGAGGTCCCTATTTGTAGAAATCCCTTCTAGTACATTTATGCAACTCAAAAGGCATGACTTAATTACCCAAATGCGAGTGTACATGCATTCATTGAAAATGCAAGTTAATTCTCTACGATGGTCTATGGAGCACAATTGACCTAGATGGAATATTTATGTACCCTAACCATCTATGATGCATTTGCTAAAGTTAGATCTTATTTCTTGACTTGTTTTCACTACACCTGTAGATACCCAATTTATCTTGGAAGAAATTGGCAAAGATTATTTCAAATAAACACAAAGGCCAAAAAGGTGGAGCTCAAGTTAGAGCTAAATCAAGTTAGAAGAGGGAATCTATCTATAAATAATGATGAATTAAAAGTTAAGAGTATCGTAGAAGCTCTTGGATCTATAGTGTAGTAGTTGATGATGATGTTGTTGTGCAAATATGTTTCGATGGACTTGGAGATGAGTATAAGGTCATTTATGAATACTTGGGATGATATCCCTAACATTGTGGATCTAATTTCTATGATGATACTTGAGGAGAAAAACCTGGATTCCCCCTCTTCTCAAAGTAAGAGCAAGTCTGAACATGTGTTTTACTCTACTAGCAAAGGTAGAGGTCATGGATGAGGTCAAAGTGGTGGGTCATGGTCAAAGTTATAATGCACAACAAAAAAAGGAATGGTAGTGTTGCATTTGCTAAAAGTAGTACATGAGGTCAAAGATGTGGTGGGTAGAAGGAGGTGCACAAGTCGATTGTGAAAATAGCTCAATGAAGGAGTTCATCTTTTGCTATCATTAGTCTATCTACAAGGGGTCACCAAATGGTATGTTCAATTATGAGAGATTAATATTGCTTGATCTAAGTGCACAAGCAACCTCTCTCTCTCTCTCTCTCTCTCTCTCTCTCTCTCTCTCTCTCTCTCTCTCTCTCTCTCTCTCTCTCTCTCTCTCTCTCTCTCTCTCTCTCTCTCTCTCTCTCTCTCTCTCTCTCTCTCAAATTCATGCATAAATGGTATGTGGTCAACATGAGCTACATCGTGATTGCAATGTGGTATGCAAATATAGAGGGCATGGATATTGCTAAGAAAGATGTTCAAATAGGGTGTATGAGCCAAGGCTAGAAGAAATTGCTAAGAGAAGGTAAACCCACATCCCCATTTTAGAGTAGATAAAAAAGAAGGAGTTGATTGGGGAGTCATTACTCTACTCACCTAACTCCTCAAGTGTAAGTAGTGAACCTTGTTGCAATGTAATTTTCTTTTGAAAGAGATCTTCTTCCATCATGAAATGGGGGCTCCACACTTGAGAAGTATGTGATAAATGCTAGAAGACTACATACATAACATGTAGAAATTTTGTATTAGCTTAAGCAAGAGTATTGGTTGTCATAAATGAGTTGTTTGCTTGGCTTACTGCATCCTTGACCAAGGCTTGTACAATAAGGATATGGTAGAGAGAATGAAGACCACTTGTGCATAAGATTTCAAGAATCCATTGGCAAGTTTGTATAGTGTTTCATCTTGAATCCAAGAATAAATTGGGTTGCATGTTGAGCATCTAAAGACTTTGTACAGAGAGTAGGATACTCTCTTGGTAAAAATGTATTTATGTGTGCCTTGTTGGTCACTATGAGCACTAGTAATTGATGTGTTTGATGCATGTTGTTGAGGAAAGCATAGGCTAATTTGTCATGGGCTTATAGGGGCTACTAATTTTTTGTGCAATAGAGGTGATATGGTCATGAGACCTTTGGAATAATCACTTCACCTGGTATTTCAACTCCTTGACTAGTGCTTTTTTGTGATCAAAAGCAAAAACAACTTTTACATATGCTTCACGTGGGCCTTAGATTGTAGTAGCAAGGTCATCCTCATTTGGTCCATGAAGGGTTTTAGTAACATCAGCATGCGTGTGGACATCTGGACCAATAGAGCCAATGCATGCAAGCAAGATGCTTGTTGATATTGAACTTACCTTCATGTTTGAATGTAGGATGAATAACATGCTTCGGGCCTTCATTTTTTGTTCCTTTTTCCTAGATAATTGTTTTTTCTAGGGCATGTATTCCATTTGTCCTTACATGGGTTGCTTTGAATTGATAGTTTGCACATTGAATAAGAGGAGGAACCAAACATGATTGATTGTCTTCTTGTTTGGTTGAATTGACTTTGGTGTTTTCTCTCCTAGAGCAACCTATTTGGATGTTGCGGGAATAGCAATAAAATGCCCATCTTCGATAGATAGAGTTCCATCTTCACATATGTATGCTTGTCCTTCATCATTTATACATTTGTTTGGACATGCTTTGGATGAGGCCAAGCTATTGAAGCCTTTGAATAGGTTGAGAATAGCCTTAGATAAGATGCTAGGAACAAAGAGGTCTGTAGTAATGAGATATTAGAAGCTAGAAGGGAGGCATCTTGAAAAAATGTGCCTAAAACATATTGGTATGGCAAAAGGCAAACCAAAAATCCCTCCGAATTGTCATGAAGAGGATAGAAGAGAGAGAAGAAGAGGAGAGAGAGATATGGTGCATAAGAGAGAGAAAGACTGCAGGAAGAGAGAGAAAGAGAGTGATGAGGAGAGAGAAAGACTAGAAAAAGAGAGAGAAATACAAAAAGAGAGAGAAAGAAGCCATGAGAGCTTGGAGAAGGAGATGAAGATGAAAGGAGACTTGTATTATAATCTGATGGTCAAAAATCAAGTCCCTAACACCTTATATACCAGCCAGTGTAGCTAGTATTTCCCCATTATTAAATCCCCCTCTCTTACATTCCATCCCCACCCGAAGGTTTTTGCCCTCAAAAATAATTTGGGCACTTATGATAACTGGGCAGGAGCAGATCAGAGTACTACTCTGATGCATTATTACAGGGGTATACAAATGAATGAAGAGGTATTATTGCGTATGATGGGTCATTGGGGTATGTACGTTACATGGGCCTTATTGGGGAATCATAAAAATGAATTTTGACCCAAGTATCTTGAGTAAATGTGAGTTGTAGACAGTGGGACAACAAGCTGTTTACTATAGGGCCCTGTTGTAGTAAATATGTCATAACTTTCTATAGGAGACTCCGATCGGGGTGGGCCCCTTTTTGGTCACTGGTAGGCCAGTTATGAAGTCCATAGTAATGTGTGTCCATTTGCCTTCGGGCATAGGCAATGGCTGCAGTAAACCAGCTGGTTTTAAGGTGCTGTCCTTGTTTTGTTGACATGGCACGTAGCTCAAGACAAAATCTTTTACATCCTTCCATAGGCCCTTCCAATGAAAGCTTTTAGCAATTTTGTCATAAGTTTTAAATATGCCCAAGTGACCAGCTGTAGGTGAAGAATGCATCTCTTGCATGATCTTTTGCTTGAATGGAGAAGTGTATGGGATGGCAATTTTGCCCTGAAACCATAAGAGACCGTTCTTAAGCTGATATGGAGAGTTTTCTTCTACATGCCCTTGCTGTAATTTCTGGAAAATGTGGTTGACATCAGCATCTAACAAATAGGCATCCTAAAGCTCTTCTATCCAATCACTATGAAGTTCCATGATGGTTGAAACTTTACAAGCCCACATTCTAGATAATGAATCAGCAACTACATTGTCTTTTCCCCTTGTATGTGTAATATCAAAGTCATAGTTCTGTAATGTAGCTACCCATCTGCGTTGTTTGGGGGTAAGATTAGACTGAGAGAGGAAGTATTTGAGGACCCTATGGTCGCTCTTGACCGTAAATCTGCTGCCATACAAGTAGTGGTGCCATTTCTTAATGGCATGAAGGATGGCCAACATTTCTTGGCTTATACATTCATGGTCATCTCATTTTCAGCAAGTTTGCGGCTCTCAAATGCTATAACCCCATGCTCCTATAACAATATGCCTCTGCCACTGGCATCACACTGAATGGTGAATTCTTTCAAAAATTTTGGGCAAACCAAGATGGGCGTCAAGATAAGCAATTCTTTGAGCTGATTAAAGCTCTTATCAGCTATGGCATCCCAGAAAAAGGCCTCTTTCTTAAGCCTATCCGTCAAGGAGCTACAATAGTGGCATAATGCCTAATGAATCTGCGATAGAATGATGAGAGACCAAGAAATCCTCTAAGTGAAGTGGTATTTGCAGGTGTAGGCTAGTCTTTTACACACTACACTTTCTTAGGATCAGCCCTAATTCCATCTTCATTAACAATGTGCCCCAAGTATTCCACCTCCGTCTGTATGAAAGAACATTTTGTCTCCTTGGTAAAGAGTCTATGCTGCCTCAATACATCAAACACCTGCCTCATGTGCCAAAAGTGATCCTTCAGTGATCTACTATAGATGAGGATGTCATCAAAGAATATCAACACAAATCTGAAAACAAAGGGCTGAAGTATTTTGTTCATTAAGCTCTGAAAGGTAGCCGGTGCATTAGTTAACTCAAAAGGCATGACCAAGAAATGATAAATCCCCCGATCAGTCCAAAATGTTGTTTTGACCTCATCCCCTACCCTCATGCGGATCTGGTGATAGCCTGACCTCAAATCTATCTTCGTAAACTACTTAGCCCCCTTGAGTTCATCCAGCAAGTCATCTATGTGCGAAATAGGGTACCTGTTCTTCACAATGATCTTATTAAGATCCTTGTAGTCTATGCACATCCTGAAAGATCCATCCTTCTTTTTGACCAATAACACAGGGAAATCATATGGTGAAGAATTGGGCTCAATGAGTCCCATGTCCAGTAATTCTTTGACTTGTTTGGCAACTTCTTCTCTTTCACACCTATACAATTTGTAAGGTGGCTTGTTCACATGCTTTGACTGAGGCTCCAAATCTATGGGATGATCAACCGCCCTATTAGGGGATAGTGCTGTAGGTACTTGGAAGAGGTCCTTGTACTCTTCTAAAAGAGTTTTCAATGCTGAATTCTTTATTGTTTTAGTGGACTAATCTGAATTTTCTTTATTTAACTGCAATACAAAGATTTGGGACCGTTTCTTGAACTCTTTCTTGAGTTGTTTGCTAGTAATGAGCTAAAATTCACTATCATTTTGAATTCCCTGCAAGTGAATGAGCTGTCCTGCACTGACAAACTCCATATATAGCAAGGAAAATTCCATGGTTACAGTGCCCAAAGTTTTCAGCCAATCACAACCCAAAACATCTATAGGCCCCATTTCCAATGCAATTAAATCCAATTACTGTCCAAAATTTTCAGCAAGCTGAAGCTGAACAGTAGGGCATACTTGTGTGCTAATTTCTTCATCCCCATTGGCAACTTGCACCTTCAATGGCTGATGTAAATCAGTGGAAAAACACTTCAGCCTGTCCATGACTGCTCTGTTAATGAAACTATGAGTGCTACCACTATCCACGAGTATAAACACATCCTTCCCATGATTTTGGCCCTTAATACACAACGTATTAGGGCTTCTGGATCTTGTCCAAGCATCCATTGATATGGTATACGCAGTGGCAGCATGTATTTCAGCATGTGGTTCGATCTTTCTACCCATACCTCGTGATAAATGGCCATCAGGGTCAAAAGGTAAAGAGTCAGCAAGGTCAAAGAACTCTTCTTGACCAAACTCTTCATCAGCATCATTTGTTTCAGCAGACATCATAAAAGCATGTGTATCCTCAGGGTCCTCATTTGAGTCCTCAAATACCAACATGTTGTGAACTCATGCCTTAGCATTTCTAAAAGTACATTTTGAGGCATGATCAGCTGTATACTTCTCACCACACTTGAAATAAAGTCATTTTTCCTTTCTTTCTTTATACAAATCCATGGAAATGGACTTTGGACTACCAAGGGCTGAAGCATTTTTATTTCTGTTGTCCCCTTGCCTATTATCCATTCTTGGATTGTTTGCTGTCCTTACACTGCCTTGTGGTCTTGAGGCATTAAAAGTGGGATATGTGGGGATTTTTGGAGTGCTAAATGGCATGTTACCACCAACATAACTAGCCCCAAACTACCCCGGCCTTATAGCACCTCTTTGCTGTCCAAAATATGACTACATGTGTCCTCTTTGCTGCCCAAACACTGGTTGAGATGCCCCTCTTTGCTGTCCATACTGAAATGAAGCATCCTGGCGATACTTGTGAGAGAACCTCTCAGCCAATTCAATAGATTTGAACAAATCCGATGGGTTTTGAACTGAAACATCAGCAGAGAGTTGGGGATCTAGCCCGTACACATACTTGTGTAACTTGGCATCATCACCAATCGACTCAACATACATGGTAAGGTTGAGGAACTGATTTGTGTATTCTTTAGCAGCAAGACCATGTTGTTCAAGGCTATACCGTCGGCGGGCAAGCTTTTCTTTCTTCACCTATAAGACAAATACTTGCACCATGAGTGCCTTGAATGCTTCCCATGAGTTCACTTGCTGATTTTCTCTTTTAATGTACCTCCACCATGTGTGTGCAAATCCTTCCAAGTGGATTGTTGCAAAATGGATATTTTGGTCATCATTATGGGGCAAGATGTCAAAATAATCCTCAAGCTTAGAGAGCCACTCTTCAAGTTCAACTAGGGATGATGACTGACCATTGAATTTTGAGAAGATAATCTTGTCTCTCGGCTCTCTTTCATGATTAGATGGCTGTTCCACGTATCCAAACTGAGGTTGACCCATGTTGCTACCCAAAAATGAACCATTGTTAGAGAAATTTCTACCAAAAGATGATTGAACTCGCATAGATGGCACGGGCCCTTATGATGACTGAAAATTGCCCCTCATTGCATTGTTCATGGGCTCCTCCTATCCATGTGAAGGCTCTCCTTGTTCAAAAGTGCTGTTAGGGATGCCCACTCTCCCCAAAATGCCTTGAGAGTTCATATTTGCTACATTCACTGGTGGGCCCAGTCACTCGTTCAGCATGCATACCCAATTTATCCTTATGTTCCTTTCCTTTCATTTGGAATTCCATCCACTTAGTGAGCTGGGCAGCAAGGGTGTCCACAGTAGTCTTTATTTGACCAATGCCTTCCATCAATTCTCTATGCCTCTCTACATGCCTTGTCTCATGCGACCTGAGGGTGTTAGTGAGTGCACTGAGGTTGTCCATGTCATGAATAATATTCATCTTCCACCTAAGGGTCAGTTTCATCCCTTTGGATGCGTGCATCCCTTATTTGTTGCTGAAGGTCATCATTTGCCTTAGTTTTTCCATTATTCCCTGCTATGGTTAGGTGTAGTCCCGTTAGACCACCTGTCACTGTTTTGCCCTTAACTTGAGCCAGGAAGCTCTGATTGACCTAATTTTTTATTCAAATTGGAGCCAAGGATGCCCTCTTCGAATTGAGCATAAGCATGAGCTCCCAGATTTTATATAAAAAATTCTGTAACAAGAAAAGTATTGTTATACTATGTAGTCTAGCATCCTATCTACACTTGCAGGAGACATGTTTTGACATGTAAGTATCTTGTGGAGTCCAAATAGAGTTCCAAAACTGATCAAAGCCCTTTATTAGGACCTATGGACACTCTGCCAGACCTACACCTCAGTTCCTAGGAGTAGGTATACCTCTGTAAATGCAAGCAAATTGCTTATAACACCCTGTGAGGGTTAAGAAAGGGGTTGCAATGGATCAACTTGTCAATGCATGACGGAAGGGTCATCCCACGTGGCATGATACATTGCCCAATCATCCAAATTCACTGTTTGTATCCTTATTCCAGAACTGAGCATATCATAAGCATCTCTTAGCACAATTCCCCATGCATAGGCATCTCTCATACATCCCAAGCATTGTATTCATTGCCATTGATTGCATATGTATTCTCATGTCTGCAAATACATCCTCAATGGAAATTTCCATACATTTGCAACCAATAATACATCCATACATTAGTGCCAAGTCAATATCTCAATTCTTCAAGTGGGTACCTGCACCTGCAAGCAACTTTAGGCTCCGGATCACCGGGAGGTGGGCAAAGTTCCCCTCGAGCCGAGTTGTGCACCCCTTCAGGGTCTTTCATGGCAAGGGGGGGTCACCCCTCTTTTGTCTTGCCACCTCGCCTGGCATCGGGCTTTTTCCTCACCTGGAGTATACATGGCAGACATTTATTAAATAAGCAATCAACATGCTATGTAGGGTGGCTTGGAAGTAATTCTCTTCATGAAGTGCATGGAATTGAGTTGGGAATAAGGAGAGGCTTACCGAGCAGTGACTCACTACTAACTCACCTCATTTACAATGGATTTTAGAGATTAATATTTACTCAAGCAATCATCACAAGTCAAGATGTTAGGGTGAGGCAATCAGTAAATAATAGTGAGAATTTTCAGCATAGAGTGGATCATTCTGAATGCAAGGAAGCCTAAGAGAGGACTGAAATTAAATTAGCAGCATGTAAGCATTGAAATCTTGAAGAAAATGCATGATTGACTACTTGAATCTCTTCCAACAATAGGCTTTTTAGGCTCAGAAAGAGGATGAAATTAGAAGAAAGCTCAAGAGTCAATTACCTCTTTGATTGGTGAAGACGGGCTGAGAATCAATGGCCAATGTCCCATGATTGCTCTCCGATGCTCCCATTAGCTCCATGATGACAACTTCAGCCAAGAATTGAGTCTTCAAGCTTGATTCTTCAATGGGAGAATGAAGGGTTGAACTTCAGTAGTTCTCAGCATGCCTTGAAGGTCATAGAAGAAGAATGCCCCAAAATCTCAACCCATAATGCCTTCTCGTGCTCCAGAGCTCTTCCAATTGGGTAAACAAGCTCCATTGATGGCAAGGAGTCTAATCCTAAAGCCCCATGACCCAATCTTGAAGAGAACTTGAAGAAATTGAAGGTTGTGGTCTATGGCTATGGCTGCCCCAAATGTCCAGCTTGCATTCTTGCCTCCATGTTCAAGTACAGGCCTCTTGATGCTTGCTTCTTCAAAGATTCTTGTCGGCACAAGTTCTTGGGACCAAGGAAGGCAAAAGCCCTTAAGAATTAGTGAGTGGTGAAGGAGAATCCATGGTTGTCCATGGCCTGCACCTATTAGGATTTCAGAGATTGAAGGATGAGGATGAAAATGTGGCTTCAAACTTGCAAGAATGAACTGCCAGATGATGGGAAAGAAGGCTAAGATGAAGGAGAGGCATGGCATGCTACTGTTTATGCTCAAGATGTTGCCCGAAATCTGTGCCGCAAATTGCGGGCTATGCACAGGAAGGAAGAAGGCAGCTCAATCACTCAGATAGGTACTTGAAATGAAGCACAGGGCCTCCTGGAAGCTGTGGTAGAAGGCATTTGATCTCTGGAGATGGGAGGAAGAAGATCTATGCTATTGTTTCTCCTCCATGGAAGCTTGACAAGAGTTTGTGAATGAAGAAAAAGAAGACTGCATATGAAAAGCAACCAAGATTAACTCTTCCCTACTTCTTGTGACCACTGTTTCTAAAAATTTACCTTTAAATTTGGCCCAGAATGACCCATGACCTGCTAAATGTGGTGTTCTAGCCCCCAAACTTGGTCCAAGGACTCCATTAATGCTCCTGACTACTGTCCTTTTGGTCCTTGACCTGTGGCTCTTCAGTGCTCCTCCATTTTTGTGCTTGTCACTGTGTACCTGAATCTTCTTGGATTTTTAAACTGAAAAGGATGGTAACTGAGCATGTAAGGTAACTAAATGGATCAGAACTAGAGCTCTGATACCACTTGTCATGAAGAGGACAGAAGAGAGAGAAGAAGAGGAGAGAGAGAGGGTGTAGAAGAGAGAGAAAGACTACATGAAGAGAGAGAAAGAGAGTGGCGAGTAGAGAGAAAGACTAGAAAAAGAGAGAGAAAGACAGAAAGAGAAAGAAAGAAGCCATGAGAGCTTGGAGAAGGAGATGAAGATGAAAGGAGACTTGTATTATAATCTGATGGTCAAAAATCAAGTCCTTAACACCTTATATACCAGCCAATGTAGCTAGTATTTCCTCATTATTTCCCCCTCTCTTACATGAATTTTCAAAATTATGAGTTGAAGGGTTTTTATCCACAACAAAAAAAGTTATATATTAATAAGTTCATCATGTAATGAATATGGTTCTGATTTATGTGGATTTAAAAAAAATTGCTCTAACTTACGAAATAAAAATACAAATTTGTGCACTATGATTATGTATTTTTCAATAACATTTTTTTATTTAGAATATGCATGTCCTGTATAGAAACAAATGAAGGATGTTTTGGTGTTTTCACTAGTACTAAGATGACTATGCTATAATAGTTTTTGTACTTCTTATTTATCTAAGTTGTTAAGCCTAGATTTTATATTACTATAGAGAGAAAGAAATTTGGAACTCTTCAAAATCCATTCTTTCAAAATTCCCATTACCCTATTTTGATCATAGTACAAACTGTTGAAAGATTTAGTAGTAAAAATTGTAAATATGATATGATCTATGAGCTTCCAATGAGTTGCTAACTAGATGAATAGTAGATTATTGGTCCACCAATTGTCCCAAGCACTTTGTTGTAGACCATCCACATAGAGATCCCAACTTTTATAGTTTGTTCAAAGTTCTATTACCCAAGATTCTTGAACTTTCTTTACTATGTCCCATTTGATGTTATCTGGTAGTTCTTCAATGAATGCTACACCTTCCATCACTGGTCTTTACAATTAGCTTTGGTTGCCAAAGATGGTACATTTCTTAAATACATACTCTTTTGTATGAGTTAATAGAATATATCTTGTATATTTATATACAAATTTAATATTCAAAGTTTTAAAATTAAAAAAAGTATGTTATATTACTATAATTTTACAAGTTATTACATATATTATTGAATGATCTAACCATTATGTCGAGATTGAACATACTTAATATAATTTTTATTTAGAGTTGTCCAAAAATAATCTATATGTCAAATAAATAGTTGTTTTTAATGTAAATAGATAACTAAGTTATATTTTAATTATTTTATTTAATATTTTATTATTGTTTATTTCTTTGAATAAATTTTTAAATCTCCTGATAAGATAACATTTATATTTAATTTTTTTGAAAGAATATATTCAATAACTTGATATAAAATTAATGGATTTATATTTAGTTTTTCGTATATGTTGATTATTGTATACATATTATTATTATTCTTTATACTTATTTATATTATATTAATTATACAATTTTAAAAACTTATAATTATATTTTTATAAAATAATAATATAACAATATTATTCTATATTAATTTTTAAAAACTATTATCTATGTAATTTATATTTTATATTTTATTTCTTTAAGAAAAATAAAATCATATTTTTAAATAAGAATAATTGTTAATATCTTGTGTGTGTTTATTCAATGGGTGTGTATCTAAAGAGCATAATTTTAAATCTATATTTTGTATATTGAAATTTGGAATTCCAAGATCCTATTTTCTTACTGTGCATAGTCTATTTAGTTTATTAGTAATAAAGATATTAGGTTTGATGTTGTTTATTTTAATTTCAGATACTAAAATTAAATGTTTCAAATCTTGAATTCTTTATGGTGTTGTGTATAAACGATATCCTTTAATAATAGGAAGATCAAATGAAAGTTTGTTTAATGTAAGACCTTGTGATCAGTGTATTGTTCTTCATGCATATGGTTTAATTGGAAATTGCTTTCTAGTTAATATATGTTGAGGGTTATTATTGATTTGGATATCTTTATAAATTCCAAAAATTGAAATCTAATTTTATATATTTCATCTCTGTATAAGTATTTTTTGTCTGTTGTCAATTTTGCAACTTTATTCTATGAGAGTAATTTCTTGAGATATATCAAAATATAAAGTATCTTTGACTTCTTAAATGAATTCTTATGTCTTTAACAAGTCATAAACCTTTTTATTATATTTATCAGTAGCAAGATTTGTGAAAAATAATGTAGGTATGTGAATGTCAAGATAAAAGTTTGTTATTTAAGGTTTTAATACCATCTTCTGTATGTGTCTTTGTTTTTACTTGATTTAAAATATTAAAAAAATAATATGCCTTTTTTACATATAATTTCAATTAACTTATTATATTTTATTTCATCTATCTAAAGATTTGCATTAAAGATATCACTATCATTTTGTTCAAATATTCAGTTATCATTGATAGGCCCTATTTGATATAAATCACTACATAGCAATATTTGAGTACCTCCAAAATGTTGTTGATAATCATGTTTAACACATCTCATTCTATTATTAGCATATTCAACATTTCATTTTCCAATTAATGAAATTTTATCAAATACAAGCAGTCTAATTTGTCTATATCATTTAGATAAAATTTTTAAACTTTCTTAATTTAAAGAGGTCATATCTTTACTGTGTATTGGAATACGTGAAGCAGAACATAGTGTAGTTCCACCAATGTTAAAAGCATCTCTTCTAGTATAAGCCATTAGCAAACTAAACGATAGTTCAATATCATAGTCTTGTTTGAATGGGTTCATAAAAAAATGTGTTAAAGCTTTGACCAATAATAATAGTAGATATGTTTTTGTTGTTCTTGCTACACCAATTAAAAGTATGCATATTGGTTTATTAGATTCTTATTGTTTTTCATAAACTATATCATCTAAGATAATTTGTTATTCATCCTCTAATGATCTTAATTTCTCAAAATAATAATAATTATTAAACAATAAAAGGTATGTGAATTTCTAATTGTATTTTTAAATTAGATTTACTTAATAGTAAGGTTTTAAAATCTACTGGAATATCATATTTCTCAATGTTTTATGACGTTTATTCATTTTTTGGATGAAAATATATTTTGTTGATTTTCTCATTTCCATAATCATGATTTTTTTCATTTTAAGATATTATTTTGTAACTTTTAAATATTTATCTCTATTATTCATTAAACATATAAGCATTTTACAAGGTTTGGAATTTTTTAATTATTCAAACTCATGATTTTAAAAACCATATAATAATATTTCTTTTAACAAAACTTTTAAAATTATTTATGCCTCTTATATTTTACAAATCTTATTATTTTTTCTCTTTATACTTTTATATATTGATTGTTGGTCACTTTATATAGAGCTACAAATTATTTAAGGCATATTTGTTGTAGTTTTTTAGAACATTGAATGTATTTATCTATAATAGATGGATATGTTGTCTTTGTGGAATTATGTGCTTATATTTGCAAATGTTTTTTGCATTTCAAAACATATATTCATTATTTAGGAGGAGATGTATGTATAAATACAAAATTTTTGCTTACTTGAGACAAAGGGAAACTCAAAATTATATATCCAATTAATTGGAAACCGATTTCTTGTGTATTGAGAAAACAATTTCTTAGACCTTTAAGTCTTCCATAAATATTACTTTCGTGATTTGTATGTTTTTTAATATAATGTTTAATGTATTATCATTTTTTGTTAAGTAAAAAAGTAATAACAAGCAGCTCCATAAGGATTTAATATGTGTTGTATATCGATATTTGCGTACCATAGTAAACTTATTTTTGGATTAACTAAATTTGTATATATATGTTTTGTTGATCGTTCTTAAAATATAGTATCTTGTTTTAAGGAAGCTCTAATTGCAAGTATGCCATCTTTTTAATAATACAGTACTCTTGTTTTATGGAAGCTCCAATTATAAGTATGTAATCTTTTTTATCACATTCTATAAGTTGCAAACATCTTTCAAAAGTTATTACAACATTTGTACTTAATGTTTTTATTTTTTGTCTACTTTTTGATATTTTATTTTGTATCAACATATTGTAGTTTGATTTCTATTAGGAAGTTGTTTCAATATCATAGTTTTTTCCATAGACAAAAAAGGAAATTTGAACATTTATTTGTTTTTCTGAAATTACAAGTATAACTATGCCTATAAGTCTTTATTAATTTGATATCAAAAGGTGATAATTTTGAGTTGCAACTAATGTTTAAGTTAAAATATCTTCATCATTGTTTTCATTATATATTGGCATATTTCAATCCATAACAATTCGTGACTATTTCGACTACCTGTATTTTAAAACTCTAAAACAAAAAAAAAAGATTGTAATTGTCTAATTATTGTTTTATTTTTTTACTTAAATTTATAAAATACCAAAATTATGATTAAAATATCTTGCACTCAATGAAGGATCTTATTGTATAAGTTTATTAATATGTTTTTTGTGTTGTACTTCAAGAATTGTTTATTTTGTTCAACTAAGCTATGGATTAAAGGTTCCCACGTCCACTTAGCACAAGAAAAGGTAACAAAAAAAGTTGATTGTCCTAAATGTCTATCATGGAAAAGAAAAAATCTAATGAGATCCTATAATTTGGTGACATTCAAAGTTTTTCAAAATCTCTAAATGCGATATTGGATTTTGGTATTCATTCAATATTTGTATTGTTTTGAACATCTTTAGTTGTAAGTTGTTTACCATTAAAAGTACATTTTCACATTCTTTCAAATATTAAATCAACTGCTCTTTTTGTTAATATCATTAATGATTTTAAAAAAGATTTGGTATATGTTGTCCAAATTAATGTTCGTAATGCAAAACTTCCCATTTAGCTTGTTCATGATATTTATAAATTATTTCAAACTTGAAACTTTGCTCATCATAAAAAAGAGATTAAATTTGTAAGTCTTCACAATTTAACTCTTATAATATACCTACAAGACTATTATCTTCACATGGTGCAACAAATCGACATTTAGTTTCATAATCTATGTTCCTTTAGTTGTTAGAACATGATAATAAACTATTTGTTTCAATGATAGCGATATCTTGATATTCTCTAATGATATTATTGATATTTATTAAAGTTAAATTATTCTCTATTTTTTGAGTTTTTAATTTTGAAAAAATATATTTTAATCAATCATCATTAATATATTTTTATTTTCTTTATATAAATTTGTAAATAAAACATCCTTCAAACCACGCATTACTTTTTTATGTCAAACTTTGACTAATACATAAGTACTTTTATATTCCATTTTTTATTTTATTCCTATATACAAACTTGATTCATCTTTCAAAAATATTGGTAAAATATAGTACATTATATTTATATTTACTAGTACATTGATTATTAATATATGGATATCACTTTGCTAATTAAAACCAAGTTCATGAATTTGCAAAAACCCTATTCATGGTGCATTTAATCTTTCCTCAAATTTCATTTAAATTATTTACTATTTCAAAAATTTTATAAATTTTATAGTGTCACAACTTATACATCGCACATTTGAAATATGATTTATTTTCTTAAAATATAATTTGATTATATTGTGTAGATTTAAAAATTATTCTTCGCATTTTTTAATAAGTCACTCTAATGATGTACTTTTATATTCATCAATATTTTGTTTTTATGTATTTTTAACTTCTTTCTAGATGCTATTGTCATTTGCTTTATTTGGCTTATTGTACAAATATATAAGCCTAATGTAGCTATAATATAAGTGTATATAATTTTATGTGTGTATGTTAATCTCCTTATAATATTTTGTAGATAATTCTTTAAGGAATTATTTTAGGGATATCTATATTTAATTTTTATCTTTTTATTATCAATTAATAATTTTAAAGTATCTTATCTCTTATCATAAAATATATTGATTATTTTTTATAAGACCCATATTGTTGAATAGATCTTTTATTATTTTGCAATGTCATTATAGTCATACATCAAATAAAGATCTTTGCTAGATTATATAGTATAAAATCATTTCGTAAGTATTTTTAATGAAGATCATTTCTCATTTTTCAATATAGGTTTGAAAATATAATATTTTTTCTTGATTATCTATACAAATTTTTAACGCATAATTAATTTTATTTTATTATTTTGATCTAAATCATGTAAAAAATGTGTTATAAGATATCTTCATAAACTAATGTTATATGATTTTCTAATACATGTGATATACAATCAAATGATTTTCTAATACATATGGTATACAATCAAATACACAATTAAATGCCATATCATAAAACCACAATAAAATTAAGGTACTTTGATTTAAAAACTATAAAATGCAGGATGTTCTTTTGTGTTTCAAAAATGTAAACTTAAACTATAATTTGAAAAAAATATACATGTCTATACTAAGTGTTCTCGACACTATCTTTATTTCAAAGCTAAAGTAAGTTAAGTAAATTACACGGGAGCCTTTTTTTTTTGTAGATTATTATTCTTTCAAAAATGTTCTCAGTTTTCCATCTATGATTTCAAATGTACCAAATGTGTAAAACTTGTACAATTTCTCCCAACAACATTAAAACCCAGCAACTCATCTATGAGTGTTCCATTAAATGTGAGGTTTCTATAATTGTTTTCTTTTTTTATAATCCCTTTTAGCTTCATCCAAAAACAAATGCCATTTTTTGATCACGTCGTAATCAAGTTGTGGAATGTTATTTCTCTAAGTACTCATCACTTTCAAAATTGGAATAAACTCTCCCATAAGTTGTACCATCAACTTCAATCAACTTTTAGATTTCTATCACATGTAAAGCATCAAAAGTATTTGAAATAATCTCATCATGTTAATGAACTTCAATAAAAACTTAAATTATTAATATTTACATAAGATGTAAAATTGAGTTAAACTTACCTTTTACAAAGTAGTGTTGTTTTTAATGTCACTCTCAACTTATTTTAGATGAGCCAAAGTGTGTGGACTAACTACAAGTGTAGTAGTAGTACCATCCCAAATACTCAAAGTTATAACATCAAAAGATGTGTATTAATATACTATACTCCCACATTTCAACATATGTAGTGTGCTTTATGTAACTTAATGAAGGATTATCATCATTTTTAAAAATCGTATTATTTTGGCATCCAAAAGTAGGCCAACATAATAAAATAACATTATAAATTTAGAAATGCTTCTGTAAATGTTGATGTTAAAATATTATTAAAAACCAATTTATAAATTTGCAATTATGGAACCCTCTAGTTCACCTGTGTAACACGCCGCTGTCTCGCCGCCATAATGATGTCACCCTCCCTTTTGGATTCCATCATCATCGCTGTCATTTCCCCTCCCCCCCATTTAATTACTAAATAAAAACGAATAATTTTTTTACTAACCTTTCTTCCTCCCCTGTCACCGCTGTCAATGGGTGAAAGGAAGGGGAGTTAAACTACAAGAGGAAAAGGGGAGTTGATCTGAGGTTGAGGAGGCTGTATTAATGATAATGGGAGGGAGGGGATGAACTTGGAAATAACGAAGGTGAAAGTAGAGGTGACTTGCATTTGACGGGGGTAGAGGAGGAGATCACAATAAGTGACGCGGTAGCAGAGGAGGCCAACAATATTAACAAGAACCCCCCCATCTTTACCCACCTCACCCTTATAAAACCCCCCTCCCTGAGAGGGCGGATAATTGCCTCTCTTCCTTTCCTCCCTACCTATTGCCCTTCCTTCCTTGTAAATCTCCCCCTTCCCTACCATGAATACACTACTTTTCCCCTTCCTTTGCGACCATCTTGTAAGAAAGAGAAAAGAGGGAGAGGTAGTGAAGGAGAGTAAGAGAGAGAGGGAGAAGAGGCTCAAGAACAAACCCCTTCATTGGGCAAAGGCTCAAGTACTGTCTTTCCCCCATCGTGAGCCTCGTAACCTCTCCATTGATTGCCTCAAATTGACAAGGAGACCGCGAAATGCAAGACAAGGTATAGGTAACTCCAAGACCAAGGAGTCCTTCAAAGGAAGCGAAGACCGCCTCCAACTCCACAATGGCCCCAAAGTGTAAGCTCTCCCAAGAGACTGGAAAAGCTGCGACTACAGAGGAAGGGTCGGGAAAAGACGCCACTATTAACATGAACAGTTTATCAGGCGGAAACACTAACTCGACTCTCCAAAACCAGGTACCGCTACCATGTTAGAAAATTGAAATCGAATATTTAAGCATAGGCATTATTAGAAATAAAGTCATGCCTCGCATCGGGTAGTTTGCATATTTTGAAAGGTAGCTGAAAAGCGGTTTGAGAGTGATGCCAGGAGGCATAATTCACGGTGGATTCCGTGAGGTTTTACGGTGGATTCCGTAAACTTTGTTTACCGAGGCTCATACACAAAGTGGATTCTTTGTGCGAGAAGTCGATAGGGATGCCTATTCTTTTCAGGCGTTTTGTTAATTTAGTGTGTACA
This sequence comes from Lygodium microphyllum, assembly GCF_053477565.2. Taxonomy (NCBI): domain Eukaryota; kingdom Viridiplantae; phylum Streptophyta; class Polypodiopsida; order Schizaeales; family Lygodiaceae; genus Lygodium; species Lygodium microphyllum. The sequence goes on from NC_141136.1 coordinate 8,309,493, forward strand.
TGGGTGATTCCGCAAAATACATATTAAATTAATAAACGTTTATGGGTTTAGAGTGCGCACTCATGATAAATTAAGGTTAGGATTGATTTCTAACCAATTTATTTATTTATGTAGTTGCAGACTGCTAGGTATTCACTTTTGTCGGTTTAATTGTATTATTTTACTAACGATTGTGAATGCTTCAGTTGATGTGTAGAGATAGCAGCAGTGGGGCAGAGAAAAGCATTGGAGGATAGCGTGTATTTGAGTTATCACCTATATTTTGATGGGCGCATACCTTAGGCATGGCGCCTATATTTTGTTGCGCCTATTTATTAAGGTGTTGGATATTTATTTATTATTTTTGTATGTGCATGAGCGCACGATTATGATATTTGTATTTGGACATTGTATTGGGTATGCCTGACTCCTTAGGCGCCCACCCAATAGCTTTATTTCTATTTAGCACTAAAGCAAACTCAAAAGCCAAAAGCGTGCTATTTTGTAATTTGGGCTATTATTTGAGCTTGAAGTTGATTAATACATAAAATACATGCTTTGTGGAGTGCTCACACAAGGCATGGGGGGAGATTGCACCCAATTGGTCTCTTGTTCATGTCATGCATGCTTTCTACCTTGAGTTTTGTGCAAAAAGTAGAGTTCTTTTGTTCTTGGGGACCTTCCGACGCTCACTATGCGTGCTTACGGCATCCGATCTGTGCACCAGAGAGTTTGCAAGTCACGAGTCTACTTCATATCGATCGGAGTGTGTTGGAGCTTTCGGCAAGATTCAGGTATAGGATGCACCAAAGAAATCTACAAGAAAATCTACAAAAACCTGCAAAAGAAAACAATAAAAAATTGCATCAACATCTAGATCATAATCTTCCACATCTCCAATCTGCATCATATCATTTGCAAAATCTGTATCAACATCTATCCAAATTGATAAAACCTGTAACTGTTGATTTTAAAGTTCTTGTAATTTATCATCTTCAAGATGCTCCTGTACTTGTTGATTTTCATGTTGCTATTGTACTTCCTACTTTACAAATTGCTGCCACACTTCTCTTTTGCTGCACTATTCAAACTCCTATAGATCTTTCCGTTGTTGTTATACACATTGTTGTGCCACACTCAAGGCATGGCAACTTAGCCTTATCTTTGTTCATATTTTCCTTTTCCAAGCATCGGGAGGAGATGTGTCTAGGGTGACCACAATTCTAGCATGTCATTGGTTCCTATGATTGCATTCCTCTAAATCTATGTCCTCTTTCTCTATCCAATGTCATCATCGGGATGGGTATGTAGTCCATAGGGACCAGGTTTCCCTCTTCATCATATGAGATATAGGGATTGACATACGTTTCCTCATCGGGGGCTTCCTCTATATAATGCATGGGAGTGTCGCCCTAAGGCAAGGTGATGATTGGTGCTAGGGGTCTAGGTATTCCTCTTGGATTGATGTCTGTGCCCTTGGTGCAGATGGCCTTTGCTCGTTGGGATTTGGTAGAGCTAATGGAGCTCCTTGACCAAACTGGAAGGGGAAATTCAATGGATATTGTGGCTAATAGGATTGCTGGTATGGCAAGTATCGAGGCAATTTGCAATGCATAGCTTCATGCCCATACTTGTTGCAATTGGCACAAATCCTAGGTCTTGGCTTTGGACATTCTACTAGTAGGTGATTATTCCCGTAGTGCACACATTGAATGTTTGTCCTTATAGGTCTCCACAAAGCATCTTGAAGCTTCACCACTTTGAGCTTGAGATTAAACATCTTTTGGGAGAAATCCACACTCTTGCCTTTCTCTTGAGCTTTAGAGGTTGTTTGCTTGCTATGAATGGTGGATCTTTTGCTATGGATAGAAATGATTCACGTCGTTTGTGAGGCTTCACTACTTCTTTCCTTTAGTAGATTGTCCACCCTTATGGCCTCATCAAACATGTTAGCCAAGCCATCTCATTGCAGACTTAGATTTCTTGCCAAGGCCTTATGCAGCTTTTTGTCCTTTATCTCATTGATAAATACTGTTGACATTGCCCTAGCTGTAGGTCTCTCAGGTTCAAGGATTCTTTTATAAAGACTCTCACATTGGTGATGATGTTGTCTCAAATCTCCTCCTTATCTTTCTGGCTCACATTCATGAGCTTGACAATTAGGTTATCAGAGTACCCTGCCTTTGAGCAGCACTTGATGAAGAAGTTATTGAGCGTATTAAAGTTGTTATTCCCAATGTCATTGAGGCTTGCGAACCAAGTCCGACCTTTTTCCCCAAGACACAACCCAAAAGCTTGTGCTCTCTTATTTGCATCCACGAGGTTGTTTGCATCACATGTTCAAACTGCCCAACGAAGCTACAAGGGTCATCTCCTACCCTGTACTTGTCCCCTTGTTTTGTGACTATTGGTATTTTTGTCTCGCTCCTAGTCCAAGGTGCTGCCCCAAGCCAGTCAGAAGTGTCATGGCTAGTGCAACATTACCCTTTTCTACTAACATGCAATCTAGAGCAAGATCTCAGATGTGCTAAGGTTTGCATCAAGTGTTCCTACTTCTCCTGCCTCTTCTCTTGTGGTGATTTCTCCTGCTAGATCTAAGATTCACTACATTTGTTCTAGTTTGGTCTCCTTCCTTTGCTTGTTTACCCCTTGGTTGCGTGTGAATCTTGCAGATTTCCTAATGAGGTCTCTTTCAAGTTTCCTTTCTGCCTCTATGTCTGCTATGATTTCTTCTACCTCTCTTCCTCTATGTTCGACACAAATGTGTTGGTCATAGAGTGAGGATGACTGTTGAATATCGACTGGAAACTCCATTGCATTGAACTCCAAGGAGTTGTTGTTTGAGCTTGTTCCTACCATGGTTTCCAAGTGTTCTTGTGTGCCAAGTATTTCAATGAGGTTAATGAGCCTAGATAAGGTGCTAAGGGTTCCTATGGGGATTCTTTGCAAACTTGGAATACTCTTTTCTTCCGATCATCAATGAGGTGTAGCGTTAGCACCTGCAAGAGCTTTTCACCTTGTTGCCTTCCAGCCCTTGATGGCTAGGATGGCACTTTGAGTCTCTTTTTTTAAAAAAATATGGTAGTTCTCTTCAAGGTTTGGATGTGTACACTGACCTTCTCTCTTTCAACACTCTCATCACTCAAGTTCCTTGTTTTGATGAAGTCAGGAGGTGACTGATAGTCTCTGCTTGCCAACTTTAGTCTTGAGATCAAAAGATCACAACTTTTATATGACTCAATCAAATGGGATAAGTGAATATTGAAGGCACTTGAATCTTGCTCACAAGATGCTTAACCTATTTCATGCAATCGGTTGGTCCTCAAGCAGGTCTCCCAATCACCCACAGTGGTCCACGATGTGTTGTTAGATGTCGTAGTCTGCTTGTGATTCTGCAAGGTCATAAGCTACCTCCTTCAACTTTAAAGTGGATTCCTTGCCAATGACCTAGTGATCTTCAACACAAGGAGGTAGACCACCAAACCATGAGCAAATATCCCCCTAATCCCGAAAAGGTAAGCTCACTGCAAAGCGACTAATTGACCGCTTCCTATCAATCAACCTATCCATAACAAATGATTGAGTGCATAAGGCTCATGCCAGTGCAAAATCTGCAATTCAGCTTGTAAACCTACAATTCCATGATGGGGAATGGTACAAGATCCCACAATTACAATTTGGTTGAAACTATGTCCTTGAGAGTCCCCAAACTAGCTTTTCATCCCCCAAACACCTTGCTAAGATCTAGCAACAACCTTTTCTGCTAGAAAAATGACTCAATGTACCTCTTGGGATGGTAATAAAAATAAATTTTTTGAGCCAAATATGGGTGTGAAGTCCTTTCTTACCTTAGTTCATACCTCTCCAAACTATGCACCCCCTCGGGTCTCATTAAGAGAGGAGACAATCGACACTACGGAGAACTAACTCACTGCAATAGGTGGTGTATATGATACCCATGATCAATGCTCAATGATTATCAAATAAGTTTCAGGTTTGTGGCATGCATTGGTTGGATACTAGGAGATTTTTGATGGCTCACATAGTTTGACTTAGACTTTCACTAGTCTCGACTAGCCAATGATGGTGGCACCATTGTAACTAGTTCCCAAAACATGCCTCAAGTTCCAATCAAATTTTAGTAATTCTTTTGCTACTCTCACACAATAAATTACATCAATGCCCTACTTGATCTTTCAATCAATAATATGACCAAGAACAAGTTCCCTATAGGCCACGTAAACTAGCTAGTTAAACCCTATCTAGCTCTTGTGCTTATACTTCATACAATCAATGAATTGTTAGATATTTTCAATGTTTTCCAAGATTTTAAACAATAATTTTCAGTAATCAACTCATCCAGTAACTTGGGTCAAACACTTTCAATCACAATCTTGATAATCACACCATTTTCACATTAATCAAGCACTGGCAAGTGTTCATTTATGATGTTTTGACATTCAAAAACTGAAAATTTTACTGAATTAACCAAAGTCAACATTCATCCCCATCATTCTCTTGTTATGCATACATATCCTAGTCTCCTCAGACTACCCATAGCACTCGTAACTAGATTGTTTTGTGGTGTTGTACTAACCTGTCATGAATTCTTTCTCTCACCCTTAACCCACATGAATTTCATGTAAAAATTACACGGCGCAGCGAATAGAATCTGAGAAAGAGATAGAGATAGAGAGTACACAATAGATAAGAGGAGAATTAGAAAATTTCTTTAGCTGCAAACAACTGATACAGAGATGGCTTTGTCCACCCGTGTGCTTCCACAGTGAAGCTTAGATGGCGATCTAGATAGAAGATAGGTGAAGAGCTTAAGGCTAGCTGGAACAACTCTGACTGGGTGAAAGATAGATAATCGATGGCTGTGAAGGGGTTTAGCTTTTATAGCCCGTGAAGGTGGTTAGGCCGGCATGACCAACCTACCATATGAGCCTTCACTAGTCGGCCATGGAATATTCCCTTTACCATCAGACTGGGGGCGCTGCCCTTGGATGCCTGCCAGGGGCTGCTTCCGTGGCCCCCAAACCCCAAAATAGGGGCCCCTTTTAACTCTCTTACCCCGCAACTCAATGCAATGTGCCTCGAGTTGCTAGCAGCTTAACTACTCAGTCCAACCCAAAGATTAGACCCACAATGGTCACCTTTTTGCCATCCAGTCACATAGACCTCATCTGATATACAAGTCAGGACTCAACCAATGTCTGGGCTCACATTTGGCTTCTCCTCATAATGGGGGCCTTACAACTTTGAGCACCATGGATCATTGGTGGCACCTTATGAGGGTGGGGCATTGAGCATATCTAACATTTCAATGATGAATAGCAAAAAAAATTAGTAAATTTTTAACATTAATCATGTGCTTCAATCTTTCTCATTCATGTCAAAATTTCATTCACAATAAGTGTACATTTAATTGTAACAATCATGATCACTTTTATGAGTTCCCTTTGCCAAGCTCTCCATTGAGAAATTTCAACTTAGCTATAGCAAGCCATCCATATTTTTTTGCTCTTGGGATGAGTCTTTTAGCCCCATTCATTGCTAGTATTGACACAGTAGTCAATGGCTTTTTTAGTTAGTCGGGTGCAACTAGCTAGTTGCCATCAAACTCCCAGCCCATGAAATGATAATGCATCTCATAATAAAAGCTCATAAAAATCAGAAAAATCTTAGTAATTTTTTACATTTTTTAATGACTTATTAGCCCCTTAAGCATGCTCAAATTATAGAGTTCTCATTGTTTCCTATGATGCAAACTATATCGGTTACTATTGGCAAGCAAGAGTAGTTTTGTTCTTCTTCTTTTTTTGAAACTTTTTCCCAAAAAAATGCTTTTTGTCCTAATCTAGAAATCCTAAAAAATCCATGCCTATTCTATCCACAAAAAAAAACCCCATGGATTGGTTCTCTTCCAACCCGTCCTTCCTAACTATGACATGTGAGGTTTTCGCATTGAACCCATCATGGCGAGAAAGCCCATCTAGACGTATTCCGCTTGCTATCTATGGTCAAAAACTTATCAAGAGGGATTTTGTCAGATCTTGGCATAACATAATCGAAATGTAGGACCACTTCGCCTATATGTCGGATCTAGACGGAATGATGCATATCAATCATGTGCTCCTTCAAGTCAAGTTTGCTCACGGTCTCTCACCCAACAAGGTTTCCTACCATCTCATCTCACTCTCTCAACTTGCTAGGAATATAGATTTGCAGCCCGTCAAGAAAGAAGAAAACTAGAAAATAATAGTTAGTGCAAGAGAACTCACCTTGTGTAGTCTAGAAATCCACGCAAGCTCCCAAGCTTCGACAACTCCACTGACGCACATTGTGACAAGCTCCACACTTCTCGCCCTTCATCCTTTGCAAGCAAGGATATAGCCTTTATAACCTGTTCCTCCAAGCTCTTACGCCTCCCCCCCCTCTCTCCTTCTCTCTCTCTCTCTCTTTCTCTCTCTCTCTCTCGCTCTCCATCCAACACAATCTCTACCTTTCCACCTCGCAAAATTTTGGAAAGATCCCAAGAAGGTGAGGGAAAGAAATGGAGTAATGTAGCAAAGAATAAGAGCAAACTCACAAGCTCTTCTATCTCTCAAAACTTCTGCAAGCATGAGATGGCTACAGAGAGATGGAAGCAAAGATAGTGGAGAAGAAAGAGATAAGCCTGCTTTGCATTAGTCATAAGAATGATTTACAATAAGGTATTTCATCATGTATATGTGGCCTTTGAATATAAACTTGGGTTGGACCTCTTATCTCAAGGTGCTCACTACCTGTAATCTCTTGATGCTCGCTCTTCAAGCTTAGTGTCCTGTCTAATTGTCCAAACTCTCTTACTTGTGTGCTATTAAATGCACATTAACTACAATTTGCATGGGAGTGAGCCTAATGCTTGAAAATTATTTTGCAGAATTTATTTGGTCCTCTTTCTTAATTTCTATTTTTTTAGAGTGCCTAAATGCTTTTATGTTATTTTTGTCCTTTTTTCCCACCTTGATGAGCGCTTTTCCTCCAAGCTTGGAATTTTTGCCAACTAGATGCATACATTATTCCTTTAGGCTGCCACTCTTGAATGCTCATCAGATTTTGTACCTCTTGCTTTTTTAATATTTGGCTTCTCTCGGTGTACCCCAATAGCTTGTTGTTTCCTGCTTCTTGTGGCTTCTTTGCTAAAAGGTCAACAATTCTAGTCCTGTAGGTTGGTTGGAAGCAGTTTCTTAGTGTTCAACAGATTTGCTATTTATATGTGCAGAGGTTACATATTGCAAATTTGTAAGGTTTTAGATATTTGCTAGGTTGCAAACATACAGGGCATCTACATACAGATTGTAGATTGCAACTATTGTTGTGAAATTTTGTTCAAAGAGGAGAGAGAGACACATAGAGGGCATCTACATACAGATTGTAGATTGCAACTATTGTTGTGAAATTTTGTTCAAAGAGGAGAGAGAGACAGGGAAAACACCATATCCATGAGTCTTCAAGCTCTCAAGCTCATTCATTCATGTTCCACACACTAAACTGAAAAGCACACACTCTACAAGATAAAGTGACCTAGTGTAAATGTAGACTAGACAGACTAACTCTAGTCAGGTCACTATCTGACTACTAACCCGACTTATTTAATGTAGTCACATGTAGACAGCTGTACACACTAGCTGTCATAGATGTCAGTCATAGATGAAGACACACTGACGGTGAGCTTGATTTCTAACACTCCCCCTTAAGCTCAAAAACAAAACTCAAATCATCTGCATCACTCCAAGTAGCTGTCTAAAGTGAATGAACTTATCTTTACCAAGTGATTTGGTAAAGATGTCTGCTACCTGGTCTTCAGTCTTCACATGCTCCAAGTCAATCTGATATGCTAAAACCATTTCCCTGATGAAATGGTAGTGAACCTCAATGTGTTTTGATCTTGCATGATAAACAGGATTGCTTGCTAACATAACACTGCTCAAATTGTCACAGTACAGCTTGACTTTGCCAAGTGTACTCCCAAGTCATTCAACAACTTCTGTAACCACTTAGCTTCATAGGCCGCTAAGGCTACACCACGATACTTTGCTTCCGTACTAGATAATGCAACTGTAGGCTGTTTCTTACTCTGCCAACTGATCATGCTACTACCCAATCCAAATGCATAGCCGCTGGTTGACCTCCTGTCATACGTGCAACCAGCCCAGTCAGCATTAGTGTACCCCATCAAGTCAAGGGGTTTCCCATATGCATAAAACAGCCCATGATCTGTGGTACTCTTTACATATCTCATAATTCTTCTGACTGCATCCAAGTGTGGTTTGCAAGGCTTCTGCATGAACTGACTAATTAGCCCCACAGCATAACTCAAGTCAGGTCTAGTGATCATGAGATAGATCAAGCTGCCTACCATCTGTTTGTACATAGTAACATTCTCAATCTCTGTCCCAACATCAATCTGCAGCTTGACATTCTGCTCCAAAGGCGTATCCATAGGCTTGCAATCAGCCATACCATATTTTTGTAACATGTCATGAGCATACTGCTTCTGTAGTAGCGGCCATATGCCTTGAGGTGTAGAGACAACCTCAATCCCCAAAAAATATTTTAGCTCTCCAAGATCCTTGACCTTAAACTCAACCTGTAAATATGTCTTTATTTCTGCAATCCCATTTTCATCATCTCCTGTAATGATTAAGTCATCAACATAGACAACTAGGAAAACATAGCCACTATCTGTCTTCTTCACAAATAGACTATGATCAGCATCTCCCAATCGGAAACCATGTTGCTGTAAATAACTGCTGATGCGAGCATTCCATACTCTGGGTGCCTGTTTCAGCCCATATAATGCCTTTTTTAGCCGACATACATGTGCTGGAAATTCTGGATGTACATAGCCTTCAGGCTGTTCCATGTAAACCTCTTCATGTAATTCTCCATTGAGAAATGTATTCTTTACATCCATCTGCCATAGTTTCCAGCCTCTAGCTGCTGCCAAAGCAATCACAGTTCTAACTGTAGCCATCTTTACTACAGGGCTGAAAGTCTCCTCATAATCAAGACCATACTGCTGCGCATACCCTTTTGCAACGAGCCTGGCCTTATATCTTTCCAATGATCCATCTGATTTACATTTTACCTTATACACCCACTTGCATCCAATAAGTGTTTTGCCCTTAGGCAACTGTACCAAATCCCATGTACCATTTTCAGCCAAAGCTGAATATTTCTCATCCATAGCAGCACGCCAATTCTCATCTGCAACTGCCTCATCAAACTTACTTGGTTCTCTAAAACCTGTTACTTTCGTCATATAAGCATAATGATGGGCTAAATATCCAGTGTAAGTATACCTGTCAACAGGTCGTTTGACCCTCTTTGATCTCATGAGCTGTGGCTCACTGTGAGCTTGCCTCTCATGAGGCGGCACATAATGGCTCTGCCTAGCACCTGGCGTCATAACAGACGGAATCCCCAATTCACTGTCTAAGCTGTCACTACTAGATGAATCATAACTTGTAGTGAGTGGACCTGTTACATCTTCAAAAACCTTTTCTTTTCCCTTATTTGTTCTCCCCCTCACTGACATATCCGTGTCAGTGGATGCAGTAGTGCGACTCCGTAATCGTCCTGTCCAAGGACTCACTGTAGATGATACATCACCTTTCTGACCACTCAGGGAAGTACTCTCTGCAGGAGTATTTTCAGCATGACTCATACTGGGTGAGCCATTAGTAGGCACTGCAACAGGATTCCCATACCAGGATGCTAACTCATCAAATACCACATCTCTGCTTATGAGTGTCTCATGCGTAGAAGGTACATAATACTTATAAGCTTTCTGTTCCTGTGCATATCCTATAAACACACTTTTCACTACCTTAGGATCCAATTTCTTCCTCTTCTCATCCGGTATATGCACATATTCAATGCTGCCAAATACCTTCAAGTGTGAAATGTCAGGTTTATGACCATACAACCGTTCATACAGAGTGACATCATGAATCCCTGCTGTAGAGGTTCGATTCAGCACATAGACAGCACTCACCACTGCTTCAGCCCAATAACCATTTGGCAGACATTTTTCATTTAGCATAGCTCTAGCTGACTCCATCAAAACCCTGTTTTTCCTCTCTGCAACACCATTTTGTTGCGGTGTGTAACTGCATGTGAGCTGTCTTCTGATCCCATGTTTAGCTAGATACTTGTTAAAGTAGTTTGAGACATATTCACCTCCTCCATCTGATCTCAAGCATGATATGTAACAGCCCAATTCATTTTCAACATGTTTCTTGAAGTCTTTGAATGAATCAAACACATCATCCTTTGCTTCAAAATATAAAGCCAAGTGTACCTGTTGAAATCATCAATAAATGAGACATAATACCGTGCACCGCCAAAAGAAGCATTATGTGAAGGACTCCGGACATCAGAGTGCACCAACTATAAAGGCCTAGTGCTGTTTTTTACATGTCTCATGAAAGGAAACCGTACTTGCTTCCCAAACTGACATGCAGGGCATACATGACCAAAATCATTATACTTGAATTTAGGTAATCCAAGTACTACTTCTTTCTGCTGCATAGATTTCAGCTTTTGTATATTGACATGTCCAATTCGCTTGTGCCAAATCTCTACATCCCGAATGGCACTCTCATCATGTGCAAACATGGCTGCCTTGAGTCCCAGAATGGTCGCATCCAATGTAAACATCCTGCCATCCCGTCTGCCCTTGGCAATTAACTTGCAGCCATTTCCATACTCCTCAATGAAACACCCATCTTTGTTGAACCTCACTTGCAAATTCTGTTCTGCCATTTGACCAACAGACAACAGATTCTTTGTTATGGTTGGTATATATTGAGATATCGAGCTCCACTCGTGATACGCCAGGGTGACCGTTGTGTATTTATGTCACCGACTTGTCAGTTTTGCAGACGCGGTTGGTACACCGCCCATGAATAATAGCTACATGATAGCTATCCTTATCTACTCTAGTTTGTGGCTCAGTTAGTATGCCACCTTAGTTAGTTGAGTTTGGTTTGAGACCCATATATAGGGTTCTTCTATTTCTTTGTACTTGAGTTCTTTTGGCTTACACAACTAAGAAGAGGAAAACTGTTTTCAGCCTCCATCTCTGTGTGTATTCCCCCATTGTGCAAGCAAGAAAGCTACAAGTGAGACTCCTTCCTTCTCTCCCACAATCTTGACATGGTATCAGAGCCTTGTTCGTGGTAAGGAGCTCAAGAAAGCAAGCCAAGCTTGCGGTGTTCTGGTAAGAGGAGCAGTGTTGCTTTCATTTTCTATTTTGGGAGCAGATATCTGCAGGTAGCACAGCCGGAAATTGCAAGAGTGCATTGTCTAAGGTTGAGACGCCCTTCGCGGTGAAGCAAGAGGGCAGTATATGCTGCGGGAGATGGCTTTAGCCTTTGGCGACCTTGTTTTTTTGATTTGAGGCCATTTCGGGGCCTGTTTTGGAGGCGGAAGTTTTCTACACGCACTCAGGAAAAGGCCCAGTTTTATGCTGTGCAGCCACTGTTCTACAGGTCGGTGAAAAGTTAATGTAGAAATTGCATCGTATGCTTGTGCGTAGAGATATTGGGAGTTACAGAATCATCCTTGGTTCCTGTTTATGCAAAATTGTCACTAGGAAGTGACTGTGTGGTCAAATACCACTTTCGCCAGTTTTGCAGATTTGCCCTTGTGAGGGTGAAGCTGTGTTTTTTGCAGTGACAGAATTTTTTGCAGTGTTCTGTAATGGCGTCTGATTCTCTTTCACAGATTGTCACTGAAAAGCTTGACAAGAACAACTTCCAAGCATGGAAGTTTAGAATGACGAATTTCCTCATGGGAAAAGGATATTGGGAATTTGTTGCAGGAAATGAAGAAGAACCAGTTCTTCATGATGTTCCCAATCAACAGCAAATGCAGGCATTTAAAGCATGGCATGAGAGAGCCAGGAAAGTTATGCATTGGCTGTCTATTAGCATTTCAGACTCTATGATTGTGCATATTCAGGATGCAAGTACGCCAAAGGAGGCATGGGATACTTTGTCAAAAATGTATAGCACAAATACGCAAGCCAGGAAAATGCAGCTCAAGCAAGAGTTGCATAATGTGCAAAGAGAAAATATGAGCATCAATGACTACCACATGAAGGTGAAGAAGATTGCAGATGCACTTGCTTTCATTGGGTCGCCAGTGGAAGATGATGATTTAGTTTCTGTGACCTTGAATGGTCTAGGAAAGGATTATGCATAGTTTCGGACATCCATTTCAGTTCGTGAAAGATTTCCTGATTTTGAGGAGCTGATTGCTCTTCTAATTTCTGAGGAACAAAGAAATGGTGGTGCATCTTCTTCAGGAGGAACTTTAAAAGAAGCTGTCTTCTACTCAAATGCTGGAAGAGGTAGAGGCAGAGGTAGAGGAGGCCGATATGGAGGCCGTGGTAGAAATCAGCATATGCAGCAGACTCAAGAAAACCAGTCCTATGGAGGAAGACGTGGTAACTCTAGACGCAGGGGGAGCCAAAGAGGTCGTGGTGGATGGCAAAGAGGCCAAAATGCAAACAGTAATGTTGAATGCTACTACTGTGGTAAAATGGGTCATATGGCTAAAGACTGCTATAAAAAGCAGAATGACATCATGAATGGAAAACTGCAACAAGGGAATTATGCATCTTCTAGTAGACAGGTGATGACAGAAATGAGCACTTGTTTATGGTGCAGCACATGAACAATTCTGTGACAAGTGCAGAAGAAAGCAATGATGTATGGTATGTTGACTCAGGTGCATCAAACCACATGACAGGTCATGCAGAATGGATGGAGGATGCAAGAAAAATGGAAAAACCAGGATTTGTGGAGACTGGTGATGATACTGCACATCCTATTGTGCAGATTGGAAAAATTCCTTTGTCTATGCAGGATGGGAAAAAGAAATACCTGTCCGATGTATTTCATGTCCCAAATATCACCAAGAATCTGGTTTCAGTTGGTCAAATGGTTGAGCAGGGCTTGCAGGTCAGATTTAATCCTCATGGATGCTTTGTTGAGGATATGAAAAATAAAGGTCGCTTGATAGCAAAAGGAAAGAAGAAGGGCAGAATGTTTACGTTGGATGTAGACATGTCTGAATTGAGTGCAGCAATGTTTGCACATGGGACCGGTGTAGTTGTAGATATTGATATCTGGCATAAACGCATTGGTCATGTTAATGTACAGCGACTTAAATCAATGCAGGCCCAAAATATTGTTGCAGGATTTCCTAGATTCAAGGTTGCAGAAATGCATAAGGTATGTGAAGCCTGTCAGTTTGGAAAACAGGCAAGGAAACCATTTCCTAGACATGTTCAAGAGAGTGAGAAGCCATTGGAATTAATCCACTCTGATGTGTGGACTACTAAAGCTGCATCTCTTGGAGGCTGTCATTATTTTGTCACTTTTATTGATGACTATAGCAGAAAAGTTTGGGTGTATTTTATGAAAAAGAAAAGTGAAGTTTTTGGGCATTTCAAAACTCTTAAAGCTATGGTTGAAAAAGAAACAGGCCTGCAGATAAAATGCCTAAGGTCAGATGGAGGGGGAGAGTACCTCTGAAATGAGTTTGCAAAGTTCTTGCAGGAGCATGGCATAAAGCAGCAATATTCATGCAGTCATACCCCACAACAAAATGGAATTGCAGAAAGGAAAAACAGGCATATTGGAGAGGTATCTCGTGCCATGCTCAATGAAAAAGACTTGCCAGATCTTTATTGGGCTGAAGCAGTTGCTACAGCAGTCTACATAATGAACAGGACTCCCACTGCAACAATACATGGAATGACTCTAGAGGAGAGGTATACTGGTAGGAAACCAGATATTTCTCATTTGAAAATTTTTGGTTGCATTGCCTATGTACATGTGCCAGATGAGTTGAGATCCAAGTTGGATCCAAAAGCTGAGAAGTGCATCTTTATTGGTTACTCTCTGCAGCAAAAAGGGTATAGATGCTATAACCCTTCTACTCGTAAGTTTACAGTGAGCAGAGATGTTGTTTTTGATGAGATGAGTAGTTGGTATAAACCAGTAAATGTGATTGATGATGTAGATGCACAAAATGGTAATGCTGCACAGAATTCACAGCAGCAGTCACAAAATATTAGTGGACATGGAGCGTCCTCTAGCAGTGGTTCACATTCTTCGCCATGGACAGGCAGACTGAGATTAGGAGAATCTTCTCAAAGTAATGCAGATAGTGGTATGAAGATATCACGAAAAGGAAAAGAGAAGGTTGATTAGCCCATGTTTGATGTGAATGCAGGTTACTCTTATGTGGATGGTGAATCCAGTGGCTCAGAACAGAGCATTGATGATGAGTTGGGTATTCCTTCTATTGTTACACCTGGAGTAAGGAAGACCAGGGATGTTTTGAGAGCACCTGGGAGTGAACCTACTTTGCGCAGGTCTACGAGAGCTAGGTATCCTGTGGATAGGCTTAAATATGATGGATTTACAGCCATTCACTATGCATATATGGTCAAAGTGATACATGAACCAGAGCCCACTTCTTTTGAGGAAGCCATGGGAAAAGAAAAATGGGAGAAAGCCATGGATGAAGAAATGGTTGCCTTGGAAGCAAATGCTACGTGGGAATTGGTACCTTTGCCTGAAGGTAAAAATGCAATTGGTTGTAAGTGGGTTTATAAGGTGAAGCACAATGCAGATGGTTCTGTGAACAGATACAAGGCAAGATTAGTAGTCAAGGGGTATGCACAAACATATGGCATTGACTATGAAGAAACATTCAGTCCGGTTGCAAGGATGGCAACCGTAAGAGCAGTCATTGCTATGGCTGCATCAAAGGGATGGTCTTTACATCAGATGGATGTAAAGAATGCCTTCTTGCATGGTGATTTGCAAGAAGAGGTCTATATGGAGCAGCCACCAGGTTATGTGCATGCTGTTCATCCTGAGTTTGTTTGCAGGTTGAAGAAAGCCTTGTATGGCTTGAAGCAAGCACCTAGAGCACGGTCTGACAAGATAGGATAGTATCTTGTCACTATTGGCTTTCAGATTTCCAAGGCAGATTTCTCACTTTATGTGAGAAAAACAGAGAAAGGTATTATGCTACTTGTCATTTATGTTGATGATTTGATTATGACAGGTGACAGTGATGAAGATATCCTTCATGTGAAAATGCTATTGAAGCAGAAGTTTGAGATGAAGGATTTGGGAGAGCTGCGTTATTTCTTGGGCATTGAGGTGATTAGATCACCAAGTGGGATACAGCTCTTGCAGAGACAGTATGGATTGGACATGCTGTCCAAATATGGGATGACAGGCTATAAGCCTATTTCAGTTCCTTTGGAGCAAAATGTGAAGCTGAGCACAGATGCAGGTGAGCTTCTAGAAGACCCTACTATGTACAGACACATAGTAGGAAGTTTGATTTATATGACTATTACCAGGCCAGATTTGAGCTATGTTGTTGGATTGGTAAGTCAGTTTATGTAGGCTCCAAGGAAACCACATTTGGATGCGGCTAGGCACATACTCAGGTATGTGAAGTCCACATTGTAGTATGGACTATTTTATGAGGCTGGGGTTCAGATACAGTTGCATGGATACACTGATGCTGATTGGGCTGGTAATACTTCTGATAGACGATCTACCAGTGGATATGTGTTCTCTTTTGGGAGTGTTGCAGTCACTTGGAGCAGCAAGAAACAGCCTATAGTTGCCTTGTCGAGCACAGAGGCTGAGTAAAGGGGTGCAGCAATGGCTGCATGTGAGGTAACTTGGTTGCATAAGCTACTTTATGATATGCATCAGTCTACAGATGGGCCAGTTGTCATTTATTGTGACAACATGAGTAGTATACACTTGGCAAATAACCCAGTCTATCATGCTAGAAAAAAGCACATTGAGGTGCATTATCACTATGTGCGAGAGAGGGTTTTACTAGGTCTTATTGATCTAGTTTATGTCAGCACAGAGGATCAGATAGCTGACATATTCACGAAGGCATTGGGTGCAGAGAAGCTGCGCAAGTTCAGAGACTTACTTGGTGTGCAGGAATTGGGATTGAGCTCGAGGGGGAGTGTTGAGATATCGAGCTCCACTCGTGATACGCTAGGGTGACCGTTGTGTATTTATGTCACCGACTTGTTAGTTGCAGACGCGGTTGGTACACCGCCCATGAATAATAGCTACATGATAGCTATCCTTATCTACTCTAGTTCGTGGCTCAGTTAGTATGCCACCTTAGTTAGTTGAGTTTGGTTTGAGACCCATATATAGAGTTCTTCTATTTCTTTGTACTTGAGTTCTTTTGGCTTACACAACTAAGAAGAGGAAAACTGTTTTCAGCCTCCACCTCTGTGTGTATTCCCCCATTGTGCAAGCAAGAAAGCTACAAGTGAGACTCCTTCCTTCTCTCCCACAATCTTGACAGTACATGTAATACATCATGCAGGCCTTTCTTCTTGCCATCAGGCATCATAAGAGGAATAATCCCTTTATGCTTTATGTCATGTTGGGTGTCATGCCCAGTACATACATGACCATGTGTACCTGCAACCATCTCATCAAACCACTCTCCATGCGGTGTCATGTGGTTTGACGCTCCAGACTCAATGTACCATCTATCATCTCTATCATGTCTCGATGCATTTTTAGATACATGCTGCATGGCAAAGAGTCTATCAATTGGCTCATCATGAGCACCATTGGAAGATGCATAGTGCCCATGCTGTCTGCCCTTTGCCTTCATATCTCCCTGCTTCTTGTAACAATCCTTTGCAATATGCCCATACCGGCCACAATAATGGCAGTCCTTGTCCCTGTTGGACTGATCAGACGACTGCCATGAACCAGATCCACCACCTCTACCTCGAGGTGATCTCCCCCTGCCTCTAAACCCACCAGATCCACGCTAGCCTTGTGTATTTGCACCATGCTAATTACTCTGCTGTTGCTGCTGTCCATAAGTATTACGAGTGTCACCACGACCTCGAAATGAACCACGACCTCTAGATCCTTTGCCACGCTGGCTAGAGTATAACACAGTGTCTCTACTCTGAGATGCACTAGAACCTGTATTCAAACCAAGTTTGACTTCCTCATGCAGCAACAAAGCAACTAGCTCTTCCCAGCTAGGGGGCTCTTCTCTGACAGAAATGGAAGTGTCAAAAGCTTTGTACTCTTTGCCTAAGCCATTCAAGGCAACAACAATCATATCATCTTCTGATACACTTGAGCCAATGGTAGCAAGTTGATCAGCTATGGTCTTAATCTCCGTGGTATACGTCTGGATGCTCTTGCCATTCCTAGACATGTTGTTGAACTGCTGTTTCAACTGGATCTTCCTTGCATGTGTCATGGTTCCATAATTTTTCATCAGTATGTCTCAAGCATCCTTCGGAGTCTCACATCTAGTGATTTGAATTACCATAGCATCAGATATACATAAGGAAAACCAATGCAGCACCTTGCATGCTCTTTCATTCCATAGCCTGTAGGCTCTTTTATGTTCATTTGTTGGATTGTGTGCAGGCAACTCAGGAGCAACTTCATCTCCTGTACATAAATCCCAATAACCTTTGCCAACCAGAAAGTTTTTCATTTTGAATTTCCATAATGCAAAGTTCTTATTATCCAACTTCTCTCCAACTATCTGAGTGATATTGTCAGTCCCATGTGCATTAGCCATGATGCAATAGACTGTCTATCAAGTGCCTGACTCCCTACAGACCAATAAGTATGACTGACTAAGTTCAGTCCGTAACAGTTTATGACAGTTTTCTGCACTAAATTGCAGAAAAAACCCAGGGTATTTCAGCCCACTGACACCCCAAAACAACCCACAAACAAGTGGTCTCAACTGTAGATATAACTGTCAATACATAAGCTATGTGTTTGCTTCAGCTTAAGCTTATGTAACCTCACTGCAAGGGTACATACATGCAGTCTGAAAACTATAAACTATGAGTAACCAGCAGCAATTTCAAGTCCAAAACTGAGTGGTAATCATGTCATACATGTTCCAAAATCTCCTAGATAGCTGCTAGTACATTTGGCAGTCAAGACATGAGCATAAAGGCACAGAACAGTGCATAACCAGCACATACAAGTGTCAACAAATTCAGTTGCAGGTTGCAGTCAACCAAAATTCAGCATAACAAGCTCCAAACCACTTCAAAGTGTCTTCAAACCAAATCATACATTTGCTCCAGTATGGGAAGGTCAATGCATGACTACGTAGTGACCATAGACTGTCTGTCTCTAATGAGCAAAGTCATACATTACTTCTGCAATTTGTACTCAGCCAACAAGACAAGATTGCATTTGCTTTAGCTCCAAAAATTTCAGCATTCAGTAGCACTTAATGCTTTTCTCAACCCATAAACATTCTGACATACACATGTCAGTACATACATCTCATAGATGTCGCCAAATATCACACTATGCTTCAGTAAGGAAGAAATGCTTGCTGTCCATATTAAATGACAGTTTTCAGCGTGTCTGAAATGCTCCACATCTAAGTATTTCAATTACAAAAATAAGCTTGCAATGGATCACAACAAGTACATATGATCTCCAGCATATATTTATGCTCCAAGAGTGCTTCTGGGCTTGTTAGAGAGCTTCCAAAGCTCTTCAATGTGTTGCATATACCATGTATATTGTGTATATAGCAGTGTTGCCCTTTTTTTTTCAAATCTGATCTCAGCTCATGTCAGAGCTTAAGGTCAAGCATTTGCCTCTTGCCATCTTAAAACACTTCATACATGTCATAACCAAGCATTTGATGACCAAATGCACCAGTATTTGATGAAGTGCAGCCCAACAACTGAGAGCAGGAAACATGTGCAGTTCACGCAGATCTGTCCTCTGCTCCAACAACTCTATTTGCTGAGTTTGATGCTGATGGAGCACACACTAGTGCTCAATACACCCTTCACAAGGCTCTGAACAAGCCACAACCTGTAGCTTGACCCATAGAGTAGGTAATCACTCAATGCATACCTTCAGCTTACAATGGCATTCAGCCTGTTTGAGAAAATGACACAAGTCTTCAGCTGTAGATCATCTTCACTCCCTCTTGCTCCAAGAGGTCCACCAAGTAAGGCTTTGATACCATGTTCAAAGAGGAGAGAGAGACAGGGAAAATACCATATCCATGAGCCTTTAGGCTCTCAAGCTCATTCCTTCATGTTCCACACACTAAACTGAAAAGCACACACTCTAAAAGATAAAGTGACCTAGTGTAAATGTAGACTAGACGGACTAACTCTAGTCAGGTCACTAACTGACTACTAACCCGACTTATTTAATGTAGTCACATGTAGACAGCTGTACACACTAGCTGTCATAGATGTCGGTCATAGATGAAGACACACCGACGATGAGCTTGATTTCTAACAAATTTGTGAATAAGGATTCATGGTACAGCTTGGTTGTAGATTGTAGGTCTTGCAAGGTTGCTCATCTTATCAAAATGCCTGACAATTTGACCAAGTTGTCACTAAGAAACTTTTCAAGAATAATTACCTTACATGGAAGTTTAGAATGACTAATATATTGAAGGGCAAAGGTGTTTGGAACTACAATGAAGGAGACATGTTAGTGGCATCTAAAGTCCCTCGACAAAATGCTGCTGCAAAACAAATAAAGACTAAGAAGAATTGGGAGCATCCATATAGTAAAGTGATGTATTGGCTATCTTTGAGTGTCACATATAGCATGATGAACTATTTGTAGAAATTTGAAAAACCCACTATTATACATTGATTGCCCAAGAAGAAAGGCATCAACAAGTGGCTCTAACATTCCATCAGTTCCCCTAGGATTATTTGGGATAGAGACTCTTGATAATGATGCGATGCCCATACCACTTAATGTGATGACCCGGGTACAAGCGAAGCAAGCTGGAGTAACAATGCCTGGACCTAGTAACATAGATGTGTCTTCCATAGGCAATAATAATAATAAGTGAGTGAAATGAAAAATCAATTAAAAAAGTGATAGTGTAACAATGTTGACATCAAGTAGGCAAGTGCCCGATGCAAAACTCAAGACATCTGCAACAAAGACTGAGAAGAAGGGGAGTGCTAAAGCACGAGAGTACCTCGACCCTAGGCATCAGATAGAAATTATAAAGACATATACACCAAAGACTGAGAAGAGGGGAGTGCTAAAGTAGGAGAGTACCTCAACACCCTAGGCATTAGATAGAAATTATAAAGTGAGAGGATGGGTAGAAGAGGCTCAGGCACACATGGGAGAAGCCTTACCAGATCATGAGGACATAAGATATCTAGCATAGAGCTGCCCTCCTTGCCAACCTACTTGAGAGAAGTGACTAGCCATGGGCAAGGACCTAACCCTCAACTCAAGGAAGCCACCTTGCAGGAACCTAACCTAGGCATAGGAACTTAATCTCCTATAGACAATGAACAACTAACAAGATTGATGTAGGACTGCTATCAATCCTTGTGTCAACACTAGTGTTGTTGCCCTTGGGGCAACAAATGAGGCGAAATTGGGAGTTGTGGAACACCTTTAAGGTGTGGATTGAGAGACAAGAGAAAACTAAGCCACCATATGGAGCTGATAGTGATAGCCACATACCTAGTGTGACACCATCTCCAGTGGCAAGGTCAATACAAATAAATGCCTTCTAGGAATGGATCAAGATGCATGCCATCCTACCCATGATGGCATTGGGGGATATAACTCAAAAAGGCATAGTAGACATAAGAGTAGGAGTGAGAGTTCTTAGACACATTACTACAAGCTTGGAGAAGTCCAGTGATGGAAGCTGTTAGACTCAATGTGACTCTTGCTAATGGTATGAAAGTTCACCCATTTGAAGTGCTTAAGGATTGGCCAATAACGATAGCCAAAGTGTAGTTTTCTTTGAATTTCATTGTGATGATAGTTGTGGACTACTATGATATCTTGTTGGGAAGACCTTGGATGAGAAATACCCATGTAATAGAGGATTGGGGTGACAAACTAATATTATTTGGAAATAGAAAGGAAATAGTGTGAGTGGAGATGGACACCTAGAAGACCTCACCCATTGACCTTGATGCCATCTCAGCCAAGCTCAAAGGAGGATCCTAGAGCAACCCCAACTACGGTACATTAACAAAGTATGTATCATGTCTAGAGGATGAGCAGGATTGGATGCGCATGCTCACAACCATCGACTTGCTATTCTTTGATGACAAGGATGACTATAAAAGGGATGTGGAAAAGGCAAGCACCTTTACTACTCAAGCTAAAGCTCATGTACCAAAGGATGACACCTTGCATATGGTACCTCTGTGCATGTTGGCACGAAACCTCAAACATGAAACCATCATCCATGACTTATTATATTCCATGGAACAAAATAGAGCTCCACAAAATCCTTAAGTATCTAATGAGAGAATCAACATACAACCTTGTATCTAACCTAAAGCCTCTGAGGGATCTCCTAGAAGGAACAAGATTGAAATGGACCCAAGTTCATGATTTAAACCTATTATCTAATTTGACTCTACTGAGAGAAAATAAAAATATATAGGATGATGGATTAGAGGAGGATGAGCCTTTGGAGCAGGAGGATTCCAATGACGAGTATGTGGATTGTGACTATAGAAATAAGGAAAGTGAGGAAGAAGCATAAACCAAAGACTATGACACTGACGGGCGTAGGACCATTGAGCGGATAATTATGGGCTCTAAGCCCAAATGTACCAATGCCTTTAGGATAGAGAAAGGGGTAATGAGGGTGGATTGTGACAGGACCTGGTTGGAATATCCAAATGTAGTGGATTATAAACTGTTTCGACCAGGTCTACCTATTGCAATCCACCCTCATTACCCTTATATATATGGTGGGAAACCTTATCATAAATCATTCCTATGACTAATGTAAAGTAGGATTATCTCTTTCTTCTCCACTATCTTTGCTTCCATTTCTTTGTAGCCATCTCGTGCTTGTAGAAGTTCCGAGAGATAGGAGAGCTCCTGAGCTTGCTCTTGGTCTTTGCTACATTACTCCATCACTTACCCTCACCTTCTTGGGATCTTACCAATTTGCGGGGTGGAAAAGTAGAGACTATGTTGTAGAGACATAGAGCGAGAGGGGGTTTGGGAGAGGGAGAGAGATAGAGAGGAGATGAACTTGCGAGAGCTTGGAGGAACAAGTGACGGAGGCCGTATCCTTGTGCGTGAAGGACAAAGGGTGAGAAGTGTGGAGCTTGTCACAATGTTTTGTCGGTGGAGTCATCGAAGCTAGGGAGGTCATGTGGATTTCTAAACTACATGAGGTGAGTTCTCTTACATTGACCAATATTCCTTAAGCTATCTTCTTGCTTGATGGGTTGCAAATCTGTATTCGTGGCAAGTGAGAGAGTGAGATGAGATGGTAGGAAACCTCATGGGGTGAGAGATCGTGTGAGTGAACTTGACTTGAAGGAGTGCATGATTGATATGAGTCATTTTGTTTAGATTCGGCATCATGTAGGTGAAGTGGTCCTACTAGAATGGAGGCCAAAGTGACCTCATATAACGAAAATCACTATGGGTGCTTAATCTATAGTGTATACACTATTCTTCGTGCTCGCCAAGTTTTACTATAATTAGAGATAATTGCTTACTTACTTATGCACTCTCTCACCTTCACCTCACCCTTTGATTTGAGCTTATTCCATATGAATAGACAAGAGGAGGGAGAGATGAAGTAATCAAGAGCATAGACACACAATGGAGACTTGACTACATAGAGAAGTAGGGATGAAATCTTCTTCTTCTTTTTTCTTCTTCTTCTACACAAAAGAAATTATTCTACAACATGATAAATGACTAATATGAAAGCATTAGAACATATGTACAGGCAGCCGCAGTGTAAACCTTCTAAGGGTAGATAAGGTGGCACAATGAATGTGCCATAACCAAGAGTGGACTACATGGGTATAGTCCAGCTATAGAATCATTGGCATATCCTCTATGTTGATAACCTAACATACCAATGAGTAAAGTCTTACCACATCACCAAGGCATGTAGTGGATGCCAAGAGCTTGACATCTCAACATAGAGGAGGCAAATTCTGCTACTTAGATCTTCTTAAATTGTTATGTTTGTGAGCCTAAGACCATATGGGAACAATTTCTTCCATTAGTGGAGTTATGTTTAGACAACTGAAGGTGGCAAGAAGGTTATGTCTATTCTTAATATAGAGGATAAAATCTTTGAGGCAAATAAATACATCAAAAGTATGCTTCATCTACACAAGAAAGCCAAGCAAGATCTTCAAAGACCATAGGAAAAGTACAAAACCCAACTTGCATAGAAACATGTTTCTCATAGATAAGAAACATATGAAAACGTTTTGCAATGTTTCATACTTATGAAATATGTTCTTTTCCTCTCATTTTTTTGAAAAACATTTTTTGGACCTTCCTTTGAAACTCTTTATTATAGCTTAAATGTAGGGATGAACATGTTTTAGATTTGTAGGTAGTTACATGCCCCTTAAATGTTTAATGGAGGATGGAGATTGACTTGATCATGACACATGATTCATTAATTAGCCATAATTGATGGGTATATACTACCCTACTCATAAACCTTGAGTTATTATCCAATGTTTTGTGGAATCTCATTTAGAAATCAATGTTTATTATATCAAGTTCAAATGTTTCTAAAGTTGAATTATTCTTACATATGAAACCCATCAAAAACCTTTTGTTTCCAAAACTCTTGGATACATTGATCAAATTGTCATTGTAGACACGTGGAGTTTAGTAAGGGTTATTGGGTTCTCTTACACTTTAAAAAGATAAGGCTTAAAAAGATCAAGGGAAAAGAACAATTATTTCTTCAATTAAGCATGATACATTATGGATGTGTTTAGGTGATAAGAAAGACCAATGATGTTGAAGCTACCTAGAAGATTTGTAGTGCATTGAATGTGATTCTTCTTTGAGCTTTCCAAGGGAATATGCCAAAGGATATGGCTAATGAGATTCATCCCAGGGTTGAGGAACTTGATAGCATCTTGGTTCTTGAAGAAACATTGGCACACAATGAAAGGAAGATAAGAGGTCAAGTTTTGTGTCACTCTTTCTTAAAATTCAAAGTTTAACAAGTGGATATGATTTGGATGGACAAGGACAACTTCGTAGATTTATCACATTTCTTTCATTGGTATCTAGAGACATTTTACCTAGACTCCACTTTGGTTGGGACTAAAACAAGTGCAACAAAGTAGGGACTTGGAACATTGCTTAGTTCACAAGAGAGGGGTAGCCATTCCCCACCTCATAAACAGATTGGCTTTAGTATCCAAAAGTTGCTTGGTGATGCTATATGCTTGTTTTAGGTATGAATGGTTGCTAGTATATCTACATTGGGACTTTTATGATTAGTCATCATGACATTCCAATTGTTACCATTGATGTGGGTACTTGCTACAACTATAAGTATCATCGTAATGAGTGCTTGTTTAAGAAATTTCTTTTCTATTTCTTATACATGGGTGTAACATACCTCTAGGGGTGCCAAGTTTCCCCTTTGATTCACCAAAGACTGATTTCAATTGCACATGTGGGTATGTAGGCCTCAACTTTTCCTTGATATAGCTATTTTATGGCCAATACATGATGTATGATGCATGCACAAATGGGGTAATTAGTGCCATCAAAATTTCATCAATACCAAGCATCCAAGAAGATCATTTTAAACCTACCATGACAACAATATCCAATGCATATCTTAACACAAATGCAACAAAACAAGTGCAAAAGTGCCCAAGTTGGGATTATTTTGTTGTTTTTCAAACATTTGAAACAACACAGGAGAAAGGAAACAAATGGCATTACCTTGCTATAGGAAAAATAAATGACATTACCTAGTTGTGGTAGTGTCCAATTGACAAACAAACTACATAAGAACAATTGGAAGGTTAAAAATAGGTCAATGTCCTAAAACCATAGTTGTTAGGTGGTGACAATGGTTAGCACCATTGGGTAGTAGTGGTAGCTCAATTGTTGGCAACATCGACAAAATATTTATAGAAAATATCGAGTTAATATCTAGGAAATTGCCCTCAAATTTTGGGGTTAGTGAAGCTTTGATTAGAAATTTGATGGAAATTTTGGAGAGATTTAATGTTTATGGAAGGGTGCAAATTAATGTTCACAAAAACTAAGATTTAATGTGAAATTAACTCAAGATTTAAATTAAAAAACTTAAAAAAGTTTAAAATCTTAAAGTTTACAACATTTTTAATCATAAAATGGCAAATACATGTCACTTGATTTAACAAAGTGATGTAATCACAAGGCCTACCAAGATATGCCTAGGGGCTAGGTTTAAAGGGTTGGTGAATGTAAAGGAATCATCAAATCATTGAAAAGCAAATATCAAGATAATAACTAGATTTCATAGTAAAAAGTGAATATCAAGATAATTAATTGTGAAAATCTTAGCATAGGAAAGCATTAAAGCTTTACAATTACTAGGATAGAAATTTGGAAGCATCAAGATTCCAAACTAAGATAAAAAGAAATTGGTCCATTTTGAGTATAATGGGTATTTTATGCAACAATTGAAAGGTTAGAAGTAAGTCCACTCTATTTTGCATAGTTTGGTTTGCTCCATCAGAAAACAACATGTGAGTTAAAGAGTGTATGGCACCTGAAACATCTTACTATACCTACATAATCTTGATAAGGTTGAGTTCAAAGATCTTAGGCAAAATCTTGGACAATATGTTACCTTAATAGTTGATCATGTAAGTGCCCTTCTCTCAAGCTGGATACATCAAGTTAGAATACCTACATTTAAGGTACTATGTGAGTGTATTCAACAAACATGTAGATAGGGAAATGGTTTGAGAATGTTTATCCTTTTGTTGAATAAATCTCATCACCTTTTGCAACTAACCTCACCTCGGATCTCTCCAATGAGCCATCAAATTTGCACTTGACTTTATACACCCACTTGCAGCCAGTTGCCTTCTTGCCATAAGGCAACTCAATTAGAGGCTATGTCTATTTATTGTCAATGCATCTATTTCCTCATCCATATGTTTCTTCCAATCTTTGTTTCCAACTAGCTCATTAAAACAAATGGTCTCTACATGCTAAACATACGATACTATGTATGCATAATGCATCTTCATGAAGGCATTATATATTAATCTATCCACTTGATGACTCACTCTATTTGATCTTCTCAACTAAGATGCACTAGACAATGTCTCTCATTCTTGAACATGGTGGAACATATTGTATTGTACTCTTTATTCCTATATTTCTAACATGTGGTATGCCAAACTCATCATTTTTTGACTCATCCTCAGAACTTTTACCCATAGAATTCTTTCATCATACAATTTCTACCCTCTTTTGTGCACTCCTCAACTTGCCACTCCATGGACTATAATTGCCATAGCTTTCTTCATGGTCTTAAGGTCCAAAAAATCCTCAACATGTTGATTTCTTTGACCATTATTTGTTGCAATTTTCTTTACATACCCATCATCATCCCTTCTCTCATAGACATCCATCTCAATTGTAGCTTTCGATCAATACCAAGACTAGTACTCATTGAATCTCACATCCCTACTTAGATAGACCTCTTTGGTGATAGTATCATAGCACTTGTAGCCCTTCTTCTAATCTAGATATCCAAGCAAAATGCATTTAATAGCCTTTGATTCCATCTTTTTTCTTGAATCATCAATGATATATACATATCATACACAACCAAACACCCTAAGGTAGGTAGCTATATGTGTCCTTTCATACATCCTCTCATATGGAGACATATAATGAGTCAAAGATGTAGGTGTCCTATTCATGATATGGACTGTAGTATATACTACTTCAACCCAATAAGTCAAGGGCATGTGCATCTGATTCATCCTTACCATTGCTAATTTTTCAATAATCATGTTCTTCCTTTCTGCCACACCATTTTGTTGTGGTGTGTACTTGTAAGTAACCTGTCTTTTGATCCCATGGTCTCTCAAATATTAAAATAAATCATTTGACATATATTCTCCACCATTATCCAATCTCAAGCATTTTATATAGCCCCTAGATTCACTTTCATGTTGCAAAAAGTACACCCATGTCATCCTACTAAAATCATTAATGAAAGTGATATAGAACCTCCATTTCCCACTCAAAGAGAAATTTTGACACAGACCCCAAATATCAAAATGTACCATTTTCAAAGGATAGGTGCTCACTCTCCCCTTTGAAAATGGAAATTTAGACTTCTTGCTAAACTGACAAGCCTTGCATACATGATCATAATTTACATATCCAAATTGTGAAAGCCCACAAACCATTTATCTAGATTGAATTTGTTTAAGCCTTTGCAAATTTGGAGCCCCAAGAGGAACACCAAGGAAAAGGGAATTCTCTTGCAAGAAAATCTATCTTGTAACATCAACAAGCTTTTTTATTAGGTTTTATATGATCACAATGAAGAAAAGAACACCAGGCACAACAAATCTTCATGCAGCATCATGTAGATCTCCCACGGATTTGATAGAATCAACCATATTCTTCAATAACTTCACAAAATCCATCAATATAACAAAGAAAGCAAAGAAATACACCATCTTTGAATGGAAATACATCACATAGTATTCATCTTCAATAACTTCATAGTCTTTTCTCTCAATCTCTCATATACAATCACTCTGTTTTAGTAGAATTGGCTATCTCTGACTCTCTCTCTCTCTCTCTCCATCAATAATACATCATATCCTCACTACAATCTCTCAAAATCACTCTCAATAATCCTTCTTAGGTCGTGGATACCCCTTCCAAGAGGTATGTCTGATATGAAAAGTCACCAGAGCCACTACAGTGTCCTTTCATAGCTCACTACTGTCACTTCACTCTAGTCTTTACTTGAGTCTTCAGCAGCTACTTCTTTCACTTCTTTTAGCTCTTTTGCACTTGTATTCACCTCTTTCCAAGGCTAGAAAACTTTCCCAAGCTACACATACATTCTACAGAACACATATAGAAGCATACAGAACAGTCACAGTACAGTACCAGAACAGCTATAGTACAGTTACAGTACAGAAACAGAACAGAAACAGAAGCTCTACAGAAGACCTACAGAAGGTTACAGAAGGTCATCAAAATCTCATAACTCATACTCAAACCATTCCAAACTCTCAAAAACTATTCAATAAGCTTTCACAAAATCTCAATCTTCATCAATCATCAATCCATCCCTCCTTACAGAAGACAATCAGAACAAAACGGAAGCTATACAGAACCAATCAGAACCAATCAGAACATCACATCTCCATTGAAAAACATCATGAACTTCCAAAACACAATCAATATTATCCAAAACACTCTCAAACCACTTCCAAACCAATCAATCATCTCATAAAATCAACCATTCAGCTCTCAAAAACAACAAAAATCAGCCAAAAAACAAGTCATTTCAACACTCAACATATCCCCACACTTAATAAGGAAGCGTCCTCGCGACCCAGGAAAAAGGGAATACAAGTTCATTCAAAAGCTCAACTTTGATCTTCAATATATCTTCAAAAACAGTCTAGCCAACCACGACCCCAACTTATCACCTGTATCTGATATAAAAATACAACGAAAGGAAAACCCTTTATAAATTAATACTTCTTATCAAACTAAAAATCACAACAAACTTGTAAAGGATATAAGAGTTTTCTTCTTCTTCTTCATCAGCATCTTCAACTCTCCAACCACGACCCCATCACCACAATTCTCCAAAATGTAGCTCGCACGAAAGCCAATCCAATAGGCAACTACCACGATCTTATTACATAAATTAATCCACAACATAAACACTTCACACAACACAACCATCTAAATGACTCCTCCAAAAAGAGAGATTTTCATTAAAAAGCATCCACCATACATTGGAAAAGGTATCAATGAAGATGATCCGGCTTGAAAGATTGATGATTTTGGAAACGATCCATAGACAAGGATTCATCTACAAATGTTTTGGGAGGATTCCGAAAAAACTGAAGACAGCACATCCTTTCCAACAGGACAAGGTATCGGCTAGGCAAACAAAGGGAATGAAAATACAATATATCCAACTGCTGGGAATCAATGCTCACATGGACATTCATGCACAACTTTGGAATAGGCTTTGAATCATTATGAGAATGCCTATGCATATACGCCAGATACCAAGCAAAATGAGCTGTCAATCGAACCGAAGGATCCAGAGACTGTGAATACTGCTGAGCAAAATGAATATAGTTCTGGTATGCTTGACTGGCAGCTGTCCAATCTCCTGGAATTACTGGCCAGTTTATCTGAGGTCCTGTAAGAGAATCATTCGAGCTCCATCCCCTTCTTCTAGAAATCTGATGATCAAACCCGTCATAGTCACTAACCAACTGAGGTGGTTGAGATATAGAAGTGGCAGGAGAGGGAAGTGGAATAAGGAAAAGGGGATGAAGAGATGGGTAGGCAAAATCATAAAAGGAAGAATAATTTAAAGAAGGAGTGGCTGAAAATTATAGGGAATCACTTAAGAAGGGTGTTAACTGATAAATAGGAAAGGTAGAAGGTACATGAATGGATGGAGAAGGACATGGTGGAGAAGGGGAAAATACTCTATCCTCGATAAAAGAGCAGTATGTAAAGATGGGAATTTGAGGAAAAGATGGAGGTTGGAAAAGAAGAGGTAACATGGTTGTGGAATTGGATTGACAGAGGGGAAGATATATATCATAACGGTTAGCCATTTGTTGGTAATAGAGTAGGGTAGGAACAGAAGGTCCTAAGAGAGATCTTCTATGATAGGCATAAAAAAAGGTAGAATCAAATGGATTATGTTTGGAAAGATAATCTAAGAGATCCACCCTCAGTTGATTAGTGCTCTGGACATAGGTAGGGGCTGTGTTCTGTCTTTGATTCAGGACCACAGAATCAATCATGGTATGCTAGGAATTATCAGGGCAAGTAGCCACTTTGGAGGAGTAACTCTGAAACATGTCATCTATTCGCAACTCCAAATGGTTGACATACAAAACAGCTTGTAAAACCACGTCTCCCACATACCAAGCCATATCCACTTCATCTGGAATCAACAAGTCTCCTCGTAGATACATATATGACATCAACATGGTATCAGTCGTGATAGAATCTTGAAACACCATCCTTACCACCTCTGTCAGCAACTCAGCAGACCAAGCCCCACTCCATCCATCCTCTGGAATAGGAAGATCCATCGTGGAAAGCTTCATGTAGAAGGCCAATTTCTGTAATTGATAGTGGACAAAGAAAAAATGGTCTGGAGGAATATATTCCTGATACTGCTCAAATGTAGACCATAACAAGTCCATCCTGGATTGCAATCTTTCCACCTTATCTTGGAAGAGAGGACACAAGGTAGCCTGTCTCTGAAGAACTGCCAAGTCCTGCTGTGAGAGAGAAGGGATCAAGGGAACATGAGGGCTTGGAGGAACAGACCGTGACTTTGCCAGTTGATCTTGCAACTGCTTGATTTGGAAAGCTTGTGATTCCACTGTGTCATTAGCAGTCTGTAAGGCTGAAAGTTTGACATCTAAGAGAGTTTGGAACTCTTGTGCTTCTCTGGACATCCTCTCCTTCTCCTTTGAGAGGCTAGTAACCTCTGATTGAGCCTCTGTTAAACTGAATCTTCAAAGAAGATATCTCATCTCTTTGGGTTTGAACCAGTTGGGTTTGTTGCTCCGTCTGCTTAAACAAATCTGCTAGGGTATCCTTAGCAGAGGCTAACTCGGATGTTGCCTTATGCAACTGGTCCTTAGACTGCATCAGTTCTTCATAAAAGGAAGCATATAGCTGTTGAACACAGGCTGTCACTGACAATTCAATGGAACTCTGGATGTCTTTACAGAGGAAAGGAATGGCATCTCCTAAGACTAGACTGTTCAGTGAGGGGACTGATATGTCCAACGAACCTTCTCGATGTGCTCTGAATAGGTTATTACATGTGAGATAACCAGGGAGATCACTGCCAGAGGTAGCAGGAATGGGCAATGAAGGAAGAACTGAAGGAGCTTTATCCGCTACCCGCTTCAAGCGTTTGCGTTGTATGACCAGGGGAGGTGGAGAATCCAAATCCTTTATATCAATTGGTTTTGACTGATCTGAAGGTGGAGGAGGAGGTACTGGATCAGAGGGAGGAGGTGGAGGCACACTCTTCTGTAAACCTGAGTAGGTCAAGAAGGCAGACAAATGCGATCCATAGGTGACATTGGTAACATTTCCCCTGGCGACTTTGACGAAATGTTGATCCATCTTAGTGAGCACGTAAGTGCTCCAATCAATAGCTACTCCTTTTAACACCATCCTTGAAGCTGTGAAAAGCTCTTTGGACAAGTAATGGGATGGCATTTTTGCAGGCATAAACCTGTCTTGGAGAAACTGACAGACCAACTTCCACACAGGATCAGTGATCATGGAAAAGAAAACTCCTGAAGAGTTGATCACCTTCTTAACATCTAGAATTTCCCTTGTCTGCTTTTGTAACAGCTTTAAAATCTCGTCGTTAGAGAAAAGTTGGTGAGTGGTAACAAAGGGTTCACCTTTGGAAGGAAGAGACAGAGCCTTCCCTAGACCTGGAGGTGTCAAAGTGATGGAAGTACCCTGGACTAGTCCCGACTTCTTGTTGTAGGAGGCTAGAAACTCGTCACACATCGATGGATTCTCTGGAAGCAATGGAAAGGAGGTAGCCACAAAAGCAGCGAGTCCCGCCTTCGTGAGAGGCTCAAAAGTGAGTAGGGAAGAGTAATCCCTACTGACTAGTGGGACATACTGGATAGGGGGAGGAGCATGAGAAGGCGCCATTCAGATGGTAAACACACACACCACAAACACAGACAAACAAGGAGAATGCCTGCAAAGCAACAGACAAAAAACCAAGGATAAGATATCAACCAAAACTGTAAAACGTGACTCGACCAACTATCCCCAAGCAAACCACAGCCTAGAAAAAATTCGACATGACCTCTAGACATATGCGACTGAAAGCTTCATGCTATGCAACATGCAAATACCCAAATCCCCGTATCAGGCAATAAAGAAAAAAAACTACACACCGTACCCTTAACCGTAACAAAGAAACTGAACCAAAACATAACAACAACCTATACATATCAAGACCACAACTTTGATAATCAGGTTTTGACCATGGAGACAAATCCAAAGACTTTGCATACCCATCCCACGAAACGAGTTCATTAAAAAGGGGAATTAAGTGCAGTGAGGGAAAATTAATTTAATGAAAGGTTCATTTTAATAAATTATTAAGAAATGGGTGAATTTTTATTCAGTGATAAACCTTATCAAGAAAACGACGGTTCCTTCTTAAAATTTAATTACCAATTATTAGGTTAAAGCGGTGCTTTAATTCGAATCCCGGACTTCGATACCCAGACTGGATCTCTAAATGCAAGTTCATTTATTAAAAATTAAGGTGATGTGGAGTGCTTTTTTGCCAGCGCATGCTCTTGTAACGGCTGGTTCATTTTAATTAAAAATATTAAAGTGCCTCTTTAACGCACTTAGCGCGTGCTAAGTGAACGGCGGGTTTATTTTTATTAAAAAATGGTGTGTTTAGCGCGAATGCGCGTGCCATGGTGGTGTTTAGGGTTCATTTTAATAATTAACTGTGGATTTTGGGATAGTAGGAAAACAAAAAAAATATAAAAGGAAAAATACCTGGTAGTGGGTGTATGTGAATGCAAAGAATGCGCTCTTCTCAATCCAAAAATATCTGGATTTGTTTCGATATTTTTCAGGTTGTGTTTTGAATGAAAAATGATTTTTTTTAAATTTTTGAGGAATTTAGGTGTTTTATGAAGTATTTTTTCAGCTTAGAAAATAGTCCACAATAAATAAAAATGTTAATAGAATTTTTAGGAATTTGTTGGAAATTAATTTGGATTTTTTAGCATTTTTAATGAATTTTGTCATTTTTGGGTATTTTTAAAAGAATGTTTAATTTGAAAATGGTCTAATTTTTTTTTTGAAATTTGCACGTTAGAAAAAATATGGCAATTTGCTGCAAAAAGATTGGAAAATTTTCAAGATTTTTTTGTAATTTTTTTCAAAAATTTAAGTGTTTTTAATGCTTTAAAAAAATTTCAATGTTTTTTTTTGTTGTTTTTAAAGGGTTTGCGGGTTTGGGAATTAAAAATTTGGAAAAATACCCAGAAATAGGCTGTGTGGCAGCTACGTGTCAGCAACCAGCGAACGAGCTCCTACACCTGCACACGAGCAATCACGAACAATCATACTCGCACGAACAACCACGCGTGCGGACGCGCTCTTGGCAGGTGATCGAGGACTGAAAATGGGCTGCCGATTTTTGCGGCGGGTGTAGGCCGGCGGTTCTATGGAGGAACAGTAGTGAGAAAGGGATACGGTGGGATTCTGGGGTTCGACGGGAGAACAGGGTGTAAGAAGGGTGGGTTTGGCGGGTGGGATTTTTGCAGGGGAACAGGGTTTTGGGTAGGGTTGGCTGCTACGGGTCTGCAGGGTAGGACACGGGGCTTACAGGGGGGTGAGTTGGTTTTGTGTGTTTGGTTGCAGGGGGGGAAGGGGGGCTTAGAAAGAGGTTGAGTGTGTGTGTGTGATGGGGGGCTTAGGTGGGTGGTTGGGTGGGGTGTGGTGTGCTTTGGTGGGGGTTGGGGTAGGGTTGGTGGGTAATGGGGGGGGGGGGGGAAGGGGGCTTAGGGGGGTAATGGGGGTGGGAGGGTGTGCAGGCACATGTGGTAGCGAGGTGGGCAGTCAATGGCGATGGCGGGGGCTCAGGCAATGTCGGGCAGCAGGGTGCAGGGAGTAGGTGGTGTGCAGGCGGCCCACACGGCAGGGAGGACATGCAGCTCCATGTCAGCGGTGCTCGGGGCTGGAGGCGGGCGCCACATCGTCAGCGGCGGCGTGCAGGCGGCCCACGCGATAGGGCGCAGCATCACAGGGGGGCGCAGGCAACCGGTGGGGGCACAGGTCACCATAGCGGATGGCGGTGGGTTGGCGAGGAGTACAGCGGGTGTCGGCAGCGGCACAGGGCACGTGGGGCTGGAGGGCAATGTCGCGGCGTCAGAGGAGGGGCGCCGACGGGACAAGGCGGGCGCAGAGGGCGTCAGG
Source organism: Lygodium microphyllum (assembly GCF_053477565.2). NCBI lineage: Eukaryota > Viridiplantae > Streptophyta > Polypodiopsida > Schizaeales > Lygodiaceae > Lygodium > Lygodium microphyllum. Next base: position 8,343,623 of record NC_141136.1, read on the forward strand.
CGAGGGCGCTCGTCAGCAGCGTGGAGCAGGGCGTAGGTCGCCACGGGCGGCGCTGAGCGAGGATGGAGGGCGCTGGAAAGGCGCGAGGGAGGAGAGAAGGAGGAGGGTCGGAGAGGGAGAAGAAGATGGAGGAGAGGGAGGAGAAAATGGAGGAGAGGGAGGAGCAGATGAGGAGGAGGGAATGGAGGAGGGGAGGGAGGGAACATGCAGAGGGAGAGGGATGAGAGAGATGGTTGGGGGGGAAAGGGGTCAGGATAGGGGGGGGGGATAGGGAAGGGTGTGGGGATGGGCAGGGGCCCATGGGGGGTGTCCAAGGGGGTGGGGTACCCGGGGGAAGGGTAGGGAGGAAAGGGGGTCATAGGGTGGGGTGGGCATAGGGGAAGGGGCAGGGGCCCATAGGATGGGGGGTGTCCAAGGGTGGGGCGCCCAAAGGAGGAGATGGGCAGGAGGCCCATGGGGAAAGGGTAGGGGTAGGGTTGGGTAGGGGAGCCCATGGGTTAGGATGCCCAAGGGAAAAGAATGGGCAGGGGGGCCCCCATAAAGGAGAGGCGTACCCCCGTCCCGTGCGCGTGCGCGGGGCAGGGGAAAAAAATTTGCCGTGACGGGATCGGAAGAGCGCTCGGATGACGGTATGGGTCACCCGGACACGACCGCGCGCGTTGAGACGTGTAAAATCGAAAACGGGCGTGTTTACGCGCGGGATGAGATGCGTGAAAACACATAAAAATAAAGAAAAATTAATATATTCCAATCTGGACGTCAAAACAAAATGTCGTAAAAACAAAAAGTGGGCAGGACGACAGGGGAAGTGTACAACAGGGGTTCCGGGGGGGGGGGGATAAAGGGCATTCACATGCAAAAAACGAAAAAAATGGGTCCAAAAACGCAATTAAAAATTAATATCGGAAGATCCGGGCATCAGAACGAGGTGCAAGAAAAAGAAAAAATGTGCAGAAGGACGTGCCCGACAATCCTATCACATCAAAACATAGTTTTGACTAAGATAAGATACGTTCACGTGGAAAAAACCCAAAAAACAGACCCGAAAATGGAATCGAAAATTAATATTGGACAAACCGCTGGCCAGAATGACATGTAGGAAAAAGGAAAAATGTCTGCAAGAAGGGGGGGTACAGGGTTGTCACGTTAGAACGCAGTTCTGGCAGAAGTAGGAGGGGTTCACATGCGAAAAACACCAAAAATATGTCCGAAAACACATTGAAAAATTAATAATAAAAAATCCAAAAGTCAAAAGTGGGTAGAGGAAAAAGGAAAAAGGTGAGGGAAGGCACGGACACGGCTGTCAAATCAAATTGGAATTCTGATGCAAACAGGGCAGGTTCACATGGAAAAATGTCAAAAAGACGCATGAAAAAGTCTTACAAAACCAGAAAATTAATATTGGACAAGCCGTGCATCGGAATGACACGGAGTAAAAAGGAAAAATGTCAGGGAGAAAGTGGTTGTCAGGGTTATGATGTCAGATCACGGTTCTGAAGCAAGCAAGATGCATTCACATGGAAAATTGACTAATTTGTGCAAAATGCTTCAAAAATTAATAACTCGAAAACCGTGCACTGGAATAGGGGTAGGTAAAAAGGAAAAATGGTCAACTCACAGAGAGGAACATGGCTATAAGGTTGGATTGGAAGTCCGCTAAACGTAGGGTGCGTTCACATGGCAGGGCAGCAAAATCAAGGAATGAAGGAAAACTGCAAGGGAACAGCCCCAAGGGTGGGTGGAAAATGAACGAGTGGGTGGGAAGGGACCCCATCAGGGTAAAATCAAGGCATGACATAGAGGCATTAGCAGGTTGAGGCATATGCAGAGGGGTATGCAATGTAGACACACATGGACACGTCCCCACACTTAAGACCTTAACGGGCAGGGTGAACCGAGCAACAGGGCCTAGGACCATGCAACAGACCATCCGCTAACGTCCCCACACTTAAAACATGACCGTCACGGAGAAACAGAAGGTATAGGGTTAGAAAAACTTGGCCCATATTGTCGAGAATCAAGGTTGATTGTTGATGGCACGTCCTGTGTCGTTGTCGGCTGTAGGAGGTACCAAGGTATCTTCACACCACACGTCCTTCTTGGCAGGGACCACGCGGCAGCACCCAGGGAGGTAGCTGGTTGAAGGAATCGCATCGAGTCGATGTCGAGGGATGTTGCACTCAACTCACAGTCACTCAAATGGAATGAAAGAACTATCACTTGCCCCAGGACTAATATCACTCGAAGAAGAATGATTGAAATCCATATCGCGTACCCGATTTAGAAATCAATAAGGGAATGGTGCAGAGGGAGTATGCCAGGGTGTATAGTTGATGGTGCATCAGTGCGTCCAATCCATCTGGCATAAGTGTAAGGAGGAAGGCAAGGGAGCCTTACAGTGCAGTGTACAGAACATGGTGACGTGTCTTGTGTTGACGGCAGAGACCCACCCCGTGGGTGCATAGGGAAATGAGAACATACTTGACTCTAAGTGTCGTAACGTCCCTCAATCTCACCTCTTGGTAAATGATTGAAGAAACTCCAATCACACTTAGCCCACCCTCTGTCTCACGCTCTGTTGATAGATACAAGAGGGCAGCCATGTCTTGAAACCCGTTGATGTCATCCTCACAATCACTTGTGCAAAGGTTGTATGCCTTGTGCGCATTTGATGGTGCAACTGTGCATCCCGCCCTGTGCTGGCATACGGTGCGAGAAGAAAGGCCAGGGAGCCTTATGGTGCAGTGCACAGAAACAAATTGTGCTTTGTGCATTGAGAGGCCCATCCCGTGCGTGCAACACTTCATTTACACTTCTCACCTCTCATTTGAGTTGAAGGGAAAGACTGGTCTCTCACCCCACCCTCTGTCTCACGCTCTATTGATAGTTACAGAGGGCAACCCATACTCACTTTCCCATCCGGTTAGGATGAAAGCTCACATAACTCAATTGTTTGTCGATGAAGATTGTGTCATCGGTTGTTGAAGAGGCATACCCAGGGAGGTAGCCATCAAATCGAACGTTGTGTTGGATAGGAACATGTCATCTGCTAGAGGACAATTAGACGCTCTACAGAGAGGCCCATGACACAGCGTACCAAGGGAGGCGCTTCGGAATTGGATCTTGGAAATATCAATTGATGAATCCACTTTCTGGACTGCTGGGTGATGCCACCTTTTCCACAGTCAGCTTCTCACCCAAGGGTGTTTGCCACATTTTCTTGGAACGAGGCCTGTTATGACAGGGAATTGCTTCCTTTTCTCCCATAACAGTTTTTGTTTTTTTTCTTTTCTTATTTTTTTTTTCTTTTTCTCCTACTCTCGAGGGCGTTTCCACCTTTTCTCGAAGAATAGGTCGGCATGACAGGGACCTAAGTCCTTTTCTCCCATGACCGATATGTATATATATATATTTTTTTCTCTTCGAAGTAAGCAAGGGAATGGTAGAAATATCACTTGTCAGAACCAACCTCGCCACTGCCACTGGTGGAAAATAGAGGACAAGAGATCAAGGCTGGAAGATGGGGTTGAGGGGACAGAGGGTTGCGTCCACCTCATCAGGAGTGGCTGAAGAACGGCTATTAGAAGTAGCATCATAAGAGTGATAGTGCCACGCCAACGAGGGAAAGGATCAGGTGACCATGATTGTCAAGATCTCCAAGGAGGGAAGTACTTCTTCATGCGATATCCATTGATCAAGAAGGGATCATCAGAGGCATCAACAGTCTGCACTTGGATAGAGCCATTAGGGTTGACAGCAAGTACCTTATATGGGCCCATCCACCGCTGTTGAAGCTTGCCAGGAAACTTGCCAAATAGTGAATCATAGGCTAGGACCAAATCACCTTCTTTGAACTCCTTGTGCTTGATGAAGCTGTCATGGTAAGCCTTGTGTCGAGCTTGCGTGGCTTCCATGCACTGTAGAGCCATCCTGCGAGTTTCGTCCAAACATTCCAGGTGCAGGAGACGGCGTTGCAATGAATCATCGTCCCCCAAATGCTCTTTGATAGCCACTCGCAAAGAGGGCAATTGCAACTCAACAGGGAAAATAGCTTCTGTACTATACACCAGTTGGAAGGGTGTCTGTCCTGTTGTTGCTTTATGGGAGGTTCTGTATGCCCAGAGAGCCTCTGTAAGTCGATCATCCCAATCATGACGATGTGCGGTAATTGTTTTTGTTAGAATCAAGCAGAGGATGCAATTGGTGACTTCGACTTGGCCGTTGGCTCTGGGATAGTAAGGGGTGGACTTGCGATGGCGGATCTTATACAGCTCTGTCAACTCTTCCATGACTTTATTAATGAAATGAGTGCCTCTGTCACTTACCAGCTCTAGGGGACTACCAAAACGGGTGATGATATTCTCGTACATGAACAAGGCCACGATGTTACCATCGTCCCGCTTTAGGGCTTTAGCTTCACACCACTTTGTGACATAATCCGTACATACGAGGATGTATCTGTTATGCTTCCTTCTGGTGGGAGGATCGATTGGGCCTACGAAGTCGATGCCCCACTTCTCAAACGGCTTTAAAGGAAGGATAGGTTGCAGTGGCATGGCACTTGTCTTGGTGGGTTTTTCCATTCTCTGACAGGTATCACATCTTTTATAGTAATCATAGGCATCCTTATGGAGGGTCGGCCACCAGTATCCTGCTAGCAGAGCCTTCCTGGCTGTGGCTTCTCCTGCAAAGTGGCCTCCACATGGCTCATCATGGCAAGCCTTCAGAACAATCCCAATCTCATCTCCTACAACACATCTTCTGAGCATTTCATCTTTGCCTTTCTTGTATAGTGCACCGCCTAACAGGGTGTAGGGGGCTGATTCTAACATAAGCTTCTTCCTTTCCTGACTAGAAATTCCAGGAGGGTATTGCTGGGTTGCCAGCAGATTGGCAATGTCTGCATACTAGGGAGTTATAGTTTCTACTAGGAATAAGGAAGCATCAGGGAGGTCTGGATCATCCTGCTCCTCGTTTGCAGTTTGTGGGATACGCGACAGATGATCAGCCAGAACATGGGAATGACTAGGTTTGGTAATTACCTCAAAGTTAAACTCCTGGAATAGAAGGAGCCATCTCATCATTCGTCCTTTCACATCCGCTTTGTTCATCAGGAAGGACAGGGCCTCATGATCGACATAAAATTTAAAGTGGGTGGATAGTAGGTAGTGGCAGAACTTCTCTAGGGCAAACACCATTGCCAAGCACTCCAGCTCTGTCACTGTGTAGTTTCGTTCCCTATCCGTGACTTTTCGGCTTGCGTAATAGATGGGTTGATCTAGCTTCGAGGAGCCCTTCTGGCATAGAACTATGCCTAAGCCTTCAATGGATGCATTAGTGTGGACATGGAACTCCTTCGTCCAATCAGGAGGTTGCAGAATGGGTGCCTCAATCAGACACTGCTTCAGAGTGTTGAAGGCTTTGTCACATTCTTCTGTCCAAGTAAACTCTGCATCTTTCCTCAGAAGCTTGTGCAAAGAGGTTGCCTTTGTTGCAAAATGAGCTATGAACCTTATGTAGTAACCCACATGGCCTAGGAATCCCCTCAAATGTTTGAGGTTGGTGGGTGCTGTCAGAGCTGCGATCTTTTCGATCTTTGCAGGGTCTGTTGATATCCCTTGTGCAGAGACAATGTGGCCCAACAAAACTCTAGAAGAGACCCAAAAGATGCATTTGTCGGGGTTAAGGGAAATCCCATACTCTCGGCATCAGTCAAAGCATTGTTCCATGTGTCCCCAGTGTTCACGAATCAAACTATAGACACAGAAGTTATCCAAATATACCTCAATAAAGTCGTGCAGATGATTTTGAAATGCGGCCATCATGACTCACTAGAAAGTAGTAGGGGCATTGCAGAGTCCAAACGGCATCACTCGGTAAGCGTAGGTCCCCCATTCTGTGGTGAAGGTTGTTTTGGATTGGTCTTCTTCTACTATTTGCACTTGGTTATATCCCCACTGAATCCATCTAGAAGGGAATAAAGCTCATGTCTTGCCACTGTGTCCAATAGTTGGCCTGTGAAAGGGATAGGAAAGCGATCCTTCTTCGTCTTGGAATTCAACCTGCGAAACTCCACACATATACGAAGCTTGCCATTCTTCTTGGGTACAACCACGATGGGTGAGACCCATTCACTATTTGCCACTGGATAGATGAACTCGGCTTCCAGAAGCTTCAACAGCTCTGCTTTCACCAATGTGGAATAATTCGGGTTCATTCACCTCTGTCGTTGCCGTACTGGCTTGGCATCAGGCTCCAAGTCAATATGATGCTGACATATTGTGGGATCAATCCCCTTTAGGTCTTTGTAGGACCAAACAAACACGTCCAAATTCTCTTTCAACAAGTTGTACAAGGTTGACAACTCCTCTTCTGGTAGGCTGCTACCCACCTTCAAGTGGCGTTCAGTGCCATCTGCATCGACAAAGGTTAACTGCCTTTTACCTTCTACTTCACGGATGAAGGTCCCGCGGACTGCTTCTGGATATAGATCCGACTCCTTCAAGGGAGTGGTGTCCTCCTCTGATGTCCCACTAGAACCAACTTCTTCTCTTGGTAGAGACTTAGGTTGCTCCTTGAGATGTTGGAATGGGATTAGAGCCGTTTCGAGTTTGGTTTCACGATTAGTTACCTCTTGGCTTGAAGACTCATCTTCTGATGACACGTCCAGGAACGTCACATAACAGGGACCCTCTGATGCCTGTTGGATTCGTGAGACTAGTGCTTGTTGGCATGGTGCATCATCATCATCTTTTCTTGGCAAAGGTGGGTGAGGGCAGCATGAGCCACTGCTGAAAGACGGCGTGGTCTTCTTTAACCATTTCTTATAAAGGTTTTGCATATGAGAAGATCCATTTACCAGACCAAATGGTACCATTGCCATTTTGTCCCACAGCATGAGCTCGTTTGCTTTTGATGCTTCTGGAACTTCTTCTTCATTTATAACCTCTTCGGGTGGGATAGATTATTCTGGCTCACTTTCATAACCTTCTTCTTCAATATCATCTCCATTCTCTTCTGTCTCTGTCTCTGTTTCTGGCTCTGTTTCTGTAGGAGCTCTGTAAGAGAAGAACAGGTTCTCTGTTTCATCTTCTGCCTCTGTCTCTGGCTCTGCTCTGGCCATGTAACAAGGAGAGCAGTACATCCATGCTTCTATCTCATTGTCAGAAGTGATTTCGAAAATCATTCTTGGTTCAGGCAGGAAGTATTCACCCATTGACAATGTCTTTGCATATTTTGGGAGTTGGCTTACAATATCCACTGTTAAGGAACGTGCCACTATTTTCTTGGGAAGGATCTATTTGACAGCATCTTCGTCTGCTGATGTTCCATCTGTAGCCTCATTAGGGGAGTCAGAAGATAATTCCAAGGAGGTGGATCCATGTCCTTTTTGAGAACCATATAGTTTCAGCACCACTTTATTGGCTCCTCTACCCAAGGTCAAGGTTCCTTTGAACCAATCCGTCCTTGCTCTGGCTTCAAAAAGCCATGGTTTGCCCAGTAACAAAGGGTAGGATGTACCATAAGAGTTTGGCTTCACCACTAGATAGGTTAGCCAATAATCTCTTTCAGCCACTATAGTCTTCACCTATGGGAGAATGCCCAAAGGCTTGATTCTACTCTGATCCGCCAGTCTGATGAGCCATTGGGTTGGTTGCACACCTTGTAGGCCTAGATCCTTCATTGTCACATCCGTCATTATGTTCACTGATGAACCACCATCAATCAGTGCATTTGCAATGAAGCAGCCTTCTATCCACATGCCAGTCTCTGGGGTACCCGGATCTAGGAAGGCGTTAGCCACATCCACTTCTTTTACAAGCTCTGGAGCTTTGTTGGACTTTGTTGCTGTTGAGGGAGCAATCCTTAATCCACGTCTTCTCATCAGTATACTTTTGAACCTTTTGCGGCAACTGGGAGACAGCATCAATAATTGTCGGAATGTGAGGTTTGGTTTAAAGGTATCTAGATCTCTGACTGGATTGTATTCCTTAATAGGATCCATTGGCTTCTCTAACAGGTTAGGGAATGGAGCAACACCCATTTTCATTTTCCTTCTTTCTTCCAACAGGGGCATCATGGGGACTTCCTCTGCCACTTGTGGTACTTCCTCCTCTCTATCTCCTGGACCTCTGGTCCTATCTCTGGAACTATCTCTGTGACTCTCTATGGCACTGTAGTGCTCTGTACGGCACTGTCAGGCTCTGTTATGTTATGTTCTTCTGGTGGAAGATTGAACTTCACTGTTCTAGCAGGAGGATTATTTTCTTTCTGGATAGGTGGTTCCTTCTTCTTTGCACGCGTGATGGCAACAACTTCCAATTCCACTAAATTGGAGGTAGGCTCTTGGGCCTTGGCCAGACTGTCAGTAGCATTGTTTTTCACTGGGGTTGGGCTTGGACAGTCTTTTGCAGTGTGGCCTTCTCCTTTGCATCGATTGCATAAGGGCTTATAATCCACTGACCTTCTAGGATTTGGACAATTTGGTGAAATATATCCCTTTTCTCCGCATCTGTAACACTCTACTTCTGATCTCTTACCACTGCCAGACTGTCTTCCTCTGTAACTTTGAGAGGGAAACCTCTTTAGACCGAAATTAGGACCAAACTCTTGGGTCCAATATCCTGTGTTGTCATTTTGGATTCCAGCAAGTTGAATCTTGCATCTTCTTCCTTCCTTCTCCTATCATGCATCTCCTTCAGAGAGCAAATATCCTCTGTATGGTTCTTCCGTAAACAGTAGGAACAGAAGGCTCTACGGATGGTTGGTTTTCGTGTACATTCAGTGGCTGAATGGCCTGCTTGATGACACTTACCACACCAAGTATTTGACCGCATCACATCTCTTCCTGCTCCTGCAACGTTGGATATGCTAGCGGTATTCACTTTCAGCATCTGTAGCTGCTCTGTAATCACATCCATCAACTCCTTTTTGATATTTGCAACTGAGTTGGATAAATAATCCTTCAAGCTTTCTCCTCCTGAGGTACTGGCAGTAGGGTTTTGAGGAGTCTCTATAATCACTGCATAAACAGATTGGGCTGATGCAGAGGGATCTCTGTTCTGATTCTGATTCAGAGCTCCTGTTTGAACTGTTGGCTGTTGGCTCCAGTTGGTAGGGTTCCACTGATGCTACTCATTTGGCATTGAGGAAATTGGTTGGGACCATTGTTGTTGTGGTTGAACCATCATTTGAGGCATGGATTGTGGCCACTGTGGATTTGGTGCACTGTATTGTGATACTGGGGGCATCTGTTGGTAGGGGTAGGGGACAGTCCCTAGGACTACATTTGGTGGGTACATCATTCCTGGCATTAGAGGAGGTAGGACTCCTCTTCCTGGATTCATCGCCAATCTAGCTTCCACTTCATCCTACAGTCTTGCACCTTCTGTTGCAGCTTGCAATGTGGCTGGTCTTTGCAGCTCCACAAACTTACAAACTTCTAGTTGTAATCCTCTGAGAAACACCCCCTTCTGAATGCCATCATCTAGATTATGGTTAGTCCATCTCTTTAAGATGGATTCCATTTGTGAGACATAAGCTTCTACTCTTTCTCCAGAGGACTGACTTAGGTTCATAAATTCCTCTCGCATCCGCTTTTCAAAACCTTCACGCCTGAATTTAGTGAGGAAGGCCAACTTCAGGTCGTCCCATGTGCCAAAAGTTCCTGCTGCTTGTCTCTCATACCACTGAAATGCCGCGCCCTTGAAAGTGGCGGGAAATATTGCTAACCAATGCTCAGGAGTTCTGGCATTGTTAGCCACACATGCTACCATAAACTCTGCTACATGAAGATCAGGGTCTTCATTGTACTCTCCCTTAAAAACTGGCAATGGAACTACATTCGCTGGCCTGTCATCAATATTTCCAGGACGGATTTGGCTTGGAAGTGGACCTCCAGCAGGAGGAGGAAGGGCTTGATGTGCCATTGGGACTTCTGTAAAGAGTTCCGCAAGGGTGTCAAAGGCAGCTTCTATTGCAAGCTCGTTCTCAGCTTTGATTTTTGCTTTCTCTCTTCTCACGTACCTCTGGACTCGTTCTAACGCTTGCCTCTTTATTGCGTCATTCATCAGGGGGTTGACTCCACTATGTTGTTTAGTGCTCCACAGAGGGATAAAAGAAGGCTTCAGTCTCTGGAGAACTGTCTTGCCAAGATTTTTTCTACTTCTTCCTTTTCAACGTCTCTAAATTCTGCTTTCATGCCACTGCACAGAGGAAGGTATTCGGTTCTGAAGGTGTCAAAATGCATATGTCTAAGCATTGTGGTGGTGCCATCATCATAGTAATGCCAGCCACTGATGGTTTCCACAGTGTATGTTGTGAAAAACACTCTGTCTACCAACTTCTAGTGGGTTGCCAATTGAACAAACAGAAGGTTATCAGTGCACCAAGCATCCCATGTATCTTGCTGTTGAGCATCCATAAATAAATTCCAACTCTTTTCCTTCTTGTCTTTGTGAACCTCTACAAACCAAGACTCCTGAAGCTTCTTCACAATCTCCCACTTGATGATGTCTGGAAACTTCTCAATGAATGCCAAATCTTCCATGGATGGTCATTCTCTCTGTTTCTGCTCTTCAGTTTGTTCCCAAATAGTTTGCCACCAAGATGCAAGTTTCTGCTGCTTCAACAAGAAGAGGAAACTGTCCACCACATAGAGAATGCATCATGATGGTGATGTGTTTCCTCCATTGTGGGATGAACTTCTTGTGGAAAGTGGCTTTGATTATGAGAAATTCCAACTCTTCAGTGGAACAAGGAACTTTACAAACATCCATTGAATTCCTCTCTTCTTGGCAATGCCATTTCCTTTATTTTCAGTCACTTCCGGTGCTTGTTGATGGCAAGCTTCCCCAGCTGCGCACCAAAAACATGGAGCCCCAAGAGGAACACCAAGGAAAAGGGAATTCTCTTGCAAGAAAATCTATCTTGTAACATCAACAAGCTTTTTTATTAGGTTTTATATGATCACAATGAAGAAAAGAACACCAGGCACAACAAATCTTCATGCAGCATCATGTAGATCTCCCACGGATTTGATAGAATCAACCATATTCTTCAATATCTTCACAAAATCCATCAATATAACAAAGAAAGCAAAGGAATACACCATCTTTGAATGGAAATACATCACATAGTATTCATCTTCAATATCTTCATAGTCTTTTCTCTCAATCTCTCATATACAATCACTCTGTTTTAGTAGAATTGGCTATCTCTGACTCTCTCTCTCTCTCTCTCTCTCCATCAATAATACATCATATCCTCACTAAAATCTCTCAAAATAACTCTCAATAATCCTTCTTAGGTCGTGGATACCCCTCCCAAGAGGTATGTCTGATATGAAAAGTCACCAGAGCCACTACAGTGTCCTTTCATAGCTCACTACTGTCACTTCACTCTAGCCTTTACTTGAGTCTTCAACAGCTACTTCTTTCACTTCTTTTAGCTCTTTTGCACTTGTATTCACCTCTTTCCAAGGCTAGAAAACTTTCCCAAGCTACACATACATTCTACAGAACACATACAGAAGCATACAGAACAGTCACAGTACAGTACCAGAACAGCTACAGTACAGAAACAGAACATAAACAGAAGCTCTACAGAAGACCTACAGAAGGTTACAGAAGGTCATCAAAATCTCATAACTCATACTCAAACCATTCCAAACTCTCAAAAAATATTCAATAAGCTTTCACAAAATCTCAATCTTCATCAATCATCAATCCATCCCTCCTTACAGAAGTCAATCAGAACAAAACAGAAGCTATACAGAAGGTATACAGAACCAATCAGAACCAATCAGAACATCACATCTCCACTGAAAAACATCATGAACTTCCAAAACACAATCAATATTATCCAAAACACTCTCAAACCACTTCCAAACCAATCAATCATCTCATAAAATCAACCATTCAGCTCTCAAAAACAACAAAAATCAGCCAAAAAACAAGTCATTTCAACACTCAACAAAATTCACATGTCCAATCCTTCTATGCCATTTTTTAATATTTTTATCTTGTCTATGCCTTGTCTCAACATACATAGAGCTTTGTATGATGTGATTTTTTTCATCCAAAGCAAATAACCTATCTTTCTTTTGACCACGGGCAATAACCCTGTTAAGTATTCCATTCTTGAACTCTATGAGACAAACATACTTGTTAAACCTTACTTGCAACCCTAGATCAACCCATTTGACCAATCAAAGCTAGATTTTTAGTGGTAGTAGACACATATAAGACATCTCCAGGTTTATTTTATGTTTTATCTCTAGTAACCAATATCAAAAATCACGTGATGGGGAGACTTGCTTGAGCTACTACGCCAGATACACACCATATACACAAAATGAAGCTCACTCAAGAACACAAGAAGAGAGATGGAGGAAAAAACATTTTCTTGCTAGTTTCTTTTCTTCTTCCACATATAATATAATGTACTCAAAGTATAGATAAGATACAACATAAAGGAAAGTGACCTACTAAGTCAAACGATGCATAATTGACTATACTAATTGACTAGTACTATAATTATGCCAAAGTTTTAGGTAGGTGCAACAAACTAAATATAATAATTGATAAGTCAGTGGCCATGTGAGGATCATAATGACCACTAACGTGCTAAGTGTAGACATGTAGACCCATCTAGCTAGGTGGTCCATCATCAATGTCCACACGTGTTGAGCTTGCCATCTCAACACTCCCCCTCAAGCTCAACTATATCTCTGCAACTTTGAGTAAGCTTCAAAACTTTCAAAGCTTCTCTACATCTGATGCCTTCGTGAAAATGTCAGCTATTTGATCCTGTGTGTTGATATATTCCAAGTCAATCTCTCTTGCAAGTATCTTCTCTCTCACAAAGTGGTAGTGCACCTCAATATGTTTTATCCTAGCATGGAACACTGGGTTCCTAGCTAGTTGTATGTTGCTCATGTTGTCACAGTGAATGACAATTGGACCATCTCCCTGCACATCCAAATCACCCAATAACTTTTGCAGCCATACCACATCACATGATGCCATAGTAGTACCTCTATACTCAGCCTCAGTATGTACTCGGTAAAGCAATTGTAGGTTGCTTTTTGCTGCTTCATGTAACTGCTATACTACAAGGAAAAACATGAGTCCGCTAGTAGATATTCTATCTGACATGCTATCAGCCCAATCTATATTTGTGTATCCAAACACCTGTACATCCTTACTTGCCTCATAAAAAAGTCCATAATGTAAAGTGGACTTCATATACCTCAATTTGTATCTAATGACATCCAAATGAGGTTTTCTAGGCATTTGCATAAAGTGACTGACAAGGCCAATAGCATAGCTCAAGTCTGGCCTTGTGATAGTCATGTAAATAAGACTCTCTACTATCCTCTTGAATATAGTAGGGTCTTCTATCTCATCCCCAATATTAGCACTAAATTTCACATTTTGCTCTAATGGTATTGAAAGAGGCTTACATGCTATCATACCATACTTGGATAATATACCCAAGCCATACTGCCTTTGGGATAGCCATCCCTTAGCATTCTACACCTAAAGATGAGGTACCGCTTAGATTGATTCTTGTTGATCTTTGTGGGCCGACATCCACTTTCACCTTGATCTTTGTGGACCAATATCCACTATCACCTTGAACTATGCCTTGTACTTCTTTTTGATCATGGATGATTATTCTTGTTACATGTGGGTGTACTTTCTCAAGCATAAGTCCAATGCCTTCAGATATTTTTCTTCTTGGGTATTGCTGGTGCATAACCAAACTAGTCATTGTGTAGGATGCATGAGGAGTGACAGTAGAGGTGAGTTCACCTCCCACAAGTTTTCCAAGTTTCTACATAAGCATGGTATTTCATGCTAGCTTACCTATGCTAACTCCCCTTTATAGAATGGAGTCGTAGAGCATAGGAATCGGATCATCATAAATATGGCACGCTTTATGCTATTCACATTAGAGCTTCATGAGTGCCTTTGAGTCTAGCATGCTAACACTTCATTGTATACCCTCAATTGTGCAGCTATTTTTCAGAGGACTCTGTATGAGGCATTCTTTGCCTCTTGGTCTATCATTTTCCACTTTAGAGTATTTGGGAGTCATATTTACATGCACAATCTTGATGACAAAATAGGCAAACTCACTCCCCGAGTTGATCTCTTGATTGTTTTAGGATACTCCTATGCAGTGAAAGCCTACTGTCTATTTGATTCTTAGTCAAACAAGGTGATCATTTAGGAGAGATGTAGTGTTTTGATGAGAGGGACATTGTGCAGTCTTCTATAACAGATTTTGTGCCCTTTCTTCACATTATTCCTATCGAGACAGTGCCTTCTAAGCTAGGTCTACTATTCGCTACTTGTAGATTCTTGACCTTTAAGGCCCCCTCCATGTGAGACCCATTGCCTTGTTGGTTCTAGCAGACCATGCAGCATTCGGGAATCCTTACATTGGATTCCACTTCAAAGGGCCCTAGAAAGTCTACTTAGCTTGCACCTTAGGCTTCATTTGTGTCATTGTTTACAATTGATTATATAGCACATTTTGAGCTAGATAGTTGGCATGAGGCTCTTTAGCACCCCCAATGGCGAGAGGCCATGAAAAAGGAGCAAGAGAGTATTGATGAAAATGAGACTTAGACCTTACTGGATCGTTTGAGCTATAAGAAATTAATTGGAACAAAACGGATGTTTAGGACTAAGCTAAAAGCTGATGGGATATTAGACAAATATAAGGCTCACCTTGTGGTGTAAGGGTTTTGACAGAAGCAAGGTATTGACTATGAAGGGACCTTTTCTCCTATTGTGTGGTTGACATCCTTTCATTTTTTGATTGCACTCTCGCTGCTCACCATTCTTAGTTGATTTATCATATGGATGTTAACATTTCCTTTTTGAATAGATATTTGGAGGAGGAAGTCTATGTGGAGTAGCCTCTTAGATTTTCTTCTATTGACAAAAAAGATAAGGGCTTTTGTTTGTGGAAAGCTCTTTATGGCTGAAGCAAGCACCATGGTCTTAGTTCTAGAGGATGGATACTCATGGATATGCTACTTTAGAGGGGGTCAAATACATCTTGCTATATATAGATACTTTACTTATCATTGACTTTGACTCTACTACCATAACAAAGATAAAGGCCTAGCTTTGCTCTACTTTTGAGATGATATACCTTGGTCTTATTTTTTGGGTGTGGAGTAGTGGTGCGCAGATCGGTCGCAGATAGCTCACGTGGTGAATCCCTGAAGGTTCCCAAGAACAATGAACTCTACCTTTTTGCACAAAAAACAATGTAAAAGCATGCACGACAAGAGGCAAGAGACAAATTGGGTTCAATCTCCCCCATGCCTTGTGTGAGCGCTTCACAAAGCATGTATTTAATGTATATTTCCAATCTTCATGCTCAATAATAGCCCAATTACAAAAATATGACGAGCTTTTTAGCTTTTGAGTTTGCTTTCTACAAAAATAGGAAAATAAAGCTAATGGACGGTGCCCATAGAGTCTGGCACGCCCAATCTCAATGTCCAAATAGAAATAACATATCCGAGCGCATAAGCGCATACAAAATAATAATCAATAATCAATGTCTCAATAGACATAACAAAATATAGGCGTGGCGCCTATCAAAATATAGTCCAAAGGTCGAATACTCGCTAGACTCCAATGCTTTCCTCCGCCACTGCTGCTATCTCTACACATCAACTGAAGCATTCACAATCGTTAGTAAAATAATACAATTAAACCGACAAAAGTGAATACCTAGCAGTCTTCAGCTACATAAATAAATCAACTGGTTAGAAATAAATCCTAACCTTAATTTATTACGAGTGCGCACTCTAAACTCATAAACGTTTATTAATTTAATATGCATTTTGCGGAATCACCCACTATGGAATCACCCATGTACACACTAAATTAATGAAACGCCCGAAAAGGACAGGCGTCCCCATCAACTTCTCGCACAAAGAATCCTCTTTGTGTATGAGCCCCGGTCATCTAAGTTTACGGAATCCACCGTAAAACCTCACGGAATCCACCGTGGCACGGAATCCACCGTGGAATATGCCTCCTAGCATCATACCCCCGGGGTGGGATAGCAATTGACCTCAATTGCTATTAGCTCAATGTGGAGCTAACAGAGTGGGGAAAGCATTTAAGTCTCTAGCGTGCATCCATTGTGCTTCCTCTACAGGATGGTTCTTAAATTTTACTAGATATCTAGAATACCTTTGGCCAGTTCTAGTGGTCATGTAGTCAGTGTCTATGATGGCTTCTGGTTCAAGTATTTCAGTTTCTTCTTCTAGTAAAGGTGGGTTTTCATAAACATGGTGGATAGGTAATTGGCCTCTAAATGGTCTCAATAAACTAATGTGAAATGTATTATGAATTTTCCAATGAGATGGCAATTCTAACTTGAATGCATTGTCATTAATCTTATGAATGATTCTAAATGGTCCATAGAATCTAGGAGCTAATTTGACAACTGGATGTCTATCTACACTTTGCAGTCTACGCTTTTCTATTCTAAGCCAAACATAATCATCAACTTTGAAATTCATGGCTTGTCTTTTCTTGTTGGCTTGTTTGGTATATGATTGTTGGGCTTTAGCAATCATATCCTTAACCTCATAAAAAATACTATTATGCATAGTAGCAATATCATCAGCACTTTGAATTCTATTAGACAAAGATGCAACAGGTGTAGATAATCTATATCCATAAATGACTTCAAAAGGTGCTTTCTTTGTAGATGTGTGTGGTGTATTGTTATATGCAAACTGTAATAAATGCAAATGAGTATCCCATGTCTGAGGTTTAGAGATAGAATATGCACGTAAAAGATCTAGAATGGTGCTATTTGTGGCTTCTGTTTGTCCATTTGTTTCTGGATGAAATGCAGATGAGAAATCAATCTTTGTGCCTAGATTTGCAAACAGTGTAATCCAAAAATTATTACAAAATCTAGAATCACGATCTGAAATAATCACTTTTGGCAATCCATGGTTAGTAAAAACAGTTTTCAAAAATAACTGTGCTGCTTGTGATGTTGTTAAAGTTTTCTTACATGCAATGAAATATGCTTGCTTACTAAATCTATCTACAATTGTCCAAATCATGTCATGGTTAGATTTAGTATTTGGTAAACCAGTAATGAAATCCATAGATATATGTTCCCAAGGTTTAGATGGAATAGATAAAGGCATTAATAATCCATACTGTTTACCATGATGTCTCTTTATTCTTTGGCAAATCAAACATTCAAAAACGAAATTAGATACATCTGCATCCATATGCGGCCAATAAAAATCTTCAGTTAACATGCGTAATGTGGATATGATACCTCTATGACCTTGATATGGGGGACAATGAATTTCATTCAAAACAAAAGATCGGAATGGAATAGTAACACACAGTCTCTTTTCAAAGAACATAAATCCATCATTATATGATAATGAATCAACAGGAATGAAATTATTTTGAACTAATTTTTGCCAATCAGAATGAAAAGTAATATCCTGGTGATATGTGTCTTCATAACAATCAAAGAATCAAAAGATATGATAGAAATATTATGAATTGCAGGTCTTCTACTCAATGCATCAGCAACTACATTTTCTTTTCCAGGTTGGTATTGAATGATAGGATGGAAACTTTGAATGAAGGAAGCCCATTTGATATGACGGTCAGAAATTTGGGGTTGGCTAAGTAGATGTCTAATGCTTTGCTGGTCAGTCTTTATCATGAATTCTGAACCCATTAAATAATGCTTCCATTGTTTTAATGCTTGTACCACTGCTAATAGTTCCTTGTCATAAGTGGAATATTTGAGCTCAGAGGGTTTCAGCTTAGAACTAGAATATGCTATTGGATGGTTGTCTTGCATTAATACGGCTCCTATTCTTGATCCGCTAGCATCGGTCACAACTAGAAAGAATGGTCGGTTAAAGTCAGGCAATTGTAGAACAGGGGCATTACTTAATGCACGTTTCAGTAAATCAAAGGATTTCTGCTGAGTTTCAGTCCATTGATAAACAATTCCTTTCTTAAGAAGTTTGGTCAATGGTAAAGCAAGTAATGAGAAATTACGTACAAACTTCCTATAGAAACTAGCAAGACCAAGGAATGAGCGTAATTCATGTACATTTTTAGGAATAGGCCAATGCAATATTGCATCAATTTTCTTAGGATCAACTTTAATTCCTTCTTTTGATACAATATGACCTAAATATTCTATTTCCATCTTAAAGAATTCACTCTTTTCAGGATTTGCAAACAATTGATTTTCTTTTAGTAATTGAAAAACTAATGATAAATGCTCATAATGCTCTTTCTCACTTTGACTAAACACCAGAATATCATCAAAGAAAACAATCACACAATATTGATATTTCAGAAAAATACGGTTCATCATTCTACTGAAAGTAGCAGGTGCATTAGTTAATCCGAATGGCATGACTAAGAATTCGTAATGGCCAAACTGTGTCCTGAATGCAGTCTTAAATATGTCGGATTTATCTAGCCTCACCTGATGATATCCAGACTTAAGGTCAATTTTACTAAATATAGAAGATCCTTGCAGTTTGTCCATAAGGTCATCAACTCTAGGTATAGGATACCTATTCTTTACAGTGATCTTATTTAATGCTCGGTAGTCAATACACATATGATAAGTATTATTCTTTTTCTTGACTAAGAGTACAGGTGCACCGAATGGGGAACTGCTAGGTCGAATTAAGCCTCTATTTAGTAATTCTTCAACTTGACTCTGGATTTCTTTTTGCTCTATTTGATTGTGCCTATATGGTGCTTTGCAAGGTGGTTGTGTGCCAGGTATTAGATCAATCTTATGGTCTTCTGGACGTGAAGGTGGTAAACCTGGTGGTAGGTCTTCTGCAAAACAGTCCTTAAAATATGCAAGAAATTCCTTATGCCTAGGGTGCATATGATTTTCCCTTGCGTGCAGTTCATTCACCCAAATGAGATATGATTTAGTATTCTTGCGTAGTGCACGTTTTGCTTGAGTATGTGAAAGTAGTGGAAAAATATGAGATGCATGCATACCATATAATGTAATAGATTTTCCTTGAAAATTAATATTCATTGTGTGCGTGGAATAATCTATATTTGGATTATGCTGGTGTCTCCATGGCATTCCTAAAATAATGTCGCTTGATTGTAATGGGACAACTAAGAAATTTCTTCTTTCAATATATGGACCAATTTGAATTTCTAAATCTTGTACTTCTTGTGTGCCATTGTACCTAGTGCCTAAAAATGCATCTTTTATGCGATAATGCATAGGTACAGTATGCAATTTCAATTCCTTTACCAATTTTGCTGAAATAAAGTCATGGGTACTACCGTCATCATGTAATATAGTTCTTTCTTTTCCATGCACCATACATTTCATAGTCAACAATGAATGTGGAGTAGGCATACCTGGTATAGTGTCGGAAGTAATAGTAGGATCATCCTCATCTTCAGTGAAATCCAGCATATCCTCATGCTCGTCTTCGTCCATAGCTCCAAGGTAGTTGATATGTGCTGGTGGCTTCTTTGAATGACAATTTGCTGCGAGATGCCCTGGCTGGTGACACTTGTAGCATACTATTGGCTTGGCTTTGGTTACATTATTTGCAATGGCTGGAAGTCTGGGTACATTTGGATTTGCTTGTGGAATAGGCTTAGGATTTGGATTGACAGTGGATGGTAATGCAGGTGGTTTAGGCAAATTCTTGCGGAAAGATGGTGATGAGAAACGACCTGGATTAAACCTTCTAAAATTGGAATGGAATTGTTTAGATCCATAATTACCGTTTGCTTGGAATTGCTGTGGTCGTCTGTCTCTTCCGCGTAACTTAACTTCAGTGTCGTGAGCTAAGGAGATGGCGTCTTCAAGGGTAGCAGGCTTGAACATGTTCACTTCAGCGTAGTAATGTCCAAGAAGTCCAGACATATACTTCCGCTTATGTGTCGTCTCTGGTACGTCTTCAAGCATGCGTAGCTGTAGGAGTGCATTCCAAAAACGCTTTGTATACTGTAGAATAGGCTCACGATCTCGCTGTTGAAGTAAATCCCATTGCTTGATAGCCTTCTCATGAAATTGCGGTGGAAGGAAATTTTGCATGAACTTCTTCTTGAAATCTTCCCAAGTAGCAGGACATTCTATGCTCTTGCGGACTACGATCCACCAAAGTGATGCTCTGTCTATCAAATGATTAGTAACACACTTGATTTTATCTTTTTCTGGATAAGTTTCCTCATGGAAATAGTCATCAAATTGGCTAATGAATGATAAAACAGTCTTTCCTTCTCTTATGCCATTGAAAGTGCGAAACTTGAAACTTCGTTTACTTATCTTGGATTCCTTGTGAATGGTTTGTGCTTCAAGAGTGGCGTCGATGGTACGTCGAATCAAATCTTCAGCTTGTGGTTCTTCTTTATCGGTGGACGCTCTTTGAAGTTTTGTCAATTGCGCTTGCAATGCTTGCCTAGCCCTTCGCTCTTCTTCCAATTGTAGCATGATTAGATCCAGCTTTTGTTCCATGGTAGGTTCAGGTAAGTCGTCTTCAGCCATAGGATCATCCATATGTGGGGTAGTCATCCTGTAAAACTCAACAAACCTTTCTCACTCAAAATCAGGTTAGCGGGATGAGCGTAGCTCAAATTTGGGGTTACAAGGCTATGTATTTTTGGGTATTTCTTTGTATATTTTCTAAAAATCTGCAATATTTCTGTATCCGTTTGCTGAAAGTACTTCAACAAACTTGTAGATAGGTAGAACAACTTGCTGCGAACAACTTTCCAGTTCAGAGTTTTTGCATACGAACAAGTCTTCTATGAGTTTTAAGCACTAGTCAGTTCTGATTTAGTCTGACTTGCAAAGTTGCAGACTTAGCAGACTTGCAGAGTTGTTGACTTGCTGAACTTAGGCTGACTTGCAGAACTTGCAGAACTTGATTCCACCTGACTTGTAGAACTTGACTTTGGCAGCGCAGGACCTGGAGTTTGCCGACTTATCTGTCTTGTCAGACTTGCAGAGAGCTTAATGACTTAAGCTTAAATGATTAAGCTTAAGCTTAATAAGCTTAAAGAAGGGCGGCGTCTGATTTCGTGAAGGGGGGGGTCCGTTTTTTTTCTCAGTGCGAAAAATTCAGAGGCCTCTTCTGATACGACGTGATGAAATTGTGAAGCTCTAAGCTTCCTTTAAGACCCTTAAGCTTTATAATTAAGCTTTTGGTTAAGAGGATTAAGAGTTTGCTCAGTTTCTTCACGACTTGTTGATGGAGATGTATGTTGAGATATCGAGCTCCACTTGTGATACGCCAGGGTGACCGTTGTGTATTTATGTCACCGACTTGTCAGTTGCAGACGCGGTTGGTACACCGCCCATGAATAATAGCTACATGATAGCTATCCTTATCTACTCTAGTTCGTGGCTTAGTTAGTATGCCACCTAGTTAGTTGAGTTTGGTTTGAGACCCATATATAGGGTTCTTCTATTTCTTTGTACTAGAGTTCTTTTGGCTTACACAACTAAGAAGAGGAAAACTGTTTTCAGCCTCCACCCTTGTGTGTCTTCCCCCATTGTGCAAGCAAGAAAGCTTCAAGCGAGACTCCTTCCTTCTCTCCCACAATCTTGACATGGTATCAGAGCCTTGTTCGTGGTAAGGAGCTCAAGAAAGCAAGCCAAGCTCGTGGTGGTCTGGTAAGAGGAGCAGTGTTGCTTTCATTTTCTGTTTTGGGAGCAGATCTCTGCACGTAGCACAGCTGGAAATTGCAGGAGTGCATTGTCTCAGGTTGAGACGCCCTTCGCGGTGAAGCAAGAGGGCAGTATATGCTACGAGTTAGGGCTTTAGCCCTTGGCGACCTTGTTTTTTTGATTTGAGGCCATTTTAGGGCCTGTTTTGGAGGCGGAAGTTTTCTGCACGCACTCAGGAAAAGGCTCAGTTTTATGCTGTGCAACCACTGTTCTACAGGTCGGTGAATAGTTACTGTAAAAATTGCATTGTATGCTTGTGCGCAGAGACATTGAGAGTTACAGAATCATCGCTGTTGCCTGTTGATGCAAAATCGTCACTAGGAAGTGACTGTGTGGTCAAATACCACTTTCGCCAGTTTTGCAGATTTTCCCTTGTGAGGGTGAAGCTGTGGTTTTTTGCAGTGACAGAATCTTTTGCAGTCTTCTGTAATGGCATCTGATTCTCTTTCACAGATTGTCACTGAAAAGCTTGACAAGAACAACTTCCAAGCATGGAAGTTTAGAATGACGAATTTCCTTATGGGAAAAGGATATTGGGAATTTGTTGCAGGAAATGAAGAAGAACCAGTTCTTCCTGATGTTCCCAATCAACAGCAAATGTAGGCATTTAAAGCATGGCATGAGAGAGCCAGGAAAGTTATGTTTTGGCTGTCTATCAGCATTTCAGACTCTATGATTGTGCATATTCAGGATGCAAGTACGCCAAAGGAGGCATGGGATACTTTGTCAAAAATGTATAGCACAAATACGCAAGCCAGGAAAATGCAGCTCAAGCAAGAGTTGCATAATATGCAAAGAGAAAGTATGAGCATCAACGACTACCACATGAAGGTAAAGAAGATTGTAGATGCACTTGCTTCCATTGGGTCGCCAGTGGAAGATGATGATTTAGTTTCCGTGACCTTGAATGGTCTAGGAAAGGATTATGCACAGTTCCGAACATCCATTTCCGTCCGTGAAAGATTTCCTGATTTTGAGGAGTTGATTGCTCTTCTAATTTCTGAGGAGCAGAGAAATGGTGGTGCATCTTCTTCAGGAGGAACTTCAAAAGAAGCTGTCTTCTACTCAAATGCTGGAAGAGGTAGAGGCAGAGGTAGAGGAGGCCGATTTGGAGGCCGTGGCAGAAATCAGAATATACAACAAACTCAAGAAAACCAGTCCTATGGAGGAGGACGTGGTAACTCTAGAGGCAGGGGGAGCCAAAGAGGTCAAAATGCAAACAGTAATGTTGAATGCTACTACTGTGGTAAAATGGGTCATATGGCTAAAGACTGCTATAAAAAGAAGAATGACATCATGAATGGAAAACTGCAACAAGGGAATTATGCATCTTCTAGCAGACATGGTGATGACAGAAATGAGCATTTGTTCATGGTGTAGCACATGAACAATTCTGTGACAAGTGCAGAAGAAAGCAATGATGTATGGTATGTTGACTCAGGTGCATCAAACCACATGACAGGTCATGCAGAATGGATGGAGGATGCAAGGAAAATGGAAAAACCAGGATTTGTGGAGACTGGTGATGATACTGCACATCCTATTGTGCAGATTGGAAAAATTCCCTTGTCTATGCAGGATGGGAAAAAGAAATACCTGTCCAATGTATTTCATGTCCCGAATATCACCAAGAATCTGGTTTCTGTTGGTCAAATGGTTGAACAGGGCTTGCAGGTCAGATTTAATCCTCATGGATGCTTTGTTGAGGATATGAAAAATAAAGGTCGCTTGATAGCAAAAGGAAAGAAGAAGGGCAGAATGTTTACATTGGATGCAGACATGTCTGAATTGAGTGCAGCAATGTTTGCACATGGGACCGGTGTAGTTGCAGATATTGATATCTGGCATAAACGCATTGGTCATGTTAATGTACAGCGACTTAAATCAATGCAGGCCCAAAATATTGTTGCAGGATTGCCAAAATTCAAGGTTGCAGAAATGCATAAGGTATGTGAAGCCTGTCAGTTTGGAAAACAGGCAAGGAAACCATTTCCTAGACATGTTCAAGAGAGTGAGAAGCCATTGGAATTAATCCACTCTGATGTGTGGACTACTAAAGCTGCATCTCTTGGAGGCTGTCATTATTTTGTCACTTTTATTGATGACTATAGCAGAAAAGTTTGGGTGTATTTTATGAAAAAGAAAAGTGAAGTTTTTGGGCATTTCAAAACCCTTAAAGCTATGGCTGAAAAAGAAACAGGTCTGCAAATAAAATACCTAAGGTCAGATGGAGGGGGAGAGTACCTCTCAAATGAGTTTGCAAAGTTCTTGCAGGAGCATGGCATAAAGCAGCAATATTCATGCAGTTATACCCCACAACAAAATGGAATTGCAGAAAGGAAAAACAGGCATATTGGAGAGGTATCTCGTGCCATGCTCAAGGAAAAAGACTTGCCAGATCTTTATTGGGCTGAAGCAGTTGCTACAGCAGTCTACATAATGAACAGGACTCCCACTGCAACAATACATGGAATGACTCTAGAGGAGAGGTATACTGGTAGGAAACCAGATATTTCTCATTTGAAAATTTTTGGTTGCATTGCCTATGTACATGTGCCAAATGAGTTGAGATCCAAGTTGGATCCAAAAGCTGAGAAGTGCATCTTTATTGGTTACTCTCTGCAGCAAAAAGGGTATAGATGCTATAACCCTTCTACTCGTAAGTTTACAGTGAGCAGAGATGTTGTTTTTGATGAGATGAGTAGCTAGTATAAACCAGTAAATGTGATTGATGATGTAGATGCACAAAATGGTAATGCTGCACAAAATTCACAGCAGCAGTCACAAAATATTAGTGGACCTGGAGCATCCTCTAGTAGTGGTTCACATTCTTCGCCAAGGACAGGTAGATTGAGATCAGGAGAATCTTCTCAAAGTAATGCAGATAGTGGTATGCAGGTATCACGAAAAGGAAAAGAGAAGGTTGATCAGCCCATGTTTGATGTGAATGCAGGTCACTCTTATGTGGATGGTGAATCCAGTGGCTCAGAACAGAGCATTGATGATGAGTTGGGTATTCCTTCTATTGTTACACCTGGAGTAAGGAAGACCAGGGATGTTTTGAGAGCACCTGTGAGTGAACCTACTTTGCGCAGGTCTACGAGAGCTAGGTATCCTGTGGATAGGCTGAAATATGATGGATTTACAGCCATTCACTATGCATATATGGTTAAAGTGATACAGGAACTAGAACCCACTTCTTTTGAGGAAGCCATGGGAAAAGAAAAATGGGAGAAAGCCATGGATGAAGAAATGGATGCCTTGGAAGCAAATGCTACATGGGAATTGGTACCTTTGCCTAAAGGTAAAAATGCAATTGGTTGTAAGTGGGTTTATAAGGTGAAGCACAATGCAGATGGTTCTGTGAACAGATACAAGGCAAGATTAGTAGTCAAGGGGTATGCACAAACATATGGCATTGACTATGAAGAAACATTCAGTCCGGTTGCAAGGATGGCAACCGTAAGAGCAGTCATTGCTATGGCTGCATCAAAGGGATGGTCTTTACATCAGATGGATGTAAAGAATGCCTTGTTACATGGTGATTTGCAAGAAGAGGTCTATATGGAACAGCCACCAGGTTATGTGCATGCTGTTCATTCTGAGTTTGTTTGCAGGTTGAAGAAAGCCTTGTATGGCTTGAAGCAAGCACCTAGAGCATGGTCTGACAAGATAGGACAGTATCTTGTCACTATTGGCTTTCAGATTTCCAAGGCAGATTTCTCACTTTATGTGAGAAAAACAGAGAAAGGTATTATGCTACTTGTCATTTATGTTGATGATTTGATTATGACAGGTGACAGTGATGAAGATATCCTTAATGTGAAAATGCTATTGAAGCAGAAGTTTGAGATGAAGGATTTGGGAGAGCTGCGTTATTTCTTGGGCGTTGAGGTGATTAGATCACCAAGTGGGATACAGCTCTTGCAGAGGCAGTATGGATTGGACATGCTGTCCAAATATGGGATGACAGGCTGTAAGCCTATTTCAGTTCCTTTGGAGCAGAATGTGAAGCTGAGCACAGATGCAGGTGAGCTTCTAGAAGACCCTACTATGTACAGATGCATAGTAGGAAGTTTGATTTATATGACTATTACCAGGCCAGATTTGAGCTATGCTGTTGGATTGGTAAGTCAGTTTATGCAGGCTCCAAGGAAACCACATTTGGATGCGGCTAGACGCATACTTAGGTATGTTAAGTCCACATTGCAGTATGGACTATTTTATGAGACGGGTTCAGATACAGTTGCATGGATACACTGATGCTGATTGGGCTGGTAGTATTTCTGATAAACGATCTACCAGTGGATATGTGTTCTCTTTTGGGAGTGTTGCAGTCACTTGGAGCAGCAAGAAACAGCCTAGAGTTGCCTTGTTGAGCACAGAGGCTGAGTATAGGGGTGCAACAATGGCTGCATGTGAGGTAGCTTGGTTGCATAAGCTACTTTATGATATGCATCAGTCTACAGATGGACCAGTTGTCATTTATTGTGACAACATGAGTAGTATACACTTGGCCAATAACCCAGTCTATCATGCTAGAACAAAGCACATTGAGGTGCATTATCACTATGTGCGAGAGAGGGTTTTACTAGGTCTTATTGATCTAGTTTATGTCAGCACAGAGGATCAGGTAGCTGACATATTCATGAAGGCATTGGGTGCAGAGAAGCTACGCAAGTTCAGAGACCTGCTTGGTGTGCAGGAATTGGGATTGAGCTCGAGGGGGAGTGTTGAGATATCGAGCTCCACTCGTGATACGCTAGGGTGACCGTTGTGTATTTATGTCACCGACTTGTCAGTTGCAGACGCGGTTGGTACATCACCCATGAATAATAGCTACATGATAGCTATCCTTATCTACTCTAGTTCGTGGCTCAGTTAGTATGCCACCTTAGTTAGTTGAGTTTGGTTTGAGACCCATATATAGGGTTCTTCTATTTCTTTGTACTAGAGTTCTTTTGGCTTACACAACTAAGAAGAGGAAAACTGTTTTCAGCCTCCACCCTTGTGTGTCTTCCCCCATTGTGCAAGCAAGAAAGCTTCAAGCGAGACTCCTTCCTTCTCTCCCACAATCTTGACAATGTATGCGTGGTCCTCCGCCTGCAGAGCCTGGTCCTTTGCGATCTGATAGTGGAATCAGGGGTTCTTGATCGCCAGAAGTCTGCCTGTATCGACGGTTCGCGATGAGATTGACTGTAGAGCCCGTTTGTTCCTGGAGCTCCGCCTTCGCCCAAGATTGGTAGCGATTGGAAGCTCTTGATCTCTGCTCCGCTCTGATACCACTGGTGCGCAGATCGGTCGCAGATAGCTCACGTGGTGAATCCCTGAAGGTCCCCAAGAACAATGAACTCTACCTTTTTGCAGAAAAAACAATGTAAAAGCATGCACGACAAGAGGCAAGAGACAAATTGGGTTCAATCTCCCCCATGCCTTGTGTGAGCGCTTCACAAAGCATGTATTTAATGTATATTTCCAATCTTCATGCTCAATAATAGCCCAATTACAAAAATATGACAAGCTTTTTAGCTTTTGAGTTTGCTTTCTACAAAAATAGGAAAATAAAGCTAATGGACGGTGCCCATAGAGTCTGGCACGCCCAATCTCAATGTCCAAATAGAAATAACATATCCGGGCGCATAAGCGCATACAAAATAATAATCAATAATCAATGTCTCAATAGACATAACAAAATATAGGTGTGGTGCCTATCAAAATATAGTCCAAAGGTCGAATACTCGCTAGACTCCAATGCTTTCCTCCGCCACTGCTGCTATCTCTACACATCAACTGAAGCATTCACAATCGTTAGTAAAATAATACAATTAAACCGACAAAAGTGAATACCTAGCAGTCTTCAGCTACATAAATAAATCAACTGGTTAGAAATAAATCCTAACCTTAATTTATTACGAGTGAGCACTCTAAACTCATAAACGTTTATTAATTTAATATGCATTTTGCAGAATCACCCGCTATGGAATCACCCATGTACACACTAAATTAATGAAACGCCCGAAAAGGACAGGCGTCCCCATCAACTTCTCGCACAAAGAATCCTCTTTGTGTATGAGCCCTGGTCATCTAAGTTTACGGAATCCACCGTAAAACCTCACGGAATCCACCATGGCACGGAATCCACTGTGGAATATGCCTCCTGGCATCAAGTAGTTCAATTTGGGGGTAGTATTTTTGTGTCATAGTAGAAGTATGCTCTTCAATTAGTGGAATAATATTACACAAATTAGACATAGCCTGCACTTTCCATATTTTTAAGGATACCCTAGGTCAACCACACCTATAGATAGGTTGTAAGGAGGTTTTTTTGGTTGATTCACACTAGGCTAGATAGTTTCTAGCCTCTTCCTCATAGCTTGTGCCACTTCCTATGTTTTACTATTGCATTTTACTTTGGTGTTTTAATGGTATTTTTACTATGATGATGTATTATTGTGGTTCATTATGGCATTTTACTACTGCATTTATTGCTATGTTCTACTATGGTATTTTACAACTGCATTTCATTGCTTTGCCTATCACATTGCTGTGAGGTAGCTTAACTGCATTTTGGGATTCGTCAGGGGTACAACAAACTCTCTCACTCAACACCTTTGCCTTGATCCTCAAGACACCAGAGTTCAGGGTACAATGTTCATTCTTGCATGGTTTGTTTGCTGCATGAGCATTATATATTATGTATTCATTCATTTATTCAGATTGCACTATGTTCATTGTCTTTGATTTACCCTAACCCTAAGTATGTTCTTTTGAGTTTATGCTTTGTCGTATGCTTTCATTTATGTTTTTGTGTTAGGGTATTTCTTCACACCATACCA
Source organism: Lygodium microphyllum (assembly GCF_053477565.2). Lineage (NCBI taxonomy): Eukaryota > Viridiplantae > Streptophyta > Polypodiopsida > Schizaeales > Lygodiaceae > Lygodium > Lygodium microphyllum. Next base: position 8,372,224 of record NC_141136.1, read on the forward strand.
CCCATTCTACAACTTATACCTGCTTTTCTTAATTCATACATACACATTCCATTTATCCTTTAGTTGGGTATGGTGGAGGTGTAGTAGTTTTGAAGATTAATCCCTTAAACCAAACCTATGGGGACCTACATGTGGTATCCATCCCACACATATCAAGCATCTAACATCACTTAGATAATCATGCAATATACACATTTACCTATGCCTAGTGGGAAATCCAACTTTTATTAAGCTTTACCATGTTCAATTTCTTAAACTATTGTAAGTCACCATACCAAATGCCATTCAATATGCACATTTACCTATGCCTAGTGGGCAAATCCAACTTTTATTAGGCTTTACCATGTTCAATTTCTTAAACTACTGTAAGTCACCATACCAAATGCCTTGGTGTTGCATGTAGTATTAGGCATATTCCATGTCATCTACCATTATTGCACCTCACTCCTCTTTGAATTCTTATGCTACAACTAAGAATGCATTTCATGATAAGTCTCTTTTAACATGTTCAATTTCAAGATGTAGTTTAACCTCATGTAAGCTGCTGTCATAGACAAGCACCCATTCATTTTCTTAGATAACTCTTGGCTGAAGTTGATGTTGCCTATCAAATCTTCTTTTGTTCTTTAGTCTTGCTATTTTTAGCTTCTCAATAGCTGCTTGAACATCTTTAGGCCTTCTTTCTAGCTACCATATGCACAAAGTCATCAACTTTTCTCTACTGATGTCTTCCTCCCAAGGTAGAAGACTCCATGTGAGAATAGATTCTTCAATTGGCATAATTGGTTGCTGCCCATGCATAAGTTCACTTGGCATATAGCTAGTTACGGTACTATGAGTAGTTCGGTTAGCCCATAATGCAAAAGGTAGCATTTTAGGCCATTCTTTGATCTTTCCTCTACAAGACTTTGCTAGATACCCTACAAGTCTTGGTCATTAAAGCAAGTGCAACTCACTTCAATTTAGCTTAAGAAAATAAGGTAAGATCAATTGGTTCTATGCTTAAAATGTGTAGCTCAATTTGCAAGTAGAACTTGTTCAAGACAATTTTAATAATGTGGAAATGGTAAGTTTTAATTTTGGCTTCTCCTCACAAACCTTTGGTCTCGAATCTCTCTTTGAATGGAACTTGGAATGAATTTCAATTTGGCTTTGTACTCTTGGAAACTTGATTAGCTTCTCCTAACTCCTATTGGGGGCCCTTGAAATGATTGGATTTGAGCATTTGATTGTAGCTTGGTTGGACCATTTCCCCCTCCTTGACTTGCAATGTGTCATATGCCTAAATGCTTAAATGACTATGTGTTTTTGTGTAGTGTGATCCTAGGTGCATTTAGGTGGCAAGTGAGTTAGTTTCTAATTGTCTTACCTAAGAATGTAATGCCTAGGGTTAGGTCTAAGGACACGTTGACCCTAAGCGAGGGAGGTGTATTGGGACTGATTCTAAGTGAAATCAAGTTTGCCTACTACATGTGGTTAGGGCCTAAGCTTGAGGGATCGAAGTGTATATGCCCTAAGCCTAGGTCTCATGTAAATGGATGTATCTAAAGGGCGTGTGTAAGTTGAGAGGAGAATTTAGAGGCACATTTTGTGGGATTTTAAGGCACTTCATGTAGATTTGCAAGTCTTTAGTGTGAAAGATAGAGATTCAAGACTCACATATGGTCCACTTTGCAAGTTAACTAAGGTGCAAGACATGGGACATTTTAAAGCTAAAGGCGAAGTAGAGCACAAAGTTAGAATTAAGAGAAGCATTAGAGTGTCTAACAATCAAATTTGAGCCAAAACCATGTTTTTGAATGCAAAATAAATGTCAAAGTGACTTTTTTTTATAGGGAGAGAGGTGGGGCATCCCAATTTAAATGGCCCAATTTCGGCCAAAATTGAAAATGTATGACTATAGGACTAAAGGGGGCACCTAAAAAGAGGAAGAATGGAGTGAGGAAGAAGAGAATGGAAAGATAGATAGCATGAAAGAAAAAAAAAGAGATCATATTTCACTTCTCCTCCTCCCACACTATACCAAATCAAGTATGTGAATGTAGAAATGGAGCCTACTCTTGACTCTCTATATGCAATGATACTACTCTTATGGGCTTTTAAAAAAAGTATTTATAAATCTAAAATTTTATTATTTTTCTATCTAGAAATGAAATCCTTCTTTCTCATCCTCCATAGCCATTAACATGTATTCGTATGAGAGAAGGGGGATGGAACTGTGAGTGGGAGAGGTGAATACGATGTGGCAAAGAGGGGCATGGAAGTGTGAGTGGAAGAGGTGAATATAATGTGGCAAAGTGTTGGGGCTAAAGGTGTCTCTGCCTAGCCGTCCGTGTATTACTACACTGATAGTACCCGCCACTACACACTGCAAGTGGCAGGCGCCCCTGTCACTTTATTCTTTATTCTTTTAGTGACAGTTTGAATAAAGGAAGGCCCGATCACACATTGTGAATGTTGGAGTTCCCATTTGGTCTCTCTCTCTTTCTTGCTATTGCTCTCCCGCCATAGCTCTTCCAAATAAGCTTCGATCCTTCTTACCTTTCAATTGGTATCAAAGCATGGTTGCTTGAGCATTCCGACTTGGTTCATGACTCCTTCAACTTCCTATTGATTACCTACACTCATTGGGTCTCCTTCTCGGTAGCCATAGCCGACTTTCCTGAGTTCCCGTTACTCCCCAGCTTCCCAAACACCTACCTGGCCCATTTGGGCGCCCTTAGGGCATTCCTTTAGAGGTATTGGAGCTCTCTTTTTTGTTATCTTACTTCAGTCCATAGGTTTTGTGAAGCAGGGTAGCCATGCCCTCTTGCTTCTTGTGATGCCTACTCTCTATTTGTGACTTTTCCCTTCAAGAGGGAGCTCTTGGGGGTCCTTGACTACTTCCCTGGGCCCCAGATTAGTTGGGCTAGCTTGAAGACTTGCAAAAAAATTCGTTTTTTACTTTAGCCCTCCCTTGGCACTCATTGGTAGCTTGAAAGCACTTCATTTGGCACTTGGGAACACCCCCTTGATGCTTGACATTGGTGGTTATCATTGGCATTGATTTGTGGATTGATTTACTTCAGTCCAGAACTATTTTTCACAGTCCATAGGCAGCCACAAACAATGTTATGTCAGTACTTTATGTTTATGTTTGGTTCGCATTGACATTGGTTGCTCTGTTGGTCCCGAATGCTCTCTGAATGCTAGGGGAATGTATGCCTATGATGTGAGATGCTTTTAGGGCTGAATTTATTTAGTCATTGACTATTTTATATAGTTTATAGGTAGCCCAAAATAGGGCAGCCCTATGTCATTACACTTTACGCTCATACTACATAGTCATTTGATGCCCGATTATGCTCGGTTGGTGCCTATACATATGGGAAATTATGCCTACGGTTTGTCTATTGTTTTGAGCTTGGATTGAGCCATTGTTTGCTCATTTTGGATGTTTATTTACTGCTAGAATATTTAGGGCTGAAGCTTATTTGCTTATGTTTGGATATGCTTGTTGGATTCGAGTTATGTCTTGGATGTATACATTGATGTAGTGACTCTCGGGGATCGACATAGAGCTTGGATTTTCTCTCAAAACGTTGGTTGAGCTTGAGCTCACTTCACATAGCATTAAAATCTTCATCTCTGATGTACTTATGGCATGTACTTTGCTTATGTCTGACCGGTCTTGACATGCTTGGCCTATGCCACTACTACATGCCCGTTACATTGTTTGGAGTTGGATGCTACGGAGCCTTGCTTTGGCTTGACATTTGATTGCTCGAAGCTTACTTTGGCTATTTCTTGGCTTGCCAGAGTTACAGTTTGGATGTACTTGAGGTCTATGGATGCTATGTACGGATGTTACATGGTCTATATGCTCATGAGGTCTTATTGATGCTTGATCTTGGATCTTCTGGCACTAGTGCTATCATATGCTTGACAGACATTGAGTAGGTGCTTTATGCTACTTGAGAATTCAGATACTTGAGACAGGGATCTTCACTTGGATGTTGCATGGTTGATTTGCAGTGACCCTCACAGATATACTTGGGCTGATTTGGGCTTTGCACTCCCTGAGCATACACCTCTTTGTGTCAGGTCTTGCTAGTGTTGTGTACACTTTGCCCTATTACACAAGTGGTGTGCCAGCTTACTGATGGATTCATTTGACATGCTTGGGTGTTTGCTTGATGTCTGTATGACTGTCACTTGTTGATTTATGCCCACTTGATGATGGTTATGCTTTGATAGTCAGTGGTTGACTTGGTGCACTCATTTTGCCTACAGATTGCTCTCATTGTACATGGCTGTAATTTATTACAGCAAGAAATTATGCATGGACTGACGTGGAATTTTCATGTGAAATCATCCTTCTTTTATGTACTTTTGATGGTACTTGGTGGGAAACATCATTAGCTATCAGTTCACGGTCATTTTGTCTTGGTTTTGGTGGTATTTTGGCTGTTTACAACAGAAAATAACAAGTAGTTTTGAACTGTCTGCACCATTTTGGACTGCAGTATGGCATCTTCTTCCAATGACAGTGCTATCTTCAAGATCACTAAGCTTGATGGTATGAATTATGCCTACTGGAAGAGCCAAGTTTGGTAGGTATTGGTGTAGAAATCGTATATAAAGCCACTAAGGATGCATGGCGAACATCTTGAAACTATGAATGATGAAGAATGGGATGAGCTTGATGAGTTATACAAGTCCACCCTCATCTTGTCTCTCACTGAATAGGTGCATTAAAATGTGGTTGAGGGAGCACACAATGCTTGGCAGCTTTGGGATAAAATTAAGAACCTCTATGATAAGAAAAGTCTAGCAAGTTAGATATATTGGTTGAAGCAGCTTATGGACCTGCGCATGAAGGAGAATATGACAATGTTTGCTCATTTGAGCTAGTTCCATGCTATTCTCAAGAGCTTGACTTCACAAGGTATTACCTTTAATGATGAGGTTACTCCATTTTTTTTTGTTTGGGACTTTGAGTGAGTCATGGGATGTATTCCGCACTGCCTTATGTGCTCTTGCTACTATTTTGAGCTTGCCTGATGTAGAGAGTGCTCTTTTGCAAGAAGAGATCAACAGTAAGAACTTGGATATCTCTCGTGCGTTGCATGCTTTGACTGTTAGAGGTAGAGATGGTAATGGTAAGAATGACTGTGGGAATGGCCGTGGCTGAGACTCCGATGGGGAGTACATACTTGCAGCTAGTTCTTGTGATGCTACACTGTTGACCGAGGTTCACTCTATGTATGCGCAATGCTGGCTTTTGGATTCTGGTGCTTCATTTCATGTTACACCATGCAGTGAGTGGTTTCATTCCTATCGCACTGTCTCTGGTTCAGTTCGCTTAGGTGATGAAAAGTCACTTACTATTGTTGGCATTGGGGATGTATGACTGTAATTCTCTACTGGCAGCACTTTTCTATTACAAGATGCACGTCATGTACCTGCACTTACATGTAGTCTTATGTCTGTAGGGCATCTTGATGATGTTGGATTTCATGTTTCATTTGGGGATTTTGCCTAGAAGATCACCCGTGGCATACTTGTGCTTGCTAGAGGTGCCAAGGCTGGCAGTCTCTATCCTCTTGTAGTTGATGGGTCCTCTGTTAACCATGTTTTGTCAGTCAATTCTATTCCACATGTATCTCTTTGGCATGCCCGTTTGGGCCATATGTCCTTGAAGGGAATGAAAATGCTTTCTGGTTTGCAGTACTTACCGCCCCTTGACTATTCATGTTTTGATTCATGTGAGCATTGCCTTTATGGTAGATAGACTAGTAATATGAATAAGAAGTTTGATCGGACACGCATAGGTGAGCCCTTGGCATTAGTACATTTGGATGTCTGTGGGCAGTATTTTGTGACATTCATTAACGATTTTTCGCGTACAGTCTGGGCCTACCCCATTAAGCTTAAGTCAGATGTCTTGTCTGTGTTTCAGAGATAGCTTGCATTGGTTGAGAACTAGACTGGGCATAGGCTAAAATGCCTTAGGATTGACAATGGGGGAGAATATGTGTCACGTGCCTTTGAGCAGCTATGTGATGAGAGGGGTATTAAGCGTCAGTTGATTGCCCCCTATACCCCACTCCAGAATGGTTTGGCTAAGCAGATGAATAGAACCATCTAGGAGTGTGTACGTAGTATGCTTAGCTATGTAGGCCTACCATAGAGCTTTTGGATTGAGGTAGTCAGTACAGCAATGCATGTCATAAATAGATTACCTTCCATTGGTTTGGATTTCCAGGTTGTAGAGGAGGTATGTACTATTATCTTATGCACATGTACGTGTCTTTGGATGTGAGGCATTCTGCCATGTGCCCAAGGAAAAGTGGACTAAGTTGGATCCTAAGAGTGTCAAATGCATTTTCCTTGGCTATGGAGATGCAGGCGAGATGGGTTACCACCTCTGGAATCCACAAGTGTGAAAAGTCATCCCCAGCCGTGATGTAGTCTTCCATGAAGACAAGATGCATAGGCAGCCTAAGAAGGTGGTAGAGATACACATGGCTATATTCCAAGAGAAGCCTTGTGCTCCTGCACAACCAATTGGACAGCCTACAATAGCAGTTAGTACACATGGCCAGGGTATTGGACAGGATGCTAGACATGCAACAGAGCTTGCAGTGAGACAATCTACTAGAGATAGACGTCCACGTGATAGATTTGAGCCCTCGATGCATTATGTCTTGGTTACAGAGATGCATGAGAGCCTCTCATCTATGATGAGGCTATACACAGGGGTGATAGTCACTCCTCGAAGAGGGCTATGCAGTCTGAGATGGACTCCTTGCATAAGAATATGACTTGGGATTTGGTTGCATCGCCTAACAGCAAGAAGGCTTTGCTATGCAAATGGGTGTACAAGCTGAAAAGTATCCCTAAGCACCCCAAGCCTGCTTATAAGGCAAGAGTTGTTGCTAAGGGTTTTAAACAGGAGCATGGAGTTGACTTTGATGAAGTCTTTTCCTCGGTAGTCAAGATGACCGCCCTACACTTGATTTTGGCCTTAGTCTTGCAGCTTGACTTGGATATGTATCAGATGGATGTTAAGACTGCATTCTTGCATGGGGATTTGCATGATGAGATTTGCATGGAGCAACCTAAGGGCTTTGCAGAACTTGATAGGGAGCACCTAGTGTGCAAGTTGAAGAAAAGTCTTTATGGCTTGAAGCAGATACCTAGGGAGTGGTATCATAAGTTTGATGCCTTTATGCAGTCACAGGGCTACAATAGGAGTGCTATGGATCCACGTCTTTACACAAAGAAAGCCCGTGATGGCTCATTGCTTATTTTGGTACTTTATGTGGATGATATGTTGATAGCAGGGAAATCTCATGATGAGCTGGATGCCCTTAAATCTCAGCTGAAGAAGAGCTTTGAGATGAAGGTTTTGGGATAGTGCTCTCACATTCTTGGTATACGCATTAAGTGCGATAGGCATCAGGGACTTCTCTATATCTCACAAAGGCAGTACATTCATAAAGTCCTTGAGTGTTTCCGAATGCAGAACGTGAAGCCTATTAGCTATCCATTACCTTCTTATGTGAAGGTCTCACATGCCCATTGTCCTTGTCCGCAGACAGTGTCTGCAAATAGATGAGCAGAGGGTCGAGATGGCCAAGATCCCTTATGCATTAGCCATGAGTAGTTTGATGTATGCCATGATAGCCACTTGACCACATATTGCCTTTGCAGTTGGTGTTGTGGCATGCTATATGGCTACACCTGGTAAGAAACATTGGGATGCCGTGAAGGGTATCATGAAATACTTGAAAGGCATAGTAGATATGTGTATTTGCTATGGCAGCCATGATACAAGAGTTGTGGGGTACACAAACTTCGATTATGTAGGACATGCAGATAGTAGGAAGTCCACTTCTGGCTATGTATTCACCTATGCTGGAGGTGCTGTCTCTTGGATGTTTAGGGTTCAAAAGTGTACAGATCTCTCTACCACTAAGGCCAAGTGTGTTGCAGCTATACTGAGGCTTGCAAGGAGGCCATATGGTTGGGCTATTTGGTTCACGACCTTGGGATTGATTCTATATCTACGATGCATTCGGATTCTATGAGTGCTATTCAGCTAGCCAAGAATCTAGTCTTCCATGTGAAGGCGAAACACATTGAGGTGAGGTATCACTTCATACGTGGGGTCATGGAGAACAAGTCTGTTGACCTTGTCAAGATCTCCACTGACAAAAATCCTACCGATCTACTCACGAAAAGCCTCACTATTGTTAAAGATGCGGGATCTAGAGCATAGCAGAGGCGGAAGCTATGGAGGATGGAAGATGAAGATACTACTCATGTTGACATTGACAAAGAAGACAACTGTTACACAAGTGAATTAGGTTTCAAGATTGAGACTTGAACTCATAAACACAATCTTGTGTAGGACTGACAATGACACAGACACTTGAAAGAAAGAGACAAGTACTATTGCACTATCATCATATGAAAGTGATAGTCAAGTACATCATTATATAGGATTGCTTGGTAGCACACTACATCACTGTGCCTATGGGATCTGTCTCTCTTCCTAGAATGAACTGCACCTTCCTAGCCTAGTTGTTCCATACAAAGGGGCATACATAGGGTGTGATTGGCAGATTCTCAACACCCCTCCTCAATCACAACTTGAAATTTTAAAAGTGTGTAGAGGCTTTAGTGAGAGCAGCACATGCAAAGTGTGGGCATACCACAAACATGGCAAAACACCAGAGGCTGTCGCAGAAAAGGCTAAGTGTGGGTACCATAAACATGGTGGACATCCAGAGGCTGTAACAGGGGCCTCACAAAGTGTACAGAGGCTGTAGTACAAGGCTACATGAGGAGTTTTTACAAGCTTATGAAAGGAACATTAAGGCAGGTACAATACTTTTAAAACAGAAAATGAGAGACAAGGACCGATAGGCCCTTGTGGTCTTTTTCAGCATATGCTTTCTCTTTGTCAGCATGGAAAATCTTCTTGTCTTTCATATTTGGTTCTTCAGCTTTGAATGATGTGATCATTTGGTCTTTGTGGGTGGCTGATCTTCTTCTTGTCCTTCTTCTCTTCTTCATTGTCTATTTGGTCTGCTTCTTCTTTGACTTTGCTTGCAGCTTTAATCTTCATGTCCATGTCCCCCTCAAGCAAAGGTATCATCTTTGAGGTAGTGGAAATGCCTTCAAAATCTTCTGATGGATTCATTGATTGAACTTTGATGTAGACGGCTCCATGTCTTTCTGCAAGTAAGATAGCCAAGTCTTGCATGCAATGTAAATGGGCAACAAGAGTAATGTTACTCTTTATAATAGGTAACTACCCAAGAGACTTCATGCTTGGTATTTCCATGATGGAATCAGCTTAAAATTTTTGAAACTTTCCAGCACAAAGTTGAAATCTAATGTGTCAGAAGACACAACCAATGGCAGTGTGAAAACACACTATGTAGTATCAAAAGATACTATGGTTGAACTTGATGATAATTCTTGATGCTTTGATTTTGTTGATGCTTATCTTCTTAAATCTTTTTCTTGCTGGGAACTTCAGTAACACAGTGGATTAGAGTGACAGAGGCTTGGGTTGAGTGTCAGGAGAGAGAAAATGAAAGAAAAATGAGTTTGGGAGATTTTGGCTATGGTGGAATTAGGGTTTCTGAGACATGGGCCTGGTTTTTCTCAGATTGCAGGAGCTATACTTGATGATTTTCAAAACTTTTTTTATGGAAAGATAGCTTACTTCATGGGCTATCAAAACCCGTAACAATCAATCAGATTGCGGGCAGTACGGCACGGGCAAACAGCTCAATCAGACACGGCGCAGATCAGGACAGTGATGACGAATTTTCGTAATACCAAGGTCAGGGCGCAATAATGTGGTCGATTGATGTGCCAGGGTGGAGCGCATTGAGCAGGAGAACAATCCCCTAGAAGGAATCAGGAGCTGAAGTGGCTTGGTTGAGGAGTTATGGAAGCTCCAAGTGAGGTAGGTCTTGTCTAGCTATGGCAGACACAGGGCAGAGATTGAGAATTTTCACAATGCTGAAGCTATGGTTGCCCAAAGTCAGTGATTGATGTGTCAAGAAGAAGCTTTGGAAGCAGGAGAACACTTTCCTAGAAGGAAGCTCCAGGAGGTTTGACCTGTAGAGTGAGATATAAGAGCTTCAAGCTGACAGGGTAATGCTGGCTATGGCTGCCATGAAAGCTCAAGTGAAGGTAGAGTTGAGAGATGAAGCCATGGGCTGGAACTGTGGTGACCAGAGTTGAAGAGGAACTGAGAGAGAGCAGAAAAGAGCTAAGCCATGCTCAGCTAAGCTCTAATACCATGTTAAAGATGCGGGATCTAGAGCATGGCAGAGGTGGAAGCTATGGAGGATGGAAGATGAAGATACTACTCATGTTGACATTGACAAAGAAGACAACTGTTACACAAGTGAATTAGGTTTCAAGATTGAGACTTGAACTCATAAACACAATCTTGTGTAGGACTGACAATGACACAGACACTTGAAAGAAAGAGACAAGTACTATTGCATTATCATCATATGAAAGTGATAGTCAAGTACATCATTATATAGGATTGCTTGGTAGCACACTACATCACTGTGCCTATGGGATTTGTCTCTCTTCCTAGAATGAATTGCACCTTCCTAGCCTAGTTGTTCCATACAAAGGGGCATACATAGGGTGTGATTGGCAGATTCTCAACAACTATTGAGAACTTTTCCTTCCTCAAGAGATTGATAGGTGTTGGATGAGATGACCTTTTTCCTCATCCTATTGTACATGTGGACATTGTAATGTCTTTTCTTTTTCTTTTTCACTCCTCACTGGGGTAGATTCGCCTTTAAGTGGGAGGTTTTTGGGAGTAAAGGCTCCTCTGCTTAGCCGTGTATTACTACACTGCCAATACCCCCCACTGTACACTGTAGGTAGCGAGCGCCCATCACCGTCACTTTATTCTTTATTCTTTTAGTTACAATTTGAATAAAAGAAGGCCTAGTCACACATTGTGATTGTTGGAGTTCCCATTTGGTCTCTCTCTCTTTTTTGCTCTTGCTCTTCCGCGATAGCTCTTCCAAGCAAGCTTCGATACTTCTCACCTTTCACAAAGAGGCATCAAAGCATGGTGTTGGAGTATGTGGAGCATATCCAAGTGCATTAGTGGCTTTCTGGAGTGTCGATGGCATTGGATCTTAACGTGCGACACATGCATTATGGTGGTGTAGTGTTCTACACATAGGTATGAGAAATTTAATGGTAAACAACATCAAAATGAAAAATTGATTTAGAGAAGGGTAAATGAAGGAAAATATATATTTTTTGGTAGTAGCTTAGAATTTTTTTCTATTTCTCTGAATTTCTAGGCAAAAAATAAGGATAGAAAATAGTTAAAATAAGGAACAAAATAGTAAAAATGGTGGAAACTAATAATAAATAAGAGAAACTCAAAAATATGCTAGCTTTTCTAGAAATGATCCACATGTTACAACAAGTTAAAATTTTGATAAAAATGGTTGAAAGTTTTATCTTTTCTATCTCATATTTATGATGTTGATAGGCATCACATGAGGATCAAGAAAGTACATCAAAACACAAAAGATCCCCCAAGTCTCTCAAAGGTAGGATGAGCATTATAAAGTATGTAACTTTGATCATAAGGATTTGTATTCTATGTATGCCCAAAGTTAGCATGAGCTGGAGCACTTGGTGCCTTTGGTGAGTAAAACACCACCGCATCATGTAGGGAATATTCATAAAAAAAGAGAAAGACATGAATGATGTACTTATACCTTTGTTTTCCACATGAGAATTTGTTTGAGCACTTAGTATTCACATTATGCATTAACGCACCAGTTCACACATATTGTGGCATAGCACTTATTTGATCTTGTCTAAGTGTGTTAGGGAGTCCAAGCTGTATAGGTATAGGGAGTTTAAGAGGATTCAAGTGAGGTTGAGAGAACGAAGTGTCAGATTGAGAGAGCCACCGTCTAGCCCACCAAACAGGTGCTGCTGCTAAGAAGCTTTAGGATTCTCACTAAGGACCTAAAACCACCCATGGTTCACATTTGTATGTCCCTATTTGAAGGAAAAAGGGGAGGAACAAGGGGTCACTTTTGGTGGTTTCAAGTCTATATCATGGCTTTTAGGGTGAGTAGTCCAACAAGTACTAAAGATAGAATGTCAATCCTTTGTGGATTGGCAAGGGATGTTGTTGGCCAATGGGCTATGTTATTAAATTTTTGTCCCACAAATTACCTTATATTTGAATTTAAGGCATTGTGGGTTAAGTGTTCTTATGCATGTCATGCAAATAAATCTCCTGAAGTGCTTAAGGGGCATTTTCACTTTAAGGATGGTTAAAGGATTGCATAACACATGACTCAAGATAAGAGTGCACTCAGACCTCTTATTCGTGATGTCACATTTCTTGACTTGCTTCCACATCATGGCACTATTCTAAGGATTTATCAAGTCTTGGATGATTTGCAAGTGCAAGGGAGACTCCTCATAAGGGAGGAGGAGGCACTAAGCCTTAAGGTAAATCATTCCTTAAGTGGTAAAGATATAACATCATGTGAGCTAGCCACCCTTCCCACCCTATCTAGCAATAGTATAACCAAGGAAGGGGTTGATACATATATAATTACTAAGGATGAATAGAATGATGGCCATACCAATGTGTAAACCATAGCAAATTGAATTATTTATGAGGATTTGGATGATTGTGCACTAGTCTAAAAGATTAGATCCAAGTGTCCTCTTTGATTTCAAGATCTTCCTATATTTCATGGTCTTCTTGATGAGGATGCTATGGTACACACCAAAGAAATTGACTTGATATGTCATGCTAGTGGGTTTGATAATACCCATCGGCTCTTATGGTTCTCTAGTACCCTCAAAGGGGAAGAGAAAAAGTGGTATAGAAGTCTACCCAAGAAAACCATAAGCTCAATCTAAGAGCTCTATGATTGTCAGAGTTACAAGGGTCATCATTAGTATAGTGAGAAGATTGCTAGCCGTTGACTCGTTTCCTAATTCAACACTTCTTGGCCAATGGCCTTGACTAGTTTGTTGGCCTAGCGCGTTCAAACTCTGTGTTGACAGCATGACTTGGGGTGTGGATGCATCTCTCGGTCGTGTGGAAGAGACTGGCATGCTCACACTAGAGAGATCATTGATCTCATCCTCCCAAATGGACTCAACATCCTTTTGGTGTTCTTGGGATTCTCCCACCCACTCCTTGACCTCTTCAATGGCTGCAAGGTTGTGCTTTGGGTTGGGGTACTCCCTTACCTTGGCACTTCCTTTTTCAGTGGTCTTTGAGGTGGATGTTTTAGCCTCAACATCCATGACTTTATTTTCAACATGGAGTGTCATTGCGCTCTTGGTTTTCAATGTGACATTTGCCTCACTTCTCTTCTTTCTTTACCTACGACTTTTCTTTTCAATTGAGGCTGCATTCTTTCTTTACCTACGACTTTTCTTTTCAATTGAGGCTGCATCTAGGTTGCTAGGCCCTGGCAATGATATGTTGGCTTGCTTTGTCTGCATACAGGTCATGACATGCAACGGGATGGGCATGGCCTCCCCATCGCATGTCTCAATGCCAAACCACCCTGGTGGAACTGATGGGACAATTTCCAAACTAGAGGATGGCTTCCACCTAGGGCAATCGGCAAAAAGGTGAGTGATTCCACACTCAATGCATTTGAAATCAACCTTATCTTGGTTAGCTTGCTCCTTTTCAGGGCAGTGCAAAGAGTCCTAACACCATCATTGAGATTGATTGATAGTCCATGAGTCTAGATTTCCCTCTTCATTGTATGAGACATAGGGGTTCACATAAGGCTCCTCATTGTTTGGTTCCTCCACATAGTGGGTTGGAGTATCGCTCGGTGGATGGGTTATGTAGGGTCTAGGTGGTCTAGTATGCCTGTGGGATTGATCTCTATCCTAGGGATGACTAGCTTTATATTATTAGGTGTTGGGAGGGCCAATGGGGCTCCTCTTTCGAAGAAATTCAGAGGCCTATTCCCTAGGTAAGGCTGCGAATATGGGAGTCTCTATGGTAGTCTACAATGCATGGCGCCGTGGTTGAACCTATTGCCAAGGTCTGTCAGACCTTGGGTCCTGACACTCAGTTGGAAGATGGTTTTCACTGCAATACATGCATTGGACGTGTGACCGCGTAGGTCTTCTCATCATCTCCTACAGCTTAGCCAACTGTAACTTCACGTCTGCAACTCCTGGCTCTGATCGACATTCTTTCCTTTGTCTTGGGTGCTTTGGCTTGATTCTTCACTAGCAGTTAGAGTTCTTTATGAGGTTCTAGGAGTAATGATATCTTGGGTTGTGAGTCTTGAGCTCCTCTCTTTGAGCGAATCATCCACTCATATGGCTTCTTGGAAGACCCTAGCTAGCACATCCCTTTGTAGGTTTGAGTTGCTCACCAAGGCTTTGTAAAGCTCTTCACTTCGGATTCCACTTATAGACATAGTGGAGACTGCTCATTTGCTAGGTCTCTTTGCAATTGGGATTCGCTTAAAGAGACTCCACACATGAATGACGTAATCTCGGATATCCTCCATGTCCTTCTGCCTGACATTCATCAATCTAACCATGAGGTTGCTAGAGTATCCCACCTTAGAGAATCTCTTAATGAAAATACTCTTGAGGGTGCTAAAGTCATTGTGTTCAACATTGTCTAAACTAGTGTACCACATCCGTCCTTTGTCTCATAGGCTAATTCCAAAAGCTTGTGAGTGTTGAGTGACTTGTGTGAGCTCATTAGCCTCGATGACTTGCTCAAACTACTCCACAAAACTATATAGGTCATTGCTCGGCTGGTACTTGTCTAATTGCTTCGCAACCACGAGGATCCTAGACTGGCCCTTGGAGCCCTAGGTTACTCCTAATCATGCAAGCAACGATGTTGCTAATGCTGTTGCACTTTGCTCTACTAATGTGTTTTCTATTAGTTGCTTCGTGAGAAGCTCACTCAGTGTTAAGTCTACCTCTAGTGCTCTTTCCCTCTCTCCATTTGGTCATGTTTGGTTTTTATTTGCTAGGGCTACCTCTCACATCTCAATGTCCTACCATAGTCTCCTAGTTTGTTGCTGCTAGTTATATGTTGCTATGCTTTGCAAGGCCTTTCATATAAGCTTTCTTTCCTCCTCAAGGTCCACTATGATGTCCTCTGACAATCTAGCATGGTGGTCCAGCTTGGCTTGTGCGTCATATTCGTTCACCATTCGTTGGATTTCGACCAAAAAATCTCCCAGGTCGAGTTCCTCGTTTTCATGGCTTACATTGGACTCTACCATATCTGTAGTCTCATGTTCCACTAAATTGTTGATGAGGTTGATCAAATCAGGCAATGTCATGCTCCCAATGGTGTTGCTCCCTTGATGTGTTTGTCCTTGTGCATTGTGTTTGACACTTGGTCCTACCAATTGGGATTGCTTGATCCCCTATCTAGGTTTGAGGGTCATCTTCTATTGGTGGGTTCTTTCTGTTAATTAGGGTTTGAGTGTGTTCCTTTTTATTGATAGCCAACCCTCAATTTACATTCACCAAATGTGTGCGTGGTGCTCTTTTCCGTACAATGTGAAAAATCAAGCCTTTAGTTTTTCCAAGTTCACTTCAAGTGTTGAAAAAAATGTGGGTGCAAACACGAGATAATAAATGTAGCTTTCACACTCCAATCTAAGCTCTCGATCGAATAGGGCTTTACGCTTAGTCACTGGCTGCTCTCTCTAGTCTCTCAAGGGTCTATGCTACACTATTTAGATCGATCACGGTCAAATGGGGGTGTGAAGGTCAGTTTTATAGCTCTAATAGGGACTAAAAGCTAACTTGATAGTTAGCGGTCGTGTCTAGCTGTCTGGCTATGATTACTAGGGTTAATTTTGTCTATAAGGATTTTGGAGCCTTCTCTGATTGTGGGAGGTGTTTTGCTTTGCCAGGATGTGCTCATGCCACTTCTTGTTTTAAGCATTCCAAGTGAGCACAAATGGCTATCTCTCACCTAGTCGACACACCTTTGATCCTATGGGGTGTTTTGCTTTGCCAGGATGTGCTCATGCCACTTCTTGTTTTAAGTGTTCCAAGCAAGTACAAATGGCTATCTCTCACCTAGTCGACAGACCTTTGATCCTACGGGGTGTAGTGAGCTTACCTTGATGCTCGAATGAGTAGCCTCCTTCCTCAAGTACACTGGTAGCTCCATGATTCGAGATACAAGTGTAAGCAATCTCAAGCCTCCTCCTTCAAGCTCCATCCTCCATAGCCATGTGCAAGAGAAGAGATGAGAAGAAGAAGAGAGACGATGATGGAGAGCTTCTTCTCCAAGATCCCTCTCCCTCACACACTCACTTCCTCACTCCCTCACACTCCCTTTCTCAAGCACACACAAGCAAGCAAGAAGAAGAGAGCACTTTTGCCACACACCAAAGAATGATCTCCTCATTCACTTTTTAGATTTATATAATCTTGGGCACCCGTCCTCTTTTTAACACGAATCCATCCATGGATGCTGACATTGAGAGGGCAACGGTTCAGACCACTCTTCACAAGAAGGGTCCAAATCGCCAATTCTCAGTGATTCAAACTCCATCAGAATATCAAGGTAGAAGCTTCAAAACCTTAATTGAATGTGGCAGTACACATTCCTTCATTTCACCAATATGTGCAAAAAGATTAGGGATAACCACAATAGATGCACCTACTTTACTTGTGGAATTAACAAACGGTTGTGAAGTCACTTGTACTAGGCAAATTTCTAAGGTGAAATTCCTACTGTGCAGGAATCCAACTTCTGTGAGATTCAGGGTAATGAACCTAGGTGTCCACAAATGTTTACTTGTAATGGATTGGCTAATACCCAATGATGCCCACATCCACTATGGGAAGGGCCAAGTCTCCTTCCGCAATTCTGAAGGGGAACTAGTCATGACTCAAGGTGAGACTGGTAAGCCAAAAATATAGTTGGCAAAAGCAATACGGATAATTAAAGGTGTTCAAAAGGGTCTGCCTGTCTATCTGATTAAACTGAATAAGCTAGATCAGAATGAGGAATCTGGAGAAGAATCTTCATGGTTAAAGGAATATGCAGACGCATTTCCTAAAGATCTGATGGAACTTCCTCCTCAAAGGAAAGTCGACCACGAAATCAAACTTGTGCTAGGAGCTGTACCGATCGCAAAGAGGCCGTATAAGATGTACATTCTAGAAGCTATCGAACTGAAAGAGCAACTCAAGCAATTGTTAGATCAAGGCTACATCCGTCCTAGCATTTCAGCATGGGGAGCTCCAGTGTTGTTCCAAAAGAAGAAAGATGGAATGCTTCGCCTATGCATTGACTACAGAGGGTTGAATCAAGCCACCATAAAAAATAAATATCCCATTCCAAGAATAGATGAATTACTTGACCATCTTCAAGGGGCGAAGATCTTCTCAAAGATAGATCTCAGATTTGGAAATTATTAGATAAGGATCAAAGAAGAAGATAATCCGAAGATTGCATTTAGTACAAGGTATGGATACTTCGAATTCCTAGTGATGTTATTCGGGCCGACGAATGCTCCTGATACCTTCAACAGGTTAATGCAGGATATCTTTAGGCCCTATCTTGATGACTTCATACTCGTCTTTTTTGAAGATACTCTAGTCTACTCAAAATAGGGAAAGGATCATGAACCCTAGCTTCGTATTGTTCTTGAAACAATGAGAGCACACAAGCTTTATGCCAAGAATAAGAAGTGCGCATTTTTCAAGCGACAAATTGAATATCTCGGACTCATTGTATCAGCAGAAGGAATTTCAGTAGATCCAGCTAAGGTTAGAGACATTCTGGAATGGCCAACACCAACTTCTGTCAAAGAAATATGTAGTTTTCTTGGGTTGACAAGTTGGTACAAAATTTTCATCAAAGATTATGCTTTGATTGCAGCACCTCTGATTGATCTACTAAAGAAGCAAGTAGCAATTGTATGGTCACCTACTGAACAGACCAGCTTTGACAAACTAAAGCAAAGCTTAGTATCAACACCCATCCTAAAAGTTCCTGATCTTAGTAAGGAGTTTGAAGTGGTACTGATGCTTGCTCACTTGCTTTAGGATGTGTACTTATGCAACAAGGTCATCCCGTAGCATATTCTTCAAGAAAATTGAAGATCCATGAAAGGAATTATGCTACCCACGACTTGGAGCTGTTGGATGTCATCCATGCTCTCAAACTTTGGAGACATTACTTGCTAGGTAACAAATTTTCCTTAGTAACGGACCACAATAGTCTTAAATGGATCTTCACCCAGAATGAGCTCAATATGAGGCAACGTCGATGGATTGAAGTGCTGGAAGAATACAATTTTGAAATCAAATATAGGCCTAGAAAAGAGAATGTAGTTGCCGATGCACTCAGTTCGCAAGGTATTTCTAAATTCTCTTATTTTGCAAGATCCATCAACATCAAGGTCTCTAGCCACAAAGGTATCAATGCCAAACAACTCGATTCTTGAGCTAGCAAATGAACGGGCATATCATGACCTAGTCTATCAGAAAATGCTAAGGGAGATCCCCATCAAGGATCAAGACCCGAAGTTAAAGACAAAGTATCAAGAATTCTCCATCAATAATGGACTTGTCTACTTTAGGACAAGATTATGCATCCTTGCAAGCCAAACTCTCAAGCAGAAGATACTTTGGGAAGCTCATGGCTCCCCTTTCTTAGGACATCATGGTTATGCCAAGACCCTTAATACGGTCAGAAAGAGCTATTATTGGGAAAGGCTCAAGGAAGACATACTCAAATATGCCACGAAATGTTTGTCTTGTCAACAGATTAAGCCAGAACATGTTAAAATGCCTGGGAAATTGCAACCACTTGACATTCCCCAAATGAAATGGGAATTCATTAGTATGGACTTCATTGTTGGCTTACCCCAAGTTCAGGGAGGATATAACTCTATTATGGTTGTAGTAGATATGCTCACCAAGGTCGCACATCTCATCCGTGTCAAGACAAACTATAAAGCTTCAGACATCGCAAGATTATTCATCAAGGAAATATTCAAACTTCATGGGTTTCCTAGAAGAATCATTAGTGATCGTGACTCTCTTTTCACATCACACTTCTGGAGGGCTATCTTTGAGGCTATTGGAACTCAACTCTGTTTCAGTATAGCTTACCATCCCCAAAGTGATGGTCAAACAGAACGAGTCAATCAAGTCATTGAAGATATGCTTAGCGCATACTATTATCGCAAACCCAAAAAATGGATTCAATACTTATCTCTGGTTGAGTTTTCCTACAATGCTTCTTACCAATAGAGTATTCAGATGACCCCTTTCCAAGCATTGTATGGGCATGATTGTCATACCCCTTTGAACTTCTTGGATTCAACTTTGAGGGTAGAAGCTTCTAGACAGATGCTGAAAGACATGAATGATCAAATAAAATCAATAAGACAAGACATTCAAGTTGCCAAGGATAGACAGAAGGTTTACGCTGACTTGAAACGGCAAGACAGATCCTTCATCGAAGATGATATGGTCTTGATCCGTGTATGCCCTAAAAAGAGTTCACTGTCCTTGGGAGAGTACAAGAAGCTAAGTTTGAGGTATTGTGGACCTTATAAGATCACCAAGTGCCTAGGGCCTAATGCTTACAGACTATAGCTGTCCGCAACTCTAAAGATTCATAATGTATTCCACCTTAGCCTATTGAAAAAGTATCTACCTAATCTGAAAAATGTACTTGATGATCATCAAATTGTAATGCCTAGACAAGGAGTCCTTGAGCTACATCATGATAGAATCCTAGATGTTAGGGAGATGCATTTGAGATCAAGGATCTTGAGAGAATACCTCGTCCCAGTGGAAAGATTATCTAGAAGAGGATGCCACCTAGATGGACGAAAATACTCTCAACCAACAATACCCCTAGGTCTTCTTGAGATGAGGACATCTCGATTCCTCTAAGGGGGAGAGGATGTAATATCCCCCTCCCACCCCAACCCAACCACCACTCCCCCCGGTGCCTCCCCCCCATGAGAACCCCCCCTTAAAAGAAATTTTTAAAATTTAGTTCAAATTTTTTACTCTCCCTCTCTCTCCCCACCAATAGCATGTCGGGGAGAGAGAGAGAGAGAGTGAGTAAATAGAGAGAAGGGGGGCATGCATCCCCCAGGTGGAGGGGTGGTGGCCATTAACGGCCATCTCCCCCCCATAAGCCACCTCCTCCCCCTCTATAAAAGGCAGCACCCTCCCCCCTTGGTGGTCTTCGATAAGCAGCCCCCCCTCTTGTAGCAGGACATAGCTCCCCCCTTGTAATCAAAAAACATCCCCCCAATCATCATCGTAGAGAGAGAGAGAGAGAGAGAGAGAGAGAGAGAGAGAGAGAGAGAGAGAGAGAGAGAGAGAAGCTTTGGAGGGTTCTTCTTTCCCCATTAAAGAGAGGTCATATGCCCCCTCTTTTATTTATAAAAATACACTCACTTTCATTATCTTTTCTCCGAGAGGAGAGGCGGCAAGAATTTTGCATAGGAGAGTGCGAGAATTCTATCTCTCGTACACGCATCTTCGAGTATGGCCCCGAAGCGTAGTTCCACAAGGATGGCCAGAAACCCTGCAAGTGTGGATGGTGGTTCGAATCAAGATGGCACTGCAACCGCGAACGGTTTATCAGGCGTGAATACCATTGGAATCAAGACATTACTCCAAACCCAGGTTGCTCTATTATTAAATCATAGATTATAATTATCAGGGAGAAAGTCATATTCACATGCATCACATTGATTGCACAATTGATGGGTAATTGCCTTGGTATGATTTTAGTTGTGATGTTTGTAACAAACAAGATAAATTTTGTTGTAAGATGACATCATAATATGTGAAATTGATTAGGTAATTGCAACATAAATTAACCAAAAAATTCTTGCATGAATTCTTGCATAAAGTGCATTGCTCCTTGCCCAAGTTCTTGCAAAATACATTCCAGAAGACATCAAAAGAAGAAAAGTGCATCTCCATATCGCAAGATGGATTCTAAGGTACATGTAATAAACTGCAATAAAGATTAAAGTGTAGCAAGATGGTTGTTTGTAATTTACCAAATGGGACTGCGATCCATGAGTCCCATGTCAAAATCCTTGGTAACTTCAAGAGGGATATGTAAAAGCTGAGTGCATGTAAGCATTATTGAGAGGGATTAAGAAGATTATACTTAAGACAGAGTAGGGACTGTTCTAAACAGAACCATCTTGACCAACCATGGTCAAGGGGATAGACAATCTTGATCAATTAAGATCAAAGATAAAGGTATATAGGTACTTCAAGGCATTTAGGAGACAATCAGCAAGTTGACCAACTGAGGACGACGGGGTTGTCCATGATCTATCTTACAAGGAGACCTAAGATAAGGATAATTAGGGTCGGTAGGGTACAAACCCTGACCCGAAGGAAAAGGGGAAACAAGCAACCTAGCTTGCTAAGCCCTTGGAATCTCGCCAAGTCGCGAACGATCCAGGATTGAATGCTGGGAGCATTCGGGAGAAAGGAATCACACCTTAGAAGTTGGTCATACGAACGGCCACAGAAATGATCATGATTGTGTACTTAGGTACATTGTTTGAACTTCTTTGCTCAAGGAACTAATTCAAGGCCAAACACTTAATGCTTCAAGTTAATAGCCTGGAGGGAGAGGCATGTTCAGTTACCTTCGACTGCTTGCATGGCCCTATCCAAGGGGGTTGTTAGCCGTGCTGGGTATATGGACTAAACCCGCCACGAGAGGTCTCTTTGTGGGTGCTGCTTGGAGCGGGAAGACGCTTGGGTGCTAGGGGAGGCTTCGGCTGTAAATTCCTTGCCTCCGAATTCCACACAAGAGGCCGATGTGACTCAAGATGGGATCTCGAGGCCCGTGTACTAGTCTACGAGCGAAACTTGGAGCAGCAATCCTGTTGATTTGCCGGGATAGCCTTCGGGCATGATACTTGATGTATTCTAGGACTATGATAAATAAAGATCAGATATTTGAAAAAGGAGCTTGCTTGACATTGTTTTTCTGTCAGTGCCTAAGTTACGTGAAGGAACCTATGTTTAAATTGATTAATTAAGGAAGATGCTTTTGCATGTCAAACATAATGTGGTAGGTAATTAGATAACTAAGCAAACCGAGAAAAGTGCGGTGGACGTGACTTGGGTCCGTCCTATGGAAGGGTGGTCCCGATTGGCTGGGAACTTTTCTCAAAAGACATGATAACAAAACTGTGAAGATCTAGAGTCAGTAGAGTTAGAATCTAGATTTATGCTGTTTTAGGGGAGCAAAATGGGACTATGCCCCATGGGCAGAGAGGTTGAGCTTTGCATCCCTCCCGTTTCCCATTCTCCATGACCCAAGTGTAGCATAAATGCACTTCGACTTTGTTGTTCCTATGCAAATTGGTTCATCTGGAGCTTGACGCTAGCTACTGCCTAGAGACTTGGCTGATAGGAAAGAAACCCTGACTTCAGGTTGGTTCTAAGTGGGAATGTTGGATACTTCCGTTGGGGCAGACTCAGGAATACTAGATCGCAAACCCTGTGACATTCCTTGCGGCACTTTCTAGACTCTCTTCCCGATGGGCTGCTAAGACGTGTCCCACAAGTGGATGAGCAGACACGTTACAAAAAATGTCCTAGCTCCTTAGTAGACCAAACAATAAGCAATTTATTCCAAAATAAAACTAGCCATTTCCTTGGCATTATCCTTTATCTTAACACCTAGGCTTCACATCACTTCATGAAATAGTTTGTTGCTATAATGATATAATGCTTTCGTGTAGTTGACAAAGGATGTATAGGTCTAACAAAATCAATGCCCCACTTCTCAAGTGGTAGTGTAGCCATGATAGGATTCAGTGGGGGTGCTTCCTATTCTCCCTCTTGTCATGTCTCTAACATGTATCACATCTCTTGGCATATACAAATGCATCCTGGAAAATGGATGGCCA
Source organism: Lygodium microphyllum (assembly GCF_053477565.2). Classification (NCBI taxonomy): domain Eukaryota; kingdom Viridiplantae; phylum Streptophyta; class Polypodiopsida; order Schizaeales; family Lygodiaceae; genus Lygodium; species Lygodium microphyllum. The sequence continues at coordinate 8,395,206 of NC_141136.1, forward strand.
CCAATATATGGCTCTCAAAGCTTTCTGTGTAGTCAACTATCGGGTACAAAGTCCCATTCACAAGCGGAGTCATGACATGCTTCCAAGATAAACAAGACCTCGTTAGGCATGACACATTGGTGATAAATATCATCGATCCCTTGCTGATATAGTGTTCTTGCAATTAAGGAAAATTCCAAGGCTTGCTACCTAATTGTCCTCTTTTAACCCTTCGACAAAGTGAATCCAACCTCTTCTATGGATAGATAGTGCATTATGGAAGCATACCAGGATGAAATGGAGGCCCTATCAATTTTAAATAGACCCTCAACGTGGAAATGATGGTTCGGTACTCATTGCTGTGAAGCTGAGCCTAGTTACTACATTTAGCCAAGACTTTCTTTAGCTCCTCGAAATTCACAGGACATTCAACGATGCCTTGCAACTTCAATGACTTACTCCTGATTTGATAGTCAAACTCTTGCAAAGTGATTAGCCGCTTTGCTAGGCGGTCAGGCAGTTGCAACTTATTTAATAATTGCCTCAACCCCTTTGCCTTCGTATAAAACACTATCTTTTCATATAGGCTATAGTGCAAGAATTTCTTCATTGCAAGGACCATCCCAAGGCACATTTTCTCCATGTAGGTATGTTTAATATCGGACACCCCTAATTTACACGACTGACAAATGCAATTGGATTATATTACCTCTCCCAAATTTGGTCTAAACAACAGCTAATACTATAGATTGTAGCATTTGAAAATATTTAAAATATCTCATCCCTTTTAGGTGCTTTCAAGATTGGCACTTTTGCCAATTCTTGCTTCACATCCTCAAACGATACTTGACATGGATCACTCCAAACAAATAGATAGTTAAAGGATAGTAAATTCATCAATGGAAATGTCCTCTGAGTAGTGCATTACTAAAGCATTGATAATATTTGGCTGATGACAAAAAGCAATGTACTTTTTTAGGAGTACGTGGTGGATTCATAGCTATGATAACCTTTATCTTTTCAGGATGCTAACCACATGGACTAATAGCAATCCATAGGACACTGTAAAGATACATTTCCTTGGATTGAGAGTGATGTAGAATTGCCTACAACACTTCAAATTTTTCGTAAAATAATCAACTATCTTTCCCTTGTGGTGGTTGTCCCTAGGTCATCAATAAATACTTTTAGCTCCTTTGGGAAAATATCACCGAAAGTCTTATTAGCCATACATTGCCAAGACCCTAGCACATTGCATAATCCAAAGCATAACATGGTATGCAAAGGTTCCAAATACAATGACAAATGCCATTTTCAACTTATTTCTTGCAATATATTACTAAATATGCAAGCCATCATGCCATAAAGCATGTTAGGACCTATAGTAAGATAAACAAGAATATGTCCTCTATCTACATACATAGACACAATAAGATAATTAAAAGTTTAACAAACAAGAAGAAAAAAAGAAAAAATTAAGCATACCAAATATTAAAATAAGGATATTTGGACAAAAAACCTTAAACATGAACAAATAAAACTCTAAATTTTCCTAGTAAAGAAATAAAAAATAAATTAGTACCATGTTTAAAAAGGCATGCTCATCTTGTTCTTCGTCTTTCTTCTTCCTCTACACATCTTTCTTGTTTCATGAAACCTCAGTTAGTCATATCTCTCATTCTAATTTGTATCTCTTAAGCATATCTCTCAACCAAGACATAAGTATTGCCACTCACAAGCCATGCATGCTGGACTCGTCAATAGCTCTATGATCCTTGCAATGCACTCCAAGCAAGGTCCATCTCCTTTTCTTTGATCCCCACACACTATCGACAAAGAAGAAGAAGAGGAGGAGGAGGAGCAGAAGGAAGACGAGAAAGTAAGAGCTTTTCCAATCGGTCCCTTGCTCTACCTCACATTCTCCCTCTCACATGACAATAGCACTGGAGATGGAGGAAGATGATGGAGTTGAAGTATGCACCTCCCAGGAAAGGAGGAAGATGAGATGAATTATGGGAGGAGCAAGCTACTTATAGCCCAAAATGCCCAAATATGGCCAAGTTGCATTAGGGGAGGCCATAAATACAGATCAATCAATAATAAATGCTAGTTAATGATAAATAAAATGCCAAAAAATAGGATTGATCCTGGAAAAATCCCATATGACAATGACAATATTCGACATGTGTAGATAGACTATGCAAAATAGTAATTGCTTGGGAAATGCAAAAAAAAAAATCCCAATTGGAGAAAAAATGCATTGAAAGATAATAAGCTGAATGCTCTAGAAAGTAATAGACATGTGAAAGCTCCTAAAGTCCTCATTTGACGACTTAGATTGAGGCTCATAGGTAGGAGATAACAAGGCATGACAAACATCACTTCTAACACCCCCTCTTAGATCTTGGATGTGGTGGAAGGCCAAGGAAGAAATGAATCTTGGTATGGTAAGAGGAATGCCAATGTTGATGAAGTTCATTGATATAGACTACTGATGAAGAAACTCCTTGTGATCCCAAGAAACCCCTTATGAAACAATGGGGCCAGGGAATCCACAATTGCATCATCGAGATCATCCCTCTGTAAAAGGGATGGGGTGTATGAGGGAACAATTGGAGGAGGGGGTGGGGGATTGGAAGAAACCTGTGGAATAGATGGTGCACAAGCAAGAGTAGGTATTGCAATAAACAAATGCCTTGAAGGACCTTGCATAAGAGAAGGGGAATGAACTTGTAAATCCCACTCTCTTACCAACCTATCTTGATAATAACCCCTGTAGAAGAATCCTCATACAAATGGCTTGCTCAATGAAGATAACCCAGGTATTAAGCCTAGTAAGGCCATAAACTAAGAGGAGTGGAAAGCTCAAGTCCATAACATAAAGACCTGGTGAAAGGGAGCTCAAAGTGTGGTCGAGAAATAGAGCCAAAGTGCCAACACCACTAATAAGTACCTATACAATGTTGCCAATAGTGATTAGACCCTTAAAAGGGCATAGATCCTACAATAAACCACCTTGTGGAGTCATATGACTAGAAGCTCCACTATGAACCAACCAAGGCTTCTCAAAAGATGAGGCAACCACACTAAAGAAGGCTCCTCAACAATATGAAGGAACATATGAAGGAACACTGACTAATGTTAACCACTAGAGTAGAGGTAGAAGACTCATATGTTTTAGCTCCATCCTTCATTCCTAGACAAAGGTGAGGGTGCTTCTTCTAGAATTTCTCCTTTGGATGTGTCCCCTTGCCACAATATAGGCATTTTGGTTTCTCCAAGTCAGATTTAGGGCCCAATAAACTCTCATGTCTTGTAGCCTTTGACTTCCCTTTATTCTTTGTCCCCCTCCAAAACTTGCAACAAAAGATTTGGTGGAGGTGAATCCACTAGGTACCTCTTTGGTGTGCTCATCATGCTCCAAAACAAGCAAGGCAAGCTCCTTCCATAGAAGCTTGTCATGAGTCCTTGACATAAGAAGATATCAAACTGGGGAGATGGTAGCTAAGTCAAAAGAATCATAGCCATATCATTTTGAAGAGATCATCCTACCAAGGGACATAAGCTGATCCCACATATCCTCCAACTTGTTAATATGATTCTTCATGGAAGGAGAATCATCAACATTGAGCATCTATAATTTCTTCTCGAGAGTAATTTGATGGGAAAATGCATTTTGATGGTATACAGAAGTAAGATTTGTCTACACTTTTGCTACTTTTTGCAACCTACACACATGCACTAGGACAGAATTGAAAGAAAATATGGATCTAAAGCATAGCACTGACTATGGAGGATGGAAATCGGTAGCAAGACTCATAGTGACATAGACAAGAAGACAAACTATTGCTCAAGTGAATTAGGTTCCAAGATGTAGGCTTGGACTCATAAACACAATCTTGAGCTGACCATGACAAAGACTTAGAATGAAGCACAAAGGACAAATAACATTCTTTGAAAAGTGAACCAAGTACATGCCTTTATAGCTTTTCAGCTACTTCACTCTCCTCATTGTGCATATGGGATTCAAGACATCTCTTCCTAGAGCATACATCATTTATCTATTTCTCAACTCCCCCCCTCAAATGATGAGTCCCTACACTTGCTGGCTTTTGCTCCCCCTATATGATAACATGGCCCATGAAACTAGCTCATAGGTAGCCTAGTCAAGTTAAAGTTTGAGACTTTACATATTTGGCAAGGGTATTTACAAAGTAGATCCACTATGGGAACAAATTCCTTAGAACAATCTCTCAAAATTATTGATGGTAGAGAAAGCATTTTCTTCTTTTTCTTCATTCATGAATTGACTTTGGTGGTGGTCATTCTACATCTATTGTGCTCTTTCCTTGTGTGTTGGGGGTAAAGGCACCTCCGCCTAGCCGCACATGTATTACTACACTGATAGTACTCGCCACTGCACATTGCAGGTGATGGGCACCCGTCATAGTCACTTATTCTTTATTCTTTTAGTGACCGTTTGAATAAAGGAAGGCCCGACCACACATTGTGGTTGTTGGAGTTTCATCTTTTGAGTCTCTCTCTCTCTAGCTCTTGCTCTTCGTCTGCCATAGCTCTCACTGCCAAACTTCTTTCTCCTAGGTTCTACTTCCCTTTCAACTAGTATCAGAGCAAAGACATTGGAGCTTTCCCGGAATTCTCTTCAACACAGATTTGAAGAGCTTCAACTTGAGCTTCAATGGCAGCCATGGCACCTTCATTTGCAGGTATGTTTTGATCTCCCGCCTCCTCCCTGATCTTCCGGCCTTCATTTGGCACTTTGGAGGGCTGCATCAGAACCCCCTAATCCTTGCCAAGTGCTCAGTAGCAATAATAAAGACCCCCCAGCCCCTAGGAGCAACCAGTGCAAAATGTGGTGCATTTTTAGGGGGCTGGGCTGATCTTCTCTTGGCATTTCTAGCTCCTTCCCCGACTTCCCTGCACTGTTTGCAACCTTCCCGATCATCTTCGGACTCCCCAACATTAGATCTTGGCTCCCAATGTGATCGATACGAGTGCTTCCACCTTTAGCCATTGCTGTATACATACTCCAAAGACTGTCATAAACAAGGTAGCACTTGACATTTAATGTTTGATGCTTCTTGGCATTGCTCATTTTATGCCTATTGATGCCTAGTGATGCCCAGATGTTATGGGATGCTATGTCTATGTTTTGGGACTAATTTGGAGCAGATTTGGGCACTAATTGAGGTTTATTTAATAGTGAATATATTGTTGTAATACAATGGGTTGAAGCTCATTTACTTGGTTTATGCATTGGTTCTTGGATACATGATGCTTACCGGAGATTTGAATGATCCTATTGATGTATTTGGAGATTGTCAAATGCTTCTTTTTGGTTTTGGAATGGTTTTGAGCTTGGATTAGGCTTTGACTTGGTCATCATTCACTAGCATTTGGCTTCAGTTCACATGCTTTGGACCGGTTTATGCCTATTGTCACTCATTGCTTGACATTTAGGCTTCTTGCATTTATGCTTTGGTCAGATATGGATGCCCCTTGGTTTGCCCATGCTTGACAGTCACTTGGAGCTTCCTCTTTGGATGTATTTGAGCATTTTCGACCTACTAGGCATTACATTTGGTTGTCAGTTTCATGCTATTTGACTGCTTTCAGGCTTATGCTTTACGGGTCTGAGATAGCTTGGGATTTATGCTCCGGATGTACCCTACTAGGATTTGGCATATTTGATGCTATGTACTCGATGTATTTGAGTGTTGCTTGCTCTATTTGCATCTGAATTTACTTCCAATGGGAGCCTCTTGGCATATTCAGATGTACACGGAGTTTTACTTACACCTAAGCTTGAGCTTGTGGGACAATTACATGCATTTGCTCTCTTGAGAGCTTTATGTCTGCAATTAGTCTGTAGTGGGTTGATTTGATATGCCTATTAGGACACGCACCTATATTTGTGATAGGTTTGTCAGTTTTGTATGCATCTTGGATGGTTATGCATTGAGATCCTTGCTCTATCAGTTGTGATTGTGCTTGGTCTCTTCTCTTACCCTAAGACCCATTACATTCATGACTTCTAGACCTATGAGATATCTCTTGCCTGACAGGTAATTGGTTTGACAGTTCTTGGTACCTTCTTGCCCCTTGACACTCACTATTGGATGTATCTTGCCACCTGGCAGTTGTAATGACATATGTATCAGTGATTGCTTCACTTTGGGATAGTTTTACATCCTGTTGTCATTTATTCCAGCAAGATGAAATCTACAGATTTTGAGCGCTTCTATGAGGGTAATGCTTACTGTTTGATGTTATCTTGGTGATATTTGGTGGATAGGTGGTTCCCTTGGTGATATCCACTCTTTTAGCTAGTTTTAGCAGTGGTTTTAGTTCATTTTTTGCTAATTACAGCAACCTGCAATTTTTATTTTTTGCTTTGATTTGGGGCAGTATGGCTGGTAATATGAAAGACATAGTTTTCTTTAACATTGCCAAGTTGGATGGTATCAACTATGGGTATTGGAAGTCCCAGATATGGTAGGTTTTGGTGCAAAAGTTGTAGATTAAACCCTTGCATTTCAAGGGTGTTAAATCCTAGGATATGGATGATGATGTTTGGATGGAAGTTGATGAGCTATGCAAGTCTACCATTATCTTGTCACTCTCAGAAGAGGTCCATCATAACATTGTTGAAGATGAGAATTAGAGTGCATGTGAATTACAGGAGAAGATTCAGGAGCTTTATGCGCAATAGAGTCTTGCATCACAGATGTATTGGCTGAAGCAGTTAATGGACCTTCGCATGAAGGAGGGGACATCCCTATCATCTCATTTCAATTAGTTTTATGCTATCATGAAGAATCTATTGTACAGGGTATTGAGTTCAAAGACAACTTGTACCCGTTGTTTCTGCTTGGCACCTTGCTTGAATCATGGGATGTCTTCCGTACTACCATATGCATGAACAAACTTGATGGGCTGAAAATCAAAGATGTTGAGAGTGCTTTATTTACTGAGGAAATCAATAAGAGAAACAATGACGCTTCTCGCTCTTCACATGCATTTGACCGTTAGAGGTGGCAAACATGGCAGGTATGATAATGATCATAAGGGCAAGGACTCTCAGAAGTCCAGGTCAAAGTCACGTGACCGTAGTAAGTCCCGTGGACGGAAGTCAGATCTCACTTGTCATTATTGTGGGAAAGTAGGACATATTAGGCCGTAGTGCCATAAGATGCGCGATGATAAGTGCAAGGAAAAGGGAAAAGAGAAAGTGCAGGACAAGTCTTCTGAGCATAGTATTATACTTGTTGCAAAGTCTAGTGTGAAGATAGAAGAGGTTAATGTCATGCAGGCCACTAATACAGGTGAGGATTACATACTTGTACCTTCTTCATGTGATGCCTTACAGGCTTCTGAGACACATTCTATGTATGCGAAGTGTTGGCTTTTGGATTCAGGTGCGTCATTTCATGTCACACCCTGTAGAGATTGGTTTCACACATATTGTGCCATCTCTAGTTCTGTGCATCTTGGTGATGACATGTCTCTTGACATTATGGGCATTGGAGATGTTAGGCTACAATTTCCTTTTGGTAGTTCTTTTGTTTTGCATGATATACGTCATATACTGGTGTTGACTCACAGCCTTATGTCAGCTGGACAGCTTGATGATGCACGATATTTTGTGTCTTTTGGAGAGTCTACATGGAAGATTACTCGTGGCAGGCTTGTGCTTGCAAGAGGTGCCAAGTCTAGCAGCCTCTATCCCTTGTATCTGGAGCTACAATGAATCATGTTTTGTCTATGGGTTCTATTCCCCATGTATCCATGTGGCATGCTTGTTTGGGGCATATGTCCCTTAAAGGAATAAAAATGCACCGTGCTTTGCAGTATCTTCCGCCTTTTGACTCTTCACATTTTGATTCTTGTGATCATTGTTTGTATGGCAGGCAGACTAGAAATACACATAAAAAGTTTAGTAAAAAATACATGGGTGAGCCCTTGGCTCTTGTGCACTCAGATGTATGTGGGTCCATGCCATGTCAGGGCAAAGTATTTTGTTACTTTCATAGATGATTACTCACATAAGGTTTGGGATTATCCCATAAAGAGAAAATCTGATGTTGTAGACACATTTCAACATTGGCTTGCATTAGTAGAGAACCAGACTGGGAATAGGCTGAAATGACTAAGGTCAGATAATGGGAGTGAGTATGTATCATGTGCTTTTGAGTAGTTTTGTGATGAGTGGGGTATTAAGCATCAGTTGACCGCCCCTTACACCCCTCCCCAGAATGGTATGGCTGAACGCATGAATATGACCATTCAGGAAAGGGTTCATAGAATGCTTAGCTAGGATAGCTTAGCGCAACACTTTTGGGCTAAGGCAGTTACTGCTGGATTGCATCTCATTAATAGGTTGCCTAGCAGTGGCATTGAATTTCAGGTTGCAGAGGATGTATGGGTAGGCAAGCCCCCCTCTTATGATCATTTGCGTGTCTTTGGATGTGAGGCATTTTTCCATGTGCCCAAGGACAAACACAATAAACTGGATCCTAAAAGTGTCAAATACATTTTCATTGGCTATGGAGATACATGAGAGATGGGTTATTGTTTATGGGATCCACAGGCATGGAAAGTGATCCGCATCCATGATGTCATCTTTCGTGAGGAAAAAATGCATATGTAGCCTGAGAGAGTGGTTGAGGTACACAGAGTTATCTTTCAGGAGGAGCCACCTGCTCTCGTACAGCTCTCTCCACAGCCAACTAGACAGCATGTAGCATCACCTCATGCTCCTGGCCCCGATGTTAGATATGCTGATATTAGACAGGATGTTGGTCAGGCAATAGAGCCTGGGTCAAGGTGTTCTACTAGAGATAGATGACCTCTTGATCATTTTGCACCCTCTATGGATTATGTACTGCTTACAGATGCAGGAGAGCCTCTTACTTATGATGAGACTATACACAGGGGTGATTGTCACTCTTGGGAGAGGGCTATGCAGTTTGAGCTTGACTCATTGCATAAGAATCAGACTTGGGATTTGGTTTCCTTACCTTAGAGTAAGAAGGCTTTGCCATGGAAGTGGGTGTATAAGCTGAAAAGTACCCTCGAACACTTCAAGCTGGCATACAAGGATTGATTGGTTGCTAAGGGCTTTAAGCAGGAGCATGGTATTGACATGACCACCCTATGTTAGTCTTGGCCTTGGTTGCACAGATTGACATGGACTTGTACTAGATGGATGTCAAGATGGATTTTTTACATGGGGACTTGAATGATGAGATTTACATGGAGCAGCCTAAGGGCTTTGCAGACCCTAGCAAGGAACACCTAGTGTGCCAGCTAAAGAAGATTCTATATGGATTGAAGCAGACACCTAGGAATGGTACCATAATTTTGATGCATTCATGCAGTCACAGAGCTACAGCCGCAGTGCTATGGATCCGTGCTTGTACACCAAGAAAGCTCGTGATGGTTCTTTACTGATTTTGGTACTCTATGTGGATGACATGCTTTTAGTAGGGACAACTCATGAGGAGCTAGATGCTCTTAAGGCTCAAGTCAAGAAGATCTTTGAGATGAAAGATCTAGGACATGCCTCTCACATACTTGGTATGTGCATTACGCATGACAGATCTCAGGGACTCCTCTATCTGTCACAGAGGGAGTACATTGATAAAGTCCTTGAGTGCTTTTGTATGCAGGATGCTAAGCCTATTGGCTGTCCATTACCTTCTGATGTGAAGGTTTCACACACCAATTTTCCATAGAGATAGATGAGTAGAGGGCCGAGATGGCCAAGATTCCCTATGCATGAGCAATGGGCAGTCTTATGTATGCCATGATAGCCACCTGTTCAGATATTGCTTTTGTAGTTGGGATTGTGGCACGTTATATGGCTACACCTGGCAAGAAACATTGGGATGCCGTGAAGGAGGGTATCATGAGGTACCTGAAGGGCACAACAGATATGTGTATTTGCTATGGCAGTCAGGATACATGAGTCTGGGGTACACTGACTCTGATTATGCAAGACATGCAGATAGTAGGAAGTCCACTTTTGGCTATGTGTTCACTTATGCTGGAGGGGCTATCTCTTGGATGTCTAGGGCTCAAAAGTGAATGGATATTTCTACTACAAAGACCAAGTATATTGCAGCCATAAAGGCTTGCAAGGAGGCTATTTGGTTAGGTCATTTGATTGCAGACCTTGGTATGAGAGATGCTATGCCTACACTGCATTTGGATTCTATGAGAGCCATTCAGTTGGCCAAGAATCCGGTCTTCCATGCGAAGATGAAAAATATTGAGCGGAGGTATCACTTCATTTGTGAGGTCGTTGAGGACATATTTGTTGACCTTGTCAAGATTTTGACTGAGCAAAATCCTGTAAACTTGCTCATGAAGAGTCTCACTACAAAGTGCTTTGCCTTCCTCAGGAGATTGATGGGTGTAGGATGAGATGCCATCTTTTTCCTCATCCTGTTGTACATGTGTACATGTTGTACTGTCTTTTCTTTTCTTTTCTCTTGCACTGGGGCAAATTTGCCTTTAAGTGGGAGGTTTTTGAAGGTAAAGGTGACTCCGCCTAGCCGTCCATATATTACTACACTGACAGTACCCGCCACTACACATTGTAGGTGGCGGGCGCTTGTCACAGTCACTTATTCTTTATTCTTTTAGTGACAACTTGAATAAATGAACGGTTGGCCACACATTATGGTTGTTGGAGTTTCCACTTTTGAGTCTTTCTCTCTCTAGCTCTTGCTCTCCATCCACCATAGCTCTCACCGCCAAACTTCTTCCTCTTGGGTTCTGCTTTCCTTTCATTGTGAAAACATTCACTAGCAATATGGCCAGTTTTACCACAATAATGACATGTCATCTGACTTTGTTATCGGTGTTGAATCCTTGACCTCTTCCTTTGGGTCCAGTAGCTCCTTTGGTATATAGGAGATTTTCCCTTGAGGTGGTCTCTTTTACATCTTTGCTTTTAAATTTTCTTTCTCCATCAAGTAGTGAGTGCTCAATGTCTTTGAGGTGAGAGATTGGGAACATTACTTAGTGTTGAGACAAGGTTCTCATATGGTTCATGATTAACACTGGGAAGTAGCATTGCTATTGCCTCACCCTCATCAATGTCCTTTTTAAGAGTTGCTAGCTGAGTTTTAAGGCTCTTGAACTTATTGATGTGCACAGTCATAGATGAACTATCTTTTACATCCAACTTATAGAACTACATAAGTAATTTTACATTTGAGTTCTTTGCTTGTGTACTAAATATTTTGTCAAGTTCTTCCCATGCCTTCTTTGCATCCCTGATGCCAGAGATGTGATGTAGTACATCATTTGATAGACCCTATGCAATAATACCTAGAGCTTTGTTGTTCATCTTCTTCCATGCCTTTATTTTAGGCTGGTCTTTTGCAGCATCTTCTTTCTTGTAATCTGCATCTTCCTCTTCATCTTCAAACAAGCTCCACAAATCTTTCCGCATAAGGTGGTACATGGCCTTCTCTTTCCAGACATGTTTGCTATTTGCTCAAGCTCTGTCATTTCTGACCAGCAGCAATCAGCTTCAGATAACCAGCATTGTATCTCAATGTGTCAAGAGACATAGGATGATTAGTGTTTAACAACATTGTATGATTATCAAGGAGATACTATCTTGGAGCTCAATGTTGGGCATTGATGCTTAATCTTCTTCTTAAAGCTTTTTCCCATTGACTTGGAGAGGAAATCTTGTTGAAGTTTGAGTAGGTTTGATTGGCAGAGGCTTCAGTGAGGAGGAACAGTGAGGAAAAGTCAAGTTTCCAAGCTTTTGCTATGGTTGCCAGTTAGGGTTCTAGGATAGGGTCCTGGTTTTCCAATCTGTGTGGGCTGTATACATAATCATTTCCAGAGATTTTTTATGGGAATAAAGCTTAAGTACTAGGCTTCAATTTCCCTATGATGACCGCCTAGATTGTGCCTCGTGCAACGTGCACAGTCGTACGGATTATTGCAATATCCAAAACTGCGCTATTTTCAATCGATGCACAATGCCGCATTCTGCAGAGGGTAATGTCACCATCCGATGTGATAGGAGGGAGCGTTTGAAGCTAAAAAGTAACTTTGGTGAGACAAGAAAGAGAAAAAATAGGCTACATGATGAGATCTGAGTGCTGAACTGAAGGTAGGTGCAGTCTGGCTATGGCTACCAAGCAGGGCATTGAGAAGGAGTAGGAACTGGGGTTCCAGACTTATCTTGAGTTGGTTTGAGCTCAAGTTGAGCTAGGTAAGAGTGAAATGAATCTGGAGCATTAGTGCCATGCTCGACTAGGCTCTGATAACATGAAAGAAAATATGGATCTAGAGCATAGGACTGACTATGGAGGATGGAAGTTGGTAACGATGGATCCCTAAAAATGTGCTTGGACAACAGACAAGCGGGAACATTACAGTTGGTATCAGAGCAAAACTTCATAATGATATGAGATTGATTTATGTATGGTTTATAGACATATCCTAAACAGAACAACCTACATAGTATGACTTGATTGTCAGGCACCTACTACTACACCTATGAATGGTGACATGCAAGAGAAGAAATTCCTTCTCAAGCAAATTAAGGCACTTGAGTTTTGTGGAAAAGGAATATACGTTGCAAGGAGGCAAAGATATGGATTGAGTCGATGGATGATTATTTCTCTGCTTCAGGAAGTGCTTTTTCCAATCAAGCAATGATAGCCAAACTTAAGTTAGTTGGCTAGACTCGAATATATCAAATACAACAAGTTGTTGTTTCAAAAGCCCGTAGACTTATGAGTGGTTAGAGTGTGACAACAAATGTGTGATGGGCCCTAACCCATAGGTTCTAGAATGAAATCCCCAGCTTCTTCCAAGATGAGGACATCTTGAGTTCCCCTCCAATTTTAATAAAATCAATTTAATTTTTTTAAAATCCCACCCCCTACCACCACCGAACAAGTGGCATGAGGGAAAGGAGGATGAGGACGACGCCGACGCCAAGGAGGGAGAATAAGTAGTTGTCGATGTGGACAAGGATGATGATGACAAAGAAGGGGAAGAAGGTGATGTCAATGTTTGTGAGGGGGAGGCCACATGGCCTGCCACCCCCCAGGCCACCTCTATAGATTGCCATCATGCATTTGTGAGTGGTGGAGATACCACCACTCCTCTCTGTGTTCCTTGCCCCCCCTAAATAATAACCCCCCCTCTATTATATAAACCTCCCCCATCGTAAGAGAAAGAGGGAGGTACCACCTCTTTTCCTCCCCCTTGTTGCTGGCCTATGAGAGAGAGAGAGAGAGAGAGAGAGAGAGAGAGAGAGAGAGAGAGAGAGAGAGAGAGAGAGAGAGAGAGAGAGAGAGAGAGAGAAGAAGTAGAAGAGAAAGAAGAGGAAGAAGAGGAAGAAGAAAGAGAAGAGAGAAGAGAGAAGAAGAAGATGAAGAGAGAGAGAGAGGAAGAGAGAGAAGAAGAAGAAAAGGGAGAGAGAGAGAGAGAGAGTCTCTGAAGGATCTCATTCTTTTCCTCTTCTTAGAGGGTGTCCACATACATCCTTCCTTCCCCTGTTGGCCGCGAACTTATACCCTATTTCATAAGATTATCCTCCACTCACAAGCTCAATTCCCTCCCCAATCGGCCCCACTAATCAAGCACAAGGTGCGAAATTCTTGTGTGAATCGTGTCTAAGGGAGACAAGATCGAGGATGTCCCCCAAGCGAAAAATGACCTGCGTGGATGGAAACCCCACAATGAGCAAGGAAGCCTCGGGCGAGGGCAACATTGTCAATCCAACTACGGTACCGGTCCTAAGTAATGTATTTCCAAATTGATGGATGCTTGCTTTGATTCCCGCATGAGATGCATTAGACCCGTATCATGCCGCACTAGAATAGGACATTGAAAATGATAAACTACATCACAAGTATTTGAAGAATTAAATTCCCCAAATGAGTGTATCAAGAGAAGTTAATTGTATTTAGATGCTATGTGATGAATTCATAAACAACACATAAGGCTTCAAGCATTGTCAACTTCCTGTCCTCGTAATAGTAGGTGAGTTTTCATCACTTCAAAGGTATATGTTGCAACTTGGATGCCTGATGGATTGCATGGCAAGCAACTTAGTCTAGAAGAGAATCATTTTCAAAGCTCCAGACCTTTTCCCAGACCTTTTCCCAAGCTCTCACTAATATCTCAAATTGTTAGTTCATTGCGATCTTAATGTTGTGCATAGTTAACACAAATAACGATCATAAGGATTAAAATAAAGATGCATTGACATTTGTCCATTAGCTACTATGTTTATCAATCAAATTCAGGGTTGGGCTAGATGCAACAACAACTCTAGGACAAGTGAAGAGCTCAAGGATTAGGAAACCCTAAGTCGAAGGAAAGATCGATGCTTTTGTACTTGTTGGGAAGAAGGATGGGTTATTGATCAATGTAAGTGATTAATATAACTTATGTCTTGAACAATGTTTGAAACCTTAACATATGCCTTAGCCAAGTGTTAAGTAAATTTTACAAAAAAACCGCTCTTCATCCCAAGGGGGAGAGCAAATACATGATGGAAAGGTTATCGTGACTATTCTTGCAATGTTTGGAAAAGGATACTATTTTTTTTGTTGATTGATCAAACAACGTCCTAAATGCTTTTGCATTAAACTGATTGTTCGGATGTGATTTGGATGATTATTCCAAGTGCTTGTGTTTGATGGTAAATGCATGGTAGGGGTTTGTGATGACGAGTTACCATGGGAATAAATGAATGTTTTCTTGGGAAATGATATTAGGGCTGAATGGCTTGATTGCGATTAATTCTTAATTGGTTCACGCTAGGTTTCAACCCGAGGGGGCATTGCTCGATTCACAGGCCGAAGGTTAAGTGGTGAAAAGGCCAACCACGTAAGGTGTGTCTCACTCCTACACTTGGGGTCAGGTGGAGCTTTGGACACCCCTTGTCTAGTCCACAATGAAGTTGGAGACTGCCATGAACCCACATCTTGGGCGTTGGAAGATCCTATTCTAGATAATGGATGGAAATTATGGTGCCATGTGATTTGGACCGAGGATTTTTGTTGGACACAAGGGATACATAATTTCTCCTGTATGGGTAGTAAATAACGATTAAATTGAAGATAAGTTAAGGAACTTGTTTGTCAAAAGGATTGTTTGCACTATTTTCATGTCTATGTTGTAAATTACGCGAATGAACCCTGTTCCCTAAAGGGATTAATTAAGGAAGTTGACTTTAAATGTCACACATAAATGTGATAGGACCTAATTAGATAACTAAAGATCACCTATTGAGGGAAGCAGGTGGGCGGAACCCCCGACAGATCTGTCCTATGGTAGGGTGGTCCCAGAGAACTGGGAGGCTTGTCACGAGGTTCTACCATCGTTTGACCTTTAGGCATTGCTAGGTTAGAGCCCGATTCATAAGATTTTAGGGGATCAAAATGGGACTATGCCCTATGGGTATAGAGGTTGAGTGACATATCCCTCTTGTTTCCCATTCTCTTTGAACCAAGTGTGGCATGGGTCTGCTTTGGCTCAAGTATCTCTACGTAAAGTGGGATGTCCAGGACTTGACGCTAGAATGGTGTCAGGAGACCTTGGCCACTAAGAACTTGATCCTAGTGGGTTTGGTTGCAAATGTTCCGTTGCGAGGCGGGCTTGGGAAACCCTAGGCGACAAACCCCGTAACATTCCATGGGAGTGCCGAGAGGCATTGCTTAGATTTGCCTCTCGATTGACTGCTAAAAATGTGCCTTGGACAGCCGACAGGTGTTGAGATATCGAGCTCCACTCGTGATACGCCAGGGTGACCGTTGTATATTTATGTCACCGACTTGTCAGTTGCAGATGCGGTTGGTACACCGCCCATGAATAATAGCTACATGATAGCTATCCTTATCTACTCTAGTTCGTGGCTCAGTTAGTATGCCACCTTAGTTAGTTGAGTTTGGTTTGAGACCCATATATAGGGTTCTTCTATTTCTTTGTACTAGAGTTCTTTTGGCTTACACAACTAAGAAGAGGAAAACTGTTTCCAGCCTCCACCCTTGTGTGTCTTCCCCCATTGTGCAAGCAAGAAAGCTTCAAGCGAGACTCCTTCCTTCTCTCCCACAATCTTGACATGGTATCAGAGCCTTGTTCGTGGTAAGGAGCTCAAGAAAGCAAGCCAAGCTCGCGGTGGTCTGGTAAGAGGAGCAGTGTTGCTTTCATTTCCTGTTTTGGGAGCAGATCTCTGCAGGTAGCACAGCCGGAAATTGCAGGAGTGCATTGTCTCAGGTTGAGACGCCCTTCGCGGTGAAGCAAGAGGGCAGTATATGCTGCGGGAAAGGGCTTTAGCCCTTGGCGACCTTGTTTTTTTGATTTGAGGCCATTTCGGGGCCTGTTTTGCAGACGGAAGTTTTCTGCACGCACTCAAGAAAAGGCTCAGTTTTATGTTGTGCGACCACTGTTCTACAGGTCGGTGAAAAGTTACTGTAGAAATTGCATCGTATGCTTGTGCGCAGAGACATTGGGAGTTTCAGAATCATCCTTGGTTCCTGTTTATGCAAAATCGTCACTAGGAAGTGACTGTGTGGTCAAATACCACTTTCGCCAGTTTTGCAGATTTGCCCTTGTGAGGGTGAAGCTGTGTTTTTTGCAGTGACAGAATTTCTTGCAGTATTCTGTAATGGCGTCTGATTCTCTTTCACAGATTGTCACTGAAAAGCTTGACAAGAACAACTTTCAGGCATGGAAGTTTAGAATGACGAATTTCCTTATGGGAAAAGGATATTGGGAATTTGTTGCAGGAAATGAAGAAGAACCAGTTCTTCCTGATGTTCCCAATCAACAACAAATGCAGGCATTTAAAACATGGCATGAGAGAGCCAGGAAAGTTATGTATTGGCTGTCTATCAGTATTTCAGACTCTATGATTGTGCATATTCAGGATGCAAGTACGCCAAAGGAGGCATGGGATACTTTGTCAAAAATGTATAGCACAAATACGCAAGCCAGGAAAATGCAGCTCAAGCAAGAGTTGCACAATGTGCAAAGAGAAAATATGAGCATCAACGACTACCACATGAAGGTGAAGAAGATTGCAGATGCACTTGCTTCCATTGGGTCGCCAGTGGAAGATGATGATTTAGTTTCCGTGACCTTGAATGGTCTAGGAAAGGATTATGCACAGTTTCGGACATCCATTTCAGTTCGTGAAAGATTTCCTGATTTTGAGGAGTTGATTGCTCTTCTAATTTCTGAGGAGCAGAGAAATGGTGGTGCATCTTCTTCAGAAGGAACTTCAAAAGAAGCTGTCTTCTACTCAAATGCTGGAAGAGGTAGAGGCAGAGGTAGAGGAGGCCGATTTGGAGGCCGTGGCAGAAATCAGAATATGCAGCAAACTCAAGAAAACCAGTCCTATGGAGGAGGACGTGGTAACTCTAGAGGTAGGGGGAGCCAAAGAGGTCGTGGTGGATGGCAAAGAGGCCAAAATGCAAACAGTAATGTTGAATGCTACTACTGTGGTAAAATGGGTCATATGGCTAAAGACTGCTATAAAAAGCAGAATGACATCATGAATGGAAAACTGCAACAAGGGAATTATGCATCTTCTAGTAGACAGGGTGATGACAGAAATGAGCATTTGTTCATGGTGCAGCACATGAACAATTCTATGACAAGTGCAGAAGAAAGCAATGATGTATGGTATGTTGACTCAGGTGCATCAAACCACATGACAGGTCATGCAGAATGGATGGAGGATGCAAGGAAAATGGAAAAACCAGGATTTGTGGAGACTGGTGATGATACTGCACATCCTATTGTGCAG
Organism: Lygodium microphyllum; assembly: GCF_053477565.2. Lineage (NCBI taxonomy): Eukaryota > Viridiplantae > Streptophyta > Polypodiopsida > Schizaeales > Lygodiaceae > Lygodium > Lygodium microphyllum. The sequence goes on from NC_141136.1 coordinate 8,413,009, forward strand.
ATTGGAAAAATTCCCTTGTCTATGCAGGGTGGGAAAAAGAAATACCTGTCCGATGTATTTCATGTCCCGAATATCACCAAGAATCTGGTTTCAGTTGGTCAAATGGTTGAACAGGGCTTGCAGGTCAGATTTAATCCTCATGGATGCTTTGTTGAGGATATGAAAAATAAAGGTCGCTTGATAGCAAAAGGAAAGAAGAAGGGCAGAATGTTTACATTGGATGCAGACATGTCTGAATTGAGTGCAGTAATGTTTGCGCATGGGACCGGTGTAGTTGCAGATATTGATATCTGGCATAAACGCATTGGTCATGTTAATGTACAGCGACTTAAATCAATGCAGGCCCAAAATATTGTTGCAGGATTGCCCAAATTCAAGGTTGCAGAAATGCATAAGGTATGCGAAGCCTGTCAGTTTGGAAAACAGGCAAGGAAACCATTTCCTAGACATGTTCAAGAGAGTGAGAAGCCATTGGAATTAATTCACTCTGATGTGTGGACAACTAAAGCTGCATCTCTTGGAGGCTGTCATTATTTTGTCAGTTTTATTGATGACTATAGCAGAAAAGTTTGGGTGTATTTTATGAAAAAGAAAAGTGAAGTTTTTGGGCATTTCAAAACTCTTAAAGCTATGGTTGAAAAAGAAACAGGCTTGCAGATAAAATGCCTAAGGTCAGATGGAGGGGGAGAGTACCTCTCAAATGAGTTTGCAAAGTTCTTGCAGGAGCATGGCATAAAGCAGCAATATTCATGCAGTTATACCCCACAACAAAATGGAATTGCAGAAAGGAAAAACAGGCATATTGGAGAGGTATCTCGTGCCATGCTCAATGAAAAAGACTTGCCAGATTTTTATTGGGCTGAAGCAGTTGCTACAGCAGTCTACATAATGAACAGGACTCCCACTGCAGCAATACATGGAATGACTCCAGAGGAGAGGTATACTGGTAGGAAACCAGATATTTCTCATTTGAAAATTTTTGGTTGCATTGCCTATGTACATGTGCCAGATGAGCTGAGATCCAAGTTGGATCCAAAAGCTGAGAAGTGCATCTTTATTGGTTACTCTCTGCAGCAAAAAGGGTATAGATGCTATAACCCTTCTACTCGTAAGTTTACAGTGAGCAGAGATGTTGTTTTTGATGAGATGAGTAGCTGGTATAAACCAGTAAATGTGATTGATGATGAAGATGCACAAAATGGTAATGCTACACAGAATTCACAGCAGCAGTCACAAAATATTAGTGGACCTGGAGCGTCCTCTAGCAGTGGTTCACATTCTTCGCCATGGACAGGCAGATTGAGATCAGGAGAATCTTCTCAAAGCAATGCAGATAGTGGTATGCAGGTATCATGAAAAGGAAAAGAGAAGGTTGATCAGCCCATGTTTGATGTGAATGCAGGTCACTCTTATGTGGATGGTGAATCCAGTGGCTCAGAACAGAGCATTGATGATGAGTTGGGTATTCCTTCTATTGTTACACTTGGAGTAAGGAAGACCAGGGATGTTTTGAGAGCACCTGGGAGTGAACCTACTTTGCGCAGGTCTACAAGAGCTAGGTATCCTGTGGATAGGCTGAAATATGATGGATTTACAGCCATTCACTATGCATATATGGTCAAAGTGATACAGGAACCAGAACCCACATCTTTTGAGCAAGCCATGGGAAAAGAAAAATGGGAGAAAGCCATGGATGAAGAAATGGATGCCTTGGAAGCAAATGCTACATGGGAGTTAGTACCTTTGCCTAAAGGTAAGAATGCAATTGGCTGTAAGTGGGTTTATAAGGTGAAGCACAATGCTGATGGTTCTGTGAACAGATACAAGGCAAGATTAGTAGTCAAGGGGTATGCACAAACATATGGCATTGACTATGAAGAAACATTTAGTCCGGTTGCAAGGATGGCAACCGTAAGAGCAGTCATTGCTATGGCTGCATCAAAGGGATGGTCTTTACATCAGATGGATGTAAAGAATGCCTTCTTGCATGGTGATTTGCAAGAAGAGGTCTATATGGAGCAGCCACCAGGTTATGTGCATGTTGTTCATCCTGAGTTTGTTTGCAGGTTGAAGAAAGCCTTGTATGGCTTGAAGCAAGCACCTAGAGCATGGTCTGACAAGATAGGACAGTATCTTGTCACTATTGGCTTTCAGATTTCCAAGGCAGATTTCTCACTTTATGTGAGAAAAACAGAGAAAGGTATTATGCTGCTTGTCATTTATGTTGATGATTTGATTATGACAGGTGACAGTGATGAAGATATCCTTCATGTGAAAATGCTATTGAAGCAGAAGTTTGAGATGAAGGATTTGGGAGAGCTGCGTTATTTCTTGGGCATTGAGGTGATTAGATCACCAAGTGGGATACAGCTCTTGCAGAGGCAGTATGGATTGGACATGCTGTCCAAATATGGGATGACAGGCTGTAAGCCTATTTCAGTTCCTTTGGAGCAAAATGTGAAGCTGAGCACAGATGCAGGTGAGCTTCTAGAAGACCCTACTATGTACAGACGCATAGTAGGAAGTTTGATTTATATGACTATTACCAGGCCAGATTTGAGCTATGCTGTTGGATTGGTAAGTCAGTTTATGCAGGCTCCAAGGAAACCACATTTGGATGCGGCTAGACGCATACTTAGGTATGTGAAGTCCACATTGCAGTATGGACTATTTTATGAGACTGGGGTTCAGATACAGTTGCATGGATACACTGATGCTGATTGGGCTGGTAGTATTTCTGATAGACGATCTACCAGTGGATATGTATTCTCTTTTGGGAGTGCTGCAGTCACTTGGAGCAGCAAGAAACAGCCTACAGTTGCCTTGTCGAGCACAGAGGCTGAGTACAGGGGTGCAGCAATGGCTGCATGTGAGGTAGCTTGGTTGCATAAGCTACTTTATGATATGCATCAGTCTACAGATGGGCCAGTTGTCATTTATTGTGACAACATGAGTAGTATACACTTGGCAAATAACCCAGTCTATCATGCTAGAACAAAGCACATTGAGGTGCATTATCACTATGTGCGAGAGAGGGTTTTACTAGGTCTTATTGATCTAGTTTATGTCAGCACAGAGGATCAGGTAGCTGACATATTCACGAAGGCATTGGGCGCAGAGAAGCTGCGCAAGTTCAGAGACCTGCTTGGTGTGCAGGAATTGGGATTGAGCTCGAGGGGGAGTGTTGAGATATCGAGCTCCACTCGTGATACGCCAGGGTGACCGTTGTATATTTATGTCACCGACTTGTCAGTTGCAGATGCGGTTGGTACACCGCCCATGAATAATAGCTACATGATAGCTATCCTTATCTACTCTAGTTCGTGGCTCAGTTAGTATGCCACCTTAGTTAGTTGAGTTTGGTTTGAGACCCATATATAGGGTTCTTCTATTTCTTTGTACTAGAGTTCTTTTGGCTTACACAACTAAGAAGAGGAAAACTGTTTCCAGCCTCCACCCTTGTGTGTCTTCCCCCATTGTGCAAGCAAGAAAGCTTCAAGCAAGACTCCTTCCTTCTCTCCCACAATCTTGACAACAGGTAGGAACGTTACACTTGGTATCAGAGTGAAACTTTTTTATGATATGGGATTGATTTATGTATGGTTTGTAGACATATCTTAAACATAATAATCTAAGTGGTATGACTTGATTGTCAGGCACCTACTGCACCCACGAATGCTGACATGCAAGAGAAGAATTTCCTTAACCAAATTCAGACACTCGGGTTTGGTGGAAAAGGAATAGACATTGCAGTAGAGGAAAAGATATGGATTGAGTCAATGGATGATTATTTCTCTGCTTTAGGAACCGCTTTTTCCAATCAAGGAATGATAGCCAAACTTAAGTTACTTAGCCAGACTTGGATATATCAAATATAATAAATTGTTGTTTCAGAGGCCCGCATGCTTATGAGTGGTTAGAGTGTGACAACGAATGTGTGATGGGCCCTATCCCATAGGTTCCAGAATGAAATCCTTAGCTTCTTCTAAGATGAGGACATCTCAAGTTCTCTAAGGGGGAGAGGATATAAAATCCCTACCCCCTCTCTGTGTAGGAATTCCCCCCATCTAATTTTAATAAAATCAGTTATTTTTTTAAAAAATCCCACCCCTTGCCATTGCCAAATAGGTGGTGAGAGGAAGGAGGATGATGACACCGATGCCAAGGAGGGATAAGAAGTAGATGTGGACGTGGATGAGGATGATGATGATGATGAAGCCAGGGAAGAAAGTGATGTCAATGATTTTGGGGGGAGGCCACATGGCATGCCAACCCCCAGGCCACCTCTGCAGACTACTGCCATGCATCTGTGAATGGTGGAGATACCAACACTCCACCTCCTCTCTGCATTTTGCCCCCCCTTCCCCCCCAATAATAAACTTGCCCCTCTATTAAATGACCCCCCCGTAAGAGAAAGAGGGAGGTACCACCTCTTTTCCTCCCCCCTTGCTATCGGCCTATGAGAGAGAGAGAGAGAGAGAGAGAGAGAGAGAGAGAGAGAGAGAGAGAGAGAGAGAGAGAGAGAGAGAGAGAGAGAGAGAGAGAGAGAGAGAGAGAGAGAGAGAGAGAGAGAGAGAGAGAGAGAAGAGAGAGAGAGAGAGAAGAGAGAGAGAGAGAGAGAGAGAGAGAGAGAGAGAGAGAGAGAGAGAGAGAGAGAGAGAGAGAGAGAGAAGAAAGAGAAGTGAGAAGAGAGAAGAAGAAGAAGAAGAAGGAGAGAGAGAAGAAGAAGAAGAGAGAGAGAGAGAGAGAGAGAGAGAGAGAGAGAGAGAGAGAGAGAGAGAGAGAGAGAGAGAGAGAGAGAGAGAGAGAGAGAAAGAGAAGTGAGAAGAGAGAAGAAGAAGAAGAAGGAGAGAGAGAAGAAGAAGAAGAAAAAGAAGGAGAGAGAGAGAGAGAGAGAGAGAGAGAGAGAGAGAGAGAGAGAGAGAGAGAGAGAGAGAGAGAGAGAGAGAGAGAGAGAGAGAGAGAGAGAGAGAGAGTCTTTGAAGGATCTCATTCTTTTCCCCTTCTTCGAGGGCGTTCACACGCGTCCTTCCTTCCCACGTTGGCCGCGAACTTATAACTTGTCTCGCAAGATTATCCTTCACTTGCAAGCTCAATTCTCTCCCCAATTGGTTCCACTAATCGAGCACAAGGTGTAGAAGTCTTGTGCAACTTGCATCTAAGGGAGACAAGATTGAGGATGGCTCTCAAGTGGAAAATGACACGCGTGGATGGAAACTCCACAACGGATAACTAAGTCTCGGCGGGTGAGGGCATCACTGCCAATCCAACTACGGTATCGGCTGTAAGTAATGTATTTCCAAGTTGATGGATGCTTGCTTTGATTCCCACATGAGATGCATTAGGCCCATATTATACTGCACGAGAATAGGACATTGAAAAGGATAAATTGCATCGCAGGTATTTGAAGAATTGAATTCCCCAAATGCGTGTATCAAGAGAAGTTAATTGTATTTAGATGCTATGTAATGAATTCATAAAAAACATATAAGGCTTCAAGCATTGTCAACTTCTCGTCCTTGCAATAGTAGGTGCATTTTCATCACTTCGAATGTATATGTTGCGACTTGTATGCCTGATGGATTGCATGGCAAGCAACTTAGTCTAGAAGAGAATCATTTTTGAAGCTCTAGACCTTTGCCCAAGCTCTCGCTAATATCTCAAACTGTTAGTTCATTGCGATCTTGATGTTGTGCATAGTCAACACAAATAACGATCATAAGGATTAAAATTAAGATGCCTTGAGATCTGTCCAATAGCTACTATGTTTATCAATCAAATTCGAGGTTGGGCTAAATGCAACAACAACTCTAGGGCAAGCGAAGAGCTCAAGGATTAGGAAACCCTAATTCGAAGGAAAGACCGATACTTTTGTACTTGTTGGGAAGAAGGATGGGTTATCAATCAATGTAACTCATTAATAGAACTTATGTCTTGAACAATGTTTGAAACCTTAACATATGACTTAGCCAAGTATTAAGTAAATTTTACATAAAACCGCTCGTGATCCCAAGGGGAAGAGAAAATATGCGATGGAAAGGTTATCATGACTATTCCTGAAATGTTTGGAAAAGGATACCATTTTTTTTGTTGATTGATCAAACAAGGTCCTGAATGATTTTGCATTAAACTGATTGTTGGGATGTGATTTGGATGATTATTCCAAGTGCTTGTGTTTGATGGTAGACGCATGGTAGGGGTTTGTGATGATAAGTTGCCATGGGAATAAATGAATGTTTTCTTGGGAAATGATATTAGGGCTAAATGCCTTGATTGTGCTTGATTCTTAATTGGATTAATTAAGGAGGGATATTTTGCATAGGTGGATCATCTCCAAGGTCACGCCACGTTTCAACCCGAGAGGACACTGCTCGATTCACAAGCCGAAGGTCGAGTGGTGTAAAGGCCAATCATGGAAGTTGTGTCTCACTCCTAGGTTGCTTGGGGTTAGGTGGAGCTTTGGACACCCCTTGGGGTCAGGTGGAGCTTTGGACACCCCTTGCCTAGTTCGCAATGGAGTTAGAGACTACTATGAGCCCACGTCTGGGGCGTTGAAAGATCCTATTCTAGATAATGGATGGAAATTATGGTGCCATGTGATTTGGACCAGGGACTTCTATTGGATAGAAGGGATACATAATTTCTCTTGTATGGGTAGGAGACAAACATTAACTTGAAGATAAGTTAAGGAGCTCGTTTGTCAAAAGGATTGTTTACCTTGTTTTTGTGTATGTGCTATAAATTATGCGAATGAACCCTATTCCCTAAAGGTCTTAATTAACGAAGCTAATTTTAAATGCCACACATAAGTGTGATAGGACCTAATTAGATAACTAAAGAATGCCTATTGGGGGAAGCGGGTAGGCAAAACCCCCGACGAGTTTGTGTTCTATGGTAGGGTGGTCCTAGAGAACTGGGAGGCTTCTAACAAGGTTTTACCATTGTTTGACCTTTAGGCATTGCTAGGTTAGATCTCGATTCATTCTATTTTAGGGGATCGGAATGGGGCTATGCCCTATGGATAGAGAGGTTGAGCGGTGCATCCCTCTTGTTTCCCATTCTCTTTGAACCAGTCACGGCATGGGTCTGCTTTGGCTTGAGTATCTCTGCGTAAAGTGGGATGACTAGGATCCATTGACACTAGAATGCTGTTAGGAGACCTTGACCACTAGGAACTTGGATTTTTAGGTCGATCCTAGTGGGTTCGGCCACAAACATTTTGTTGCGAGGTGGACTTGGGAAACTCTAGGTGACAAACCTCATAACATTCCATGGGAGTGTTGGGTAGCGTCGCTTAGATTCGTATCTCAATGGGCCACTAAAAATGTGCTTGGGCACATTACATCTATTTTTAGGTGGTGGTAGTTAATGGCCTTTAAAGCTAGGACAGCTAATAGTGCATTAATGAGTTGATAGGTGTAGGAGTAGTGAAGACCATCTAGCACAATACATGGATAGAGAAAACATTGTAATAGGTAGCACGCTATATAAGGAAGGGAGAGAGCAGATCAAGGGTTTGAAAGGGATGAAGTATCCAAGTGAAATTAAGATTCGGAGGTTCAAGGGATCCCATGCTAAAATGTTGGATCTTTCATGCATCCCTTTGACCACTCCTTTGACTAGCATAAAAACAAGGCACAAAAGAATCCAAGCATGCATCATATTTTTATTTTTTGTCAAGAGAATAATACTACATTGTTACAAAATCACCAAAAAGAGATAGAGATATGAGGGGGCCACATCCACATCCACATACACCATAATAAATAAATGGTATACACAAAAGTGTTACGTGCATGCATTTGTGAAGAGTAGGAATACTCAAAATTAAAGGCCAAAGGTCTTATAATATCAAATGTATCAAAGTTTCAAAGAAATAATAAAAATACGAAGGGGTGAGCTTTTTGGGGAAGAGGTGGGGTGGAGTGCATGAATGGTTATGTGCCTCTCTTCCTTCCCTCTCTTGTCCAATCGCACATTCTCCTTTTCGGTGGTGCAAAAAGTTGTTCTCTCTCCTCTCTCCTCTGTCTTTTGTGTAGAAATTCTTCTTTTCCCTTTTGTTATTGTATAATGGTTGAAGCTATGGATGAAGATGATGAAGATAACGAGTTTATTCATTATTAAGTGGAAGATTTATGGTTTCTTTTCAATTTTTGAGATTAATGGCTCAGCCATGTGCATCTTCTACCTTGGTTTCATGTTCATTTCCTACCGTGGGAGGGTTGCTGTCATTTTGGTGCGCAGTCGGGGAAGAAGCTGATCTCAACAACTACAACTTGAGAGAGATTGTGTGACAACAAGAAATGTCGATGCTATACTAAAATGAGAAGCTGGTGGCAGACGAACAATATCAAGAGGAAGAAAGGGTCATGATAAAATTCTATTGTATTATTGGAATATATGATAGGAGATGGCCCAGGGCAGGATATGGTTTAAATAGGTTTTCATGGCGGAGAGAGAAGAAGAAGAAAGACAATTGTAAACAACAGAAGGACCGCAGCCCTTTCTGGCCCTTTGTGTGCTTCGAGGGGTTTTGATAATCACACTCTATCTTAAAGATTAAAGAGAGAGAGGAGGAGAATTCTACATGGCTGTCTCTTCCTCCTTCACAAAAGGAGGAGACATTCAAAATAATCCAAGTTGCAAACTGGTTCTCCTCCAAGAGACAAATGGAAGTTGAGGCTATCAGTCAAAGGAAAAAGAAATAGGAGAAAAAGAAGAAAGGAGAATAGAAAGAAGGAAAATGCAGCAGTAATAACAGGATGAGATGGCACCAAAATTTCCTTGGCCATAGAGAGAAATGATGATTCGTCTCCATCACTATCCCAAAGGATTCCCTTATCTTCAAGATAGCCTGCTCCAAGATAGTTTGCTCCTTTTCGTGCGTCGATGCCTTTAATAATCATCTTCCCCTCCTCGCCACAACTTCTTGGCCTCCGTGCATCACAGGCACAGAGAGAAAAAGCAAAAGAAGAAGAAGATGAAGAAGAGAAAGAACGAGGGGAAGTCTTGATCTCCCTGCACGATAATCAGCCATGCTGATTTTTTAATTATTTCAATTATCAGTCTTTTCCTCCTCAGCAGCAGAAAAATGGCATCACCCTAAGCCTCTTTACCATAGTCAACACCATCCTGTCTTTTTTTCCCAAATGATCACCATCCATCCAAGCCACAGGTTCTACTAAAGCAAGGTTTGATTTGGTCATACGGTAGGGAAGTTCTTATTGATTAGCAAGGACAACATGACGGGGATGTTGTTGCCTTAGCAACCGTTGTTGAAAGAGGAGTGAAAGCGATGATCTGGGAGGCGGATGCCCTGGGGGGATTGAAGAGGGTGAAGAAGGAGATGATGAATGGTGATATCAGTAATCAGTTACATTTGCTAAAGGAAATTGCATTTGTAAAGGGATACTTGCAAAATAAGAAGAAGCAAATGAAATTGTCGCAGAAGGAAATATGAATAAGTCCTCACCATCTTCCATATTTCTCTCCCCCCTCTTATACCCCTCTCCACCACACAACAAAGCAGTGATGCCTCTCATTGTCTTCTCCCTCAGTCCTTCCTTCCCCATCATTCCTACCTCATCCAAAGCCGACGGCTCATGCTTCCCTGCTGGGTAGGGTAGCCATCGCAACCATCCTTTGACGATGGCCATGGGAGTAGCAACTCCGTCTTTCCCCTTCTCTTCTCATCTTGAACTCTCCCTCCTCTACCACGATTATCCACTCACCACACGATCTGCCTACCAACATGGCCTCCTCTTTCTCGTCATCTCGAAGAATCTAGTCTTCTTCAAAAGACTACCCTTCCGTCTATAGCACTGTTTGCCTGGTTCCTAACCAATAACCAAAGAAGAAGAAAGAAGAAGCATGAAGAAAGAAGGAATTAGAGGACAAGGGAAATAAGAAGAAGATGGAGTGTATGGTATCTAATGCCGGCCGTATCACAACTCCCGCCCTACTTTTGCATTTATCTGTCCCTCTCTCCCTCATCCTCCACATGGTAGCCATGTGTTTCTTTCCTTATCGTGTCATATCTCCCCAATCCTTAACCTAATTTTTAAAATAAAATATTAATATGAATATTAAACACCATTGTTCTTTTGTTCGATCTTACCCCTTTCATCATTTTCCCATTTAATTGTGGCACTTCCTTCCACCCTTAGCCCTTCTAATTTATTTATAATACCTTAATATTACCACCTTAATTTTCTACATGTGGTGCTTTCCTCCACCCATGATCACCATCAACCTCTCCTTCTAGCATATATTGCTGCCATCCCTTACATCTTTCTTTTTCTTTTTCTTTTTCCTGCAAACAACAACCATCAAGAAAAATGATAAGATAGACTAAAAGGAAAAAAAATTAATTAAGAATCTAAGAGGATCAAAGCTTAGTAACCCTCCTAATCCATTGTTAACATTCAAAAGTGACAACTCTTTACCAAATCACAATACTCTCTCAAAGCTAAGCTTTCAAGAGTTTTCACTTTACATTCATATATAACAACACTATTAAATACTCCATGAGAAGATATATAAAGATAAACCCCCACATCAGAAGATACATGAAGCTACATATATAATTAAACCATATTTTCTCAAGTGTCCCTTTGGAGCTACATGATGGAGTTTTATTTCTTTCTCTATTGGGATGGAGAAAGTTGTACTTGTGATTCCATGTGGAAGATTGAACCCTATCCTTTGAAGGCTAGTAAAGTTTTTCAGTGTGGGAGTATTTGAGGCAGGAGTTCCCTTACTCTGGTGGTCGTGGATTTTGAGTTCTATACCCTACCATGGCTAGGCCTTATGATCAAAGTTGTTTTATTAACAATTTTGGAAGTGTTTTGTGTTAGACAGTGGTTTTTGTTTGACAAGGTTCGCGAGGACGCTTCACATTTCAGTGTGGGAGGAATATGACGACACTCAAAAGAAGCATAAAAACAAGGCACAAAAGAATCCAAGCATGCATCATATTTTTATTTTTTGTCAAGAGAATAATACTACATTGTTACAAAATCACCAAAAAGAGATAGAGATATGAGGGGGCCACATCCACATCCACATACACCATAATAAATAAATGGTATACACAAAAGTGTTACGTGCATACATTTGTGAAGGGTAGGAATACTCAAAATTAAAGGCCAAAGGTCTTATAATATCAAATGTATCAAAGTTTCAAAGAAATAATAAAAATACGAAGGGGTGTGCTTTTTGGGGAAGAGGTGGGGTGGAGTGCACGAATGGTTATGTGCCTCTCTCCCTTCCCTCTCTTGTCTAATGGCACATTCTCCTTTTTGGTGGTGCAAAAAGTTGTTCTCTCTCCTCTCTCCTCTGTCTTTTGTGTAGAAATTCTTCTTTTCCCTTTTGTTATTGTATAATGGTTGAAGCTATGGATGAAGATGATGAAGATAACGAGTTTGTTCATTATTAAGTGGAAGATTTATGGTTTCTTTTCAATTTTTGAGATTAATGGCTCAGCCATGTGCATAGATTTTGCATGCTTCTACCTTGGTTTCATGTTCATTTCCTACCATGGGAGGGTTGCTGTCACAATAAATCTCCATTTTTTATAGCCATGCCATTCGTTTCACCCCATTTCTTTAATTCTGTCTGCTGGCAAGACTTTGACCACCTCCTCATAGATGTAGTGAGTCTATTCTACTTGCTGGCATCCGGTGTGTAGGATCGAATTCACACATGCCTCATGGAAGATGAATAACTTGATGATCTTCAAGTCCTCCAACCATTTTAGCATCTTTAGATTGTTTTGAAGATAGGCAAATAGATTGGCATCTGTGTAGCAGTAACCGCGCTCCAAGTCCAACGCCTTTCCGTATACAACGGTGAAGGGTTGTAGAGTCGATCTAGGATTCCCATCATGTCGAATCATGTCTGCGATAACTTGAAGAGTTCATAGCTGTACTGAACATGATATGAAATACGAGGAACTTGCTCCATGCCTCGTAGGTCTAGAAGCGACAACAATACACAAGTGAGTAAAAGAAAAAAACCTAGTGAAAACATCGCTTCAGTCTTCACGATTTATTCCTATCTTGATTGTTTTATTCATTGGTTCGCTTGATACCGACTATAACGTGCTTGTCTAGGCACGTTTTTAGTGGTCCAATCTAAGCGACGCTACTCAGCGCTCCCATGGAATGTTACGAGGTTTGTTGTCTAGGGTTTTTGGAGTCCACCTTGTAATGTAACGTTTGTGGCCGAATAAACTAGGATCAACTTGAAACTTGGGTCCCTAGTGGTCAAGGTCTCCTGATGACATTCTAGCGTCGGGTCCTGGACATCTTACTTTACACAGAGATACCCAAGCCAAAGCTGACCCATGCCCCACTTGGTTCAAAGAGAATGGGAAACAAGAGGGATGCACCACTTAACCTCTCTACCTATAGGGTATAGTCCCTTTTGGTTCCCTAAAATGACATGAATCGGGTTCTAACCTGACAATACCTAAAGGTCGTACGACTGTAGAACCTTGTGAGAACCCTCCCAGTTCTCAAGGACCACCCTTTCGTAGGATGGACCCGTCAGGGGTTCCGCCCACCCGCTTCCCTCAATAAGCATTCTTTAGTTATCTAATTAGGTCCTACCATATTTATGGGTGATACTTAAAATCATCTTTTTTAATTGAGCCCTTTAAGGAATAGGGTTCATTCATGTAACTTATGGCATTGACACAAAAAAAGTTCAGACAAGCTCCTTGGAAGTAAACTTTATATTAGCATTTTAACTGAGATACAAGTCTTGTCCAAAAAGGACGATTCCCGCAATCCGTGAGGATGTATCTTATTTCCTCCAAGTTTCCACCCTTGCACTAGCAATAGGGTATCAAGAATCCATCTCGAGTCACATAGATTGTTTGAGTAGGACCCGGAGGCAAGGAATTTACAGACAAAGTCCCCCTGGCATCCACATGTCCTCCTACATTCAAACTAATCCATGGAGAGACCTCTTGTGGCGGGTTTGGTCCATGTTCCCGTATTTGAAAATACATAGAAGATGACTAGTAGGTTCTCAGACTCAATAGAGACTGTGGTCTTGCACCCCAAGGGGTGCATATGACTTGCCCCCGAATTGGTTGAGTTTAGCATTGGTGGGTTGTAACTGTGTGACCAATAATGAGGGTCCAATGAGTTATTGAGGGTCCAATGAGCGTAGGTCAAGACATTGAAGTTAGCTCCCTCCTCAATCAAGACATCAAAAGCATGCATGTGTCGGAGCAGTAGCCGTGATGCATAGGTATGCTGGTGCTACTGCCTCTTCATCCTCGTCCTCTAGTTCAGTGATGGTGGCTACGTGGACATTGACATGGTCTTCCAACATAGGGGGCTCATGTATGGGTGTGTGGGAGGATAGTACTTCTTTATGCGATTGCCATTAAAGAAGCCTATCCCCTCATTTTCAGTGTCGTATTCTACAGTGTCTACCTCCTCCCTGGTCTCGTCACTATTGGAGTAGCAGTCCTCGTACTCATGATCAGAATTGGCTTCTCTTTTTTACTCGTTGTCCCTTTGAGGGGATTGAGATTAGTAGTGGGATTGCCGATCAACTTGCCCGCCAGATACTCGAGGGTCTCATGCAGTTCTAGCTTGTTGTTAGGAACATGGGAAGGGATAGGTCTAGGTCAGCTGCTTGAGCTCCTGGCCATCGTACACAGGGTCACTACGGGTTTCCTCCTTGAGACACTTGTGGTTTTGGTTGCTAGCATGTGCATCCAATCTTGCTCATCATCAAGGCAAGGAATGTATTTGGTTAGGGGTCCATGAGACTTTCTTATTGGTGTGTCATGCTTGAGCATGGCAAAAGCGTCATCCAGGTTGATAGGGGTTGTCTTCCAAGTGTCCATCTCAACCTTTACCACTTTCGTTCGATTCCCTAGGAACATTAGACCATTGCCCTAGTCTTCAATGACTCAAGCATTCCTCATCCAGGGTTGTCCTAGCAGAATACCGTAGTCCACTCCTTTCATGATAATGAAGTTCACATAGAAATGGACTCCCACGATCTTCACTGGCCAATTTTTCAAGACTCTAAATGGCCTTACTTTCATTATGTTAGCTAGAGTGACATTGAACCTAGCGGTTTTGATGGGCGGGTTTCCCCAAGCCTGGAGCATAGTATGGCTCAACACACTCACTCCCGCCCTGGTATCTACAATTCCTTTCCATGTGGTGTCTCCTAGGGCTAGGATAGGAAAAACTACGTGCGTCTCAGTGCCTTCCCAAAAGGCATTAACATGTAGTGACTTCGGCATTGAGTGCAGTGTCAAGCTGGGTATTTGTGTGACCGCATCATGATCCTGCAAGTCAGCCAGCAGCATGCTCCATTGGTTCTTCTATCCAGTGTTTCAATTCTTGCCATAGCGTGGGGTGTTGTTTGAGGAGGTCTCCTAATCTCAAGGTCATTGGGGTGGTCACTAAGGTTACGAGGAGGTTGTTGGCTATTTGTCTCTCTCCTAGGTTTGTGCTCCTTGGCCACTAGTTTTGACTGATCGGCTGGCTTGTGGCATCTAGACTTGGCCTAGGTGGCACCACCTATGGAATGGGTGCGTCTCTCAACCTTGGTCATGTAGGTGAGACTATCATGCTTACACTAGAGAGTTCCTTGATCTTGTCCTCTAAGATGGGCTTAGCATCCTTGAGGTGCTCCTGGGCTTATTTTACTCACTCCTTGACCTTGGCTATTGTCTTGAGTTAGAGTGGGGATACTCCCCTACCTTAGCACTCCCTTTCTTTGCCATCTTTGGAGTAGTAGTTTCTGCCTCTACATCCATGACCTTCTGGCTAGTCACTAGCATTGTCGCACCCTCAGTCTTAAGAGTGACCCTTGTGTTAGTCTTTTTCCTCCTTCTCCATTGGCTCTTTTTTCTTATTGAGACTGCATCTACATTGCTGAGCCCTGGCAGTGATATTCCCACCTGCCCTGTCTGTGCTCTGGTCATGACATGCAGCAAGATGGGTGTGTCCTTGCTATCGAATGTCTCTACTCTGAATAGCCCCAAGGGCACTGAGGGCATGTTTTCTGGGGTCGGGGATGACTTTCGTCTATGGCAGTCAGCAAAGAGATGAGTGATGCCACACGACACATCCGAGGTCGGATTTTTCCTTATTCAATTATTCTCTCTCTGGACAACATGATGATATGTGGCCCAGGTGATTGCAAGTCCAACATGAGATTGAATATTGGGTTAGCCCTGTGAATCCTCTTCCCCAACCTCTACATAACACCATCACTGGCACCAGTCGATAGTCCATTAGGACTGGGTTGCCTTCTTTTTTGTACAAGATGTAAGGGTTTACGTAGGCCTCATCTTTGTTAGGCTCTTCCGCGTAATGAACTGAAGCATCACTTGGTGGATGGGTCATGTAGGGTCTTGGTGGCTGGGATATGCATGTCGGGTTGATCTCCATTTTAGTGATGACGGGCTTTGCATCATTTGGTGCTGGAAATGCTAGCTGGGCTCCTCTTCCAAGGAAATTTGGTAGCTTGTTCCCTAGGTATGACGGGTTGTACTGCTAGACATAGGGGAATCTCCTACGCAACCTATAGTGCATGGCATCGTGGTCAAATCTACCACAGTTCGCGCAAGGCCTAGACTTAGGATCTTGGCACTTGGCCAGGATGTGGTTGCCACCATAATGCACACATTGGACATGCGGTCGCATTGGTTTCCTCACCAATTCCTATAGCCGTGCTAGCTCCATTCTCACCTCGGTGAGCTCTTGGCCTTGATCTACATTCTTCCCCCTGTCCCATGTGCTAGGGGTTGATCCCTTGCCTGAGGTTGTAGTCCTCTCTATGGTCCTTTGATTGGAGCTATCACAGTTTGATCTTTGAGAGCTTCCCCCTCTCAGCTCATCATCCACCCTAATTGCTTCATCAAAGACCCTAGCTAACACGTCTCGCTGCAAACTAGAGTTATAGTTCTCTCTGTGGTCCTTTGATTGGAGCTATCACGGTTTGAGCTTCGAGAGTGCTTCCCTCTCTCAGCTTGTCATCCACCCTAATTGCTTCATCAAAGACCCTAGCTAACCCGTCTCGTTGCAGAGTAGAGTTGCTTGCCAAGTCTTGTATAACTCCATGCTACGGATTCCATTCATGAACACGGTGGAGACCGTTCTTTCATTTGGTTGCTCCTTCATGGGGATTCTCTTAAAGAGGCTGCGCACATGAGTGACGTGGTCTCTTATATCCTCCTTATCCTTTTGATTGATGTTCATCAATCAAACTATGAGGTTGTTAGAGTATCCTGCTTCCGATAATCTCTTAATG
This sequence comes from Lygodium microphyllum, assembly GCF_053477565.2. Lineage (NCBI taxonomy): Eukaryota > Viridiplantae > Streptophyta > Polypodiopsida > Schizaeales > Lygodiaceae > Lygodium > Lygodium microphyllum. The sequence continues at coordinate 8,429,302 of NC_141136.1, forward strand.
AAGAGATCTTTTAGTCGGGAAAAGTTTGCCCACTCTGCCATATCCAAGCTGGTGTACCATGTCCTACCTTTATTGCCTAAGCAGAGCCCAAATGATTGGGAGCATTGTGCTAGGTCCATGAGACCGTTGGCTATGCAAACTTGCTCAAACTGCTCCACAAAACTATATGGGTCGCTACTAGGCTAGTACTTGTCCAACTACTTAGCTACTACAGGGATATTTTATTGTCTCTTCTCCCCCTAAGTAATTCCTAGGTTTGAGAGTAGCGTGGTCGCTAATGCTGCCGCACTCTGTTCAGTAGTCGTGTTGTCCATGAGGTGCTTGGTCACAAGCTCGCTCAGAGTGAGGTCTACCTCTAGTTCTTTCTCTTCCTTCACGGTTGGTCCTACCTTGTTTTTGTTGGCTAAGGCTAGCACACGTCGAGCCTTATGCACATCTATGTGTTGTTGCAGCTTCCTAGTTCTTTGCTCACGGTTGTAGGTAGCTATGCCCTACAATGCTCTCCTAACCGCTTTCCTCTCCTTCCTCCAGGCTTGCCACTACCTCCTCTACTAGTCTATCTTGGATTACTATCCTGGTTAGCATGTCGTACTCATTGACTATGTCTTGGACCATGACTGGGAATTCACCCAAATCCAACTGGTCGTCTTCGTGGTCTGCGTTTGCTCCTGACATCATTCCTGCTTCTAGCTCTAGGAGGTTGTCGATTAGTCCTAGCAACTCTGGTAGTGCTTTACTCTCAATTTTGCTATCCTTTTGGTTCCACTGCCGTTTTCGAGGGTCCTATTGATGGGTCTCCAAAGCATTTGACTATGTTATGAGGCCCCCTCCTATTGCTGTGTTCCTTGAATTATTAAGCTTGAATGCATTCCTTGTTATTGAAAATAGTCCTCAACTTAAGTACACTCAGTGCTAGGTGTTTTGTTGTGCACGGTGCAAAATTAGGCTTTCAGTCCTTTTCGAGTGCACTTTTGTGGAAGAAATCACTGTGTGGGGTGCATCTGTGACATGATTATGCAATTCTAGCTATCCCCCTTTCATGTCTACAACCTAATATGGCCCTAAGCGTGGCACCCCTAAGGGTAGTATGAGGTCTATGCTACTCCCTATACACTTTATCAAGGCTAGGTTACAGTCTAGAGGTTAATCCTTGGGCTACTACAAGCCTAGTCGGCTATGCGACTAGACTAGGCTCCTAGAGTCCATCTTTAAGAGGCATAGTCATGGTTTCCTCTAGTTTGTGAATTTGGCGAGCCAGGGTGGGTTTTCTGATGCGTTCAGAAATGTATCCCAATAGATCCTACCTTGGGGGTGGTCCTAGTCCTAGTTCTTCTGTTTTTGGCGAGCCAGGGTGGGTTTTCTGAGGTGTTTGGAAATGTATCCCAATAGATCCTACCTTGGGGGTGGTCCTACTGCTAGTTCTTCTATCTTTTTCCCAATTGGTCTGATTCTCAGAATTAGATAGGTCTGATCCTAGGTGGTCCACTGACTCTTAGATTCGGATGGTCCAATTGGTCTAATTCGACCCCGAAAGGTGGTCCGCCGACTATTCGTGTGGTCTAATTGCAGTTTTTGTTCTGGATGGTCCAATTATGGAATGCTCAATTTTTAAAATCAGACAAGGTCTCCTCGATTAGACAAAATGGATTGGCCCGACTCGATGGTCCAAGCATCGTGATCAGATGGGTCAAGCATCCGATCGGACAGGTTGTGTGTCCGATTATGGGTTGTCCAATTTTCAAAATCGGATAGGGTGTTCGATCAGACCAGGTAGGTTTGTCTGAGTGGTCCGAATTTGAGTTGGACAGACTTTGAGTTGGTCTGACTATTCGACTCTGGGAGTCAAACCAGGACACGGTGGTCTGGTGATTGCAAACCCGATGATGTAATACGATGATTTTTGATCGATTTCTCTTAGGGCTTGTCATAGTCCCTTGTCATACCTTCTAGATCACATTAATAGCATATAAGGAAGATCCTTACGTACCTGGATAAGTTGAAAACACCAAAATCAAAGCGTGTGATCTCCTCTGTGATGATCAACAGGTCTCTCTCTCTCTCTCTAATGCAAAATGAGGTCTTCCTTGCCACTCCTAGCCTCTAATTGCCTTGCCCAAGTCTGCATTTAACTTAATCTTGCTCCTCTTACCAGTATTTAATAAATGGTTTCATTTTTTTCCCTTCTTTTCCTTGTTTTAGCTTATTATATAGCAACAAAACCCTACTATGTGCTCACACTGTTTTAATCCTATCCTACCTAATGCAATAAAAAAATCACCATATAGCATTCATGCTTCTTTAACCTACTCAACAACAAATCCAAACGCAAAAATATTTACTTGTTTTCAATGATTAATACACCTAGATCTCCTATCTACCATAAGCTCTGATTTGGGGATGAAGCCCTTCCTTTGATGCTTGATTTGAAGCATGCAAGTACTTAAGCTTGAATTCGTTGGTCCTGGCAATGCAACCAAAATGTAGAGGAGATCAACCGCCAAGGCCCATGGACTGCTTATTGTTTCAAGCATTCCAAGATAAGCACTAATGGCTACCTCTCACATAGTCGACACAGTATCTATCTTTGAGTGTACTGGCCTTACCTCCATGCTTGATCGAGTTGCCTCCTCTCCTGTGTTGAGATGGCAAGCTCAACACGTGCAGACATTGATGATGGACTGCCTAGCTAGATGAGTCTGCACTTCTACACTTAGCATGTTGGTGGTCATTATGATACTCACATGGCTACTAACTTATCACTTATTATATTTAGTTTATTACGCCTACCTACAGATGACAAAGATATTACACCGGTTGATTAGTGTAGTTGATTATGCATTGTTTGACTTAGAAGGCCACTTTCCTTTATGTTGTATCTTATCTATACTTTGTGTACATTGTATAGTGTGTGAGAAGAAGAAGAAACAAGCAAGAAAACGTTTTGGCCTCCATCTCTCTTCTTTGTTCTTGAGTGATTTTCCTCTTATGTATATATTGTGTGTTTGGCGCAGCAGCTCAAGCACATCCCCCCATCACACGATTCTTGACATGGTATTAGAGCTGCACCATTGAGAGAGGTTGATTTTGAAGGCTGAAGTAAAGGAGAAGAAGAAAGGTTTGAGCAAGCAAGCAACGGGTAAGAAGCTCTCTCATTCTTCCACTCTCTCTCTTGGATAGTGCCTGTGGAGGCAACGAAAGTAGGCCTCGTTTTAGAGCCGCAAGGTTGCGGACAACAGTTTCAGGGTACATTGTGATTTCGGTTATGTTGACTAAAAGTGGGTGTGCAGGTTACAGATTGCAAATCTGTAATTTTTGAGGTGTTTGCAAGAAGTAAACATAAGGTTTATCTGCAAATAGGTTGCAGATTACATGTACTATTGAGCAATCAATGAAAAGGTTGCTTGGTGTATTGCTGTGCACGTGTTGTGAAAGATTGCAGAAGACTAGCTTGTTGTGTTGTATCCTTGTTTGTGATAATAGTAGAGAACAATGGAAATCCCATTATTGAGAATCTCGACAAGAACAACTATCCTTCATAGAAGTTCCGTGTGACGAACTTGCTCATTGGAAAGGGCCTTTATGAGTTTGTCTCAGGTGAACAAAAGGAGCTAGTGCTGGGTATCCCTCCGACTGCAGATGAGTTAAAAGCATGGAAAGAGTGGAATGTGAAAGACAAAAGGGTGATGTACTGGCTATTTGCAGTCATTGATAATACTATGTTGGGACATATCAGGAATGCAGAAACTTCACATGTAGCTTGGACAATTTTTGAGAGTATGTTTTTGGTAAATACAAAGGCACCAAATATTCAACTCAAGCAAGAGTTGAATGCCTTGAAGAAAGGAAAAATGTCTGTCAATGAGTATGTGTTGAAGGTGAGGAGCATTATAGATGCTTTAGTAGCGATTGATGCAATGCCGGATGATGATGATTTGGTTTCATCCACTTTGAGTGGCCTTAATAATGAGAAGGCATGGAAATCATTTGTTACTTTAGTATATGTATGGAAGCCATTTCTAGATTTTGATGAGCTGATCTCTCTCATGATTATTGAAGAGATCAATATGCAGGGTGATTCGTCTGAAAGAAATGGTGAACAGGTCCAAGAATTTTACTCGAGTTCAGGAAGGGGACGTGGTAGATCCTCTTCAAGAGGCTATGGTATGGGACGTGTTGGCGATAACCAGCAAAACAGGTTCAATCAATAGTTTGGTGAAATGCAAGTTTCTAGAGGCAGAGGAAACTTTAGAGCCAGGGGGGCTCTAGAGGAAGAGGTGGATGGTAGAATAGAGGTTCTAAAAATTCTACTATTGTTTGCCATTATTGTGGCAAAACAGGCCATATTGCAGCCCATTGCTATGCAAAGAAGGATGATATTTGTAGTGGTAAGTTGTAGCAAGGAAACTATGCATCGTCTTCAGGCTAGAATGAAGACAAAAATGAGCATCTATTTGTTATGCAACATATAATGAATGTAGTTACAGGAAAGGGGACACATGATGATGTATGGTATGTCGGTTCAGGTGCATCTAATCATATAACCAGTCATGTTGAATGGTTTGGAGAGATGCAAGACTTACAAAACCCAGGTTATGTGCAGATGGGTGATGCGTGTCTCTGGTTTCAGTGACTGTTGCGGCTTCAACCTGATTCATGCCACCCAATTTCACACATTGGAAAGGTTCCCTTTTCCTTGTATAATGGCCAGACAAAGTGTCTGACAGATGTATTACATGTGCTATCAATTACAAAGAATCTGGTGTATGTTGGCCAAATGGTAAAGCAGGGGTTGCAGGTCCAATTCAATGCAAAATATTGTTTTGTAGAAGACTTTAATAATAAGTGCAGATTGGTCGCAAAAAGAAGTAGAGTTAGCCGAATGTTCACTTTAGATGCTGGAATTCTTGCAATGGATGCTCCTATGTATGCTAAAGAAAGAGGAGTAGTTGTAGATATTGAAATATGACATAAACGTATTGGACATGTAAGTGTGCACAGGCTGAAATTAATGAAGTCTAGAGGATTGGTTACAGGGTTGCCTTCATTTAGAGTTGCATAATTGCATAAAGTCTGTGAAGCATACCAATTTGATAAGTAGGCAAGACAACCCTTCTCGCATGATAGAGAAGTGAGTAGAAAAATACTTGATGTAGTGCATACAGATGTTTGGGGGCCTACATAGAATATATCTCTTGGTGGTAGCAAATACTTTGTCACATTTATTGATGACTGTTCAAGGAAGCTATGGGTATACTTCATGAAGGAAAAGAGTGATGTGTTTGAGCACTTCAAATCTTTTAAGGCAGCTGTTGAAACATAAACATGCTTAAAAGTAAAGTGCTTGAGATCAGATGGAGGGGGAGAGCATCTCTCTAATGAGTTCAGTGGTTTCTTGAGGACTCATGGGATAAAGAGGCAATTCACTTGCATGTATATCCCACAACAAAATGGTGTTGCAGAAAGAAAAAACAGGCATATTGCAGAAGTTGCACCGGCATTAATGGCTAAAAAGAATATGCCCAAACATTTTTGGTCTGAGGCTATTCATAGTGCTGTTTGCATTATGAACATAACTCCCACAGTTGTAGTTCATGGGATGACTCCTGAAGAATGCTTTACTGGCAAAAATCCTGATGTATCTCACTTGAAGGTATTTGGCTGTGTTGTATACGTTCATGTGCCAGATGAGCTACGGAAGAAGCTTGATCGAAAGGTAGAAAAATGTGTTTTTATTGGATATTCTTTAGAGTAAAAGGGGTATTGCTGTTATAATCCTATCACAGGTGAGTTGAGAGTGAGCAGGGTGTTGAGATGACAAGCTCAACACATGCGGACATTAATGATGGACTGCCTGGTTAGATGGGTCCACACATCTACACTTAGCATGTCAGTAGTCATTATGAATCTCACATGGCCACTGACTCATTACTTATTATATTCAAGTTATTACACCTATTTACAGTTGGCATAGTTATAGCGCCAGTCGACTAGTGTAGTTGGTTATGCATTGTTTGACTTAGTAGGCCACTTTCCTTTATGTTGTATCTTATCTATACTTTGTGTACATTGTAAAGTGTGTGGAAGAAGAAGAAGAAACCAATAAGAAAACGTTTTGGCCTCCATCTCTCTTCTTGTCTCTTAAGTGAGCTTCTCCTTGTGCATTTTGTGTGTGTTCGGCGCACCATCTTAAGCAAGTCCCCCTACCACGTGATTCATGACATGGTATCAGCATTGCACCACTGATTGAGGTTGGTTTTGAAGGCTAAAGTGAAGGAGAGGAGCCAAGGATTTGAGCAAGCAAGCAACGGGTAAGAAGCTCTTCCATTCTCTACTTCTTCTCTTGGACAGTGCCTGTGGGGGCACCAAAAGCAGGGCATAGCAAAAATCTCAGATTGCAGCGAGATTTGGTGTGCACGAAGAGCATTGTGTATTCTGAAAATTTGCCTTGTAGGGCTTTCCTGCTGCTATTTTGGCAATCCGAGGTCATTTCAGGCCCCATTTTAGACTCGCAAGTTTGCAGACAACAGTTTGAGGTATCCTGCAATTTCAGCAGTGTCTGCCGTATATAGATGCACATGTTACAGATTTTAGATCTGTAAGTTCAAAGGTGTTTACCAGGGAATAAACACAAGGTTTATCCGCAAACACGTTTGCAGATTGCATGTATTATTGAGCAGACAGTGAAAAAGGCTATCTGGTGTATTGTTGTGTACTATAGGTCGAGGGTTGCTGAAGATTTACTTACTGTTTGGTATTAGTTTTGTGATAATGGCAGTGAATAGTGGAAATCCTATCATTGAGAAGCTCGACAAGAACAACTACCCTTCACGGCCTTATTGGAAAAGGCCTCTACGATTTTGTTTCAAGTGAAGAAAAGAAGCCGGAGGTGAGTGATCCTCCAACTACAGAAGAGACAAAGGCACTGAAGGAATGGAATGCAGAAGATAAAAAGGTCATATATTGGCTATTTGCAGTAATTGACAATAATATGCTAGGATATATTAGAAATGTAGAGAATTCATATGCTTCTTGGACCATACTTGAAAGTATGTTTTCCGTAAATACAAAGGCACAAAAGATTCAACTCAAGCAAGAGTTGAATACATTGAAGAAAGAGAACATGTCTATCAATGAGTATGTACAAAAGGTAAGGAGCATTGCAGATGCCTTGGCAGCGATTGATGCAATGCTTGATGATGATGATTTAGTGTCGTCTACCTTGGGTGGACTTAACAATGAAAAGGCTTGGAAGTCTTTTGTAACTTTCATATATGTCAGAAAGCCATTTCTAGATTTCGATGAGTTGGTCTCCCATATGATCACTGAAGAGATCAATATGCAGAGTGAGACATCTGAAAAAAGTGGTGAATAGGTCCAAGCTTTCTACTCGAGTTCAGGAAGGGGACGTGGCAGGTCCTCTTCAAGAGGCCGTGGTACAGGATGTGGTAGTGACAACCAGCAAAACAGATTGAATCAGTGATTTGGCGATATGCAGGTTTTAGGAGGTCATGGTAACTTTAGAGGCAGGGGGAGCTTTAGAGAAAGAGGTGGATGGCAGAATAGAGGTTCTAACAACTATGGTATTGTGTGTCACTACTATGGCAAAATAGGTCATCTTGCAACCCAATGTTATGCTAAGAAAGATGATATTCACAGTGGTAAGTTGCAGCAAGGAAACTATGCATCGTCTTCACGAAATAATGAACACAAAAATGAACGTTTGTTTGTTATGCAGCATATGCTGAATGCTGTTATAGGAAAGGGAATACATGATGGTGTTTGGTATGTTGATTTAGGTGCATCCAATCATATGACTAGCCATGCATAATGGTTTGGAGAGATGTAGGATTTGCAAAATACATGTTATGTGCAGACGGGTAATGATTCATGCCACCCAATCTCACACATTAGAAAAGTTCCCTTGTCCTTGCATGACGGTAAGACAAAGAGTCTTTCAGATGTATTACATGTGCCATCTATTACAAATAACTTGGTGTCAGTCGGTCAGATGGTAGAGCAAGAGTTGCAAGCTAGATTTAATGCAAAGGGTTGCTTTGTAGAAGACTTCAATGACAAGTGCAGGTTGGTTGCAAAGGGAAGTAGAGTTGGACGTATGTTTACTTTGGATGCTGTAATTCCTACTATGAATGCTGCTATGTATGCTAAAGGAAAAGGTGTTGTTGCATATATTGAAATTTGGCACAAACACATTGGACATACAAATGTACAAAGGTTGAAATTAATGCAGTCCAAAGTGTTGGTTACAGGTTTTCCTACATTTAGAATTGTAGAATTTCATAAGGTATACAAAGCATGTCAATTTGGTAAGCAAGAAAGACAACCCTTTTCACATGACAGAGATGTAAGCATAAATATCCTTGATGTTGTGCATACAGATATTTGGGGGCCTACACAAAATATATCTCATGGAGGCAGTTCATACTTTGTCACATTCATTGATGATTGTTCTAGAAAGCTGTAGGTATATTTTATGAAGGAAATGAGTGAAGCGTTTGAGCACTTTAAAACTTTCAAGGCTGTAGTTGAAAGAGAAACAAGCTTGAAAGTAAAGTGCTTGAGGTCAAATGGAGGGGGAGAGTACCTCTCGAATGAGTTTAGTGATTTTCTGAGGTCTAATGGGATAAAGAGATAGTTCACATACATGTATACCCCACAAAAAAATGGGGTTGCAAAAAGGAAAAATAAGCATATTGCAAAAGTTGCACACGCCTTGATGGTGGCTGAAAAGAATATGCCTAAGCATTTTTGGTTTGAGGCTGTTCATAATGCTGTTTATATTATGAACAGAACTCCCACAGGTGCAGTTCATGGTATGACCCCCGAAGAATGTTTTATAGGTAAGAAGCCTAATGTCTCACACTTGAAAGTGTTTGGCTGTATTGCATATGTTCATGTGCCAGATGAGTTGCGGAGGAAACTGGATCCAAAGGCTGAAAAGTGTACCTTTGTTGGATACTCTTTAGAGAAATAAGGGTATCATTGTTATAACCCTATTACATGTAAGTTCAGAGTGAGCAGGGATGTCATCTTTGATGAAATGAGCAAATGCTATGTATCTAGTGGTGATGTATTGAATGATGATGATAATCATGACACTCGTGTGCAGGCTGAAAAGCAAGAATCACATACTCTTAGTGGACCAGAGACATCATCTGGCAGTCCTTGGTCTGGAAGACTAAGGAGTATCTCTACATCTTCAGGTGCATCTAGTAGCACTACAGGTAAAGACAAAGGAAAGAATAAAGTGTCAGATGGCATTGATGTAGTTCTTGATGGAGACTCCAGTGGCTCAGAGAGCTTGGATGATGAGATTGGAATTCCTTTAGTGAGGATTCTAGGTGTGCAGAGAGCACGCGTCAATGCAAAGATTCCATTGAGTGATCCAGTGGTACGCAAGTCTAGCGGGGTGAGATACCTTGTTAACAAATTTGGTTTTGAAGGTTATGCAACTCACCATTATGCTTATATGGTGAAAGTGATTGAGGATGTTGAGCCCACATGTTTTGAGAAGGCTGTTGGTCATGCTCATTGGGATGTAGCAATGGATGAGGAGATGGTTGCATTAGAGGCCAATAATACTTGGGATCTAGTATCATTGCTTAAGGGAAAGAAAGCTATTGGATGTAAGTGGGTTGATAAGATTAAGCACAATGTAGATGGTTCTATTAGTAGGTACAAAGCTAGGCTGATTGCAAAAGGCTATGCCTGTGGGAGCTTTCGCTCAACTGCCAAGACCCACGGACCACTTATTGTTTCAAGCATTCCAAGCGAGCTCTAATGGCTATCTCTCACCTAGCCGACGCGCCGTTGATCCTACGAGTGTAATGAGTTTACCTTGATGCTCGATTGAGTACCCTCCTCTCTCTTGCACTCCGGTAGCTCCACAATTCTTGATGCTAGCTCAAGAATCCTCAAGCCTCCTCCATCTCCAAGCTCCATCCTTCATAGCCTCACACGCGAGAGAAGAGAAGAGGAGATGGTGAAGAGCTTCACCCTCTTGATCCCTCACTCTCACACACACTCACTCCCTCACACTCTCACACCCCCTCTCTCAAGAGCACACACAAGCAAGAAGGTGAGAAGAAGAGAGGAAGAAGAAGACTCTTTTTGCAACACACCAAAGAATGAGCTTCTCATTCACTTTTCAACTTTATATACAAAACCCTAAATCCTTTTTGGGCGGTCATCTCCTTTTCCCTCTTTTACATGGCCGGCCGTAGCCTAGGCCATTTTTTCCATTTTCCACCATTCTAATTTATTCTATTCCCAACTAATGCATACACTTTGCACAGGAGCAAGCTTGGCATTCTTTTTCAAAGATTCGAGGGTGCTTCTGCATTTTAATGGTGCACCTTTTTCTCTTTTGTTGCCTTGGCCCGACATTGAAGCTTTCTGAGGGTCATGCCCGAACATTTGAATTTTTCAGGGATTGGCTACCGGTCAAGGCACATTTTTCTGCTTTTATCCTACGTCTTTTTTGCTATTTCCCTTTTTTCCATTTCCCGCTCCTTTGTGCTGCGGAAACAAGGTAACATTACCCCCCTTCTAGCCAAGTGCCAGTCCCATGGCACTAAGATGGGATGGAGTGGCTAGTTAGGTCGGCTGTTAGGCGGAATATGTAGGTGGGTGGTTGGAGGAATGATAGGTGATGGAGGTTGGGGACGATGTCCAGGAAAGATTCCGGCGTGCTTTAGGCTCCATGAAGATACTCGGCATCTGTCACACGGTTGTGGCACTGGTTATGTAGCCGGTCGTCTTTTGAGTATGAGAAACACTTGAAGCAATTAGCAATCCCTTACGATGATGGTATTGTAGGGATTTATTTTGGAGAAACCCCTCGAACACTGTTTGTCTTGAAAACCCGTGGTTTTGATTGAAGATCCTTGTCTTTGAGTTGAAGGTCTTCAGTTTTGAGTTGAAGGTCTTCAGGCTTGTGGAATCAATAAGCGATCCGTGGATCTTGAGGCATTGGGCATGGATCTTTGGATTATGCGGTTCCAAGATCTATGCCAATGGCAATTCTACCTTGACCTGGTTTGATCATGGTGGCCATCAGCAGGTGGATGGCTGGATGCTGGCACGTTTGGGTCATTAAAGGGTGCCATGGGTGATCCTCTTCCATGGGTAGCCATTTCTTGAGAGTCAAACGTAACCTGCAAGAAAAGTTGTGCACTCCCTAAGGGGTGTGTCTACTTGTCGTGTAGTGTGTGGTGCTCGTGGCAGTGGAACTGGGAGATGGGTCTAACCTTGGGCAAGCTCTTGGTGATGTCCCACACTTGAGGACCCAGCTTGTGCTTCGTTGGAGGTGCGGTGTGAGCCTTAGGGAGACAAGTTTGAAAGTCCTGCCCTTGATGTGCCCTAAGCGTGAAGTGGGGAAGGGGGCTAGGGAGAACCCCTAGGTGCAGTGACTGTGGTGCTTTCTTTCTTGCTTTGTTTTTTTTGATTGAAATGATACATATGCCTAATTGTCTTGATCGGAATGAGGAGGAGAAGGGGGTCGAAGAGACTTGCTCAAAAATTTGCGACTTTACATGTAATCTTTTAGATTCATGCGGACATGAAGGGAGGTGGTGGAGAGAAAGGGGTGGTTGCATCTAGTCAATTGGCTGTCGTTCATGTCCTCTAGGAGGGCTAGGCAAAAAGAGGGAAGGAGACTAGCCCTCATCATGAGACAAGCCATGGCGCAGTTATCTATAGCGTTAGGGTCAAAGAATAGGGGAGGCAGGCCGTGCTCTTGTGGAGCCGGGTCCTGCTTAAGAGGTAGCCTAAGTAACCTAAGATAATTACAAGTCGTTATAAAAGCGGGGTCAGGACATGAGGAAAAGTCCGCAAGGAAGCGCATCATAGACTCGTCTAGGCTTTCTGTGGTAAAAAAAAGGGTGTTTTCAAAGGATACTGCAGTGGAGTTATAAATAACGGGAAAGTCATACCGCCCATGGAGGGTGGCATCAAAATCTACCCCTACCCTTCCAGGGTATGCCATGTAGGTAGGGTCGTTCTGCTCGAATGGTAGGGTATTACAAAATGCCATCCAGGCGAGCATGCTTATGTCGCATACTTGCCTCCTCCACAGGGATTGGCTCTTGTAGTTTTGTATAGTGTGGGGGATTTCAAAAACCTTATCTTGCCAGTGGTCGGCCGCTTCCGTGCCCTAAGAGGTTGGGGTCTTTTCCCACTCCTCCAGCCATTTTTTCCCCAACCGGCCACCAACCGCGATTACCTCGTCCATCACTTTGAGAGGCAAGACCCTTCGCAGACTGTTGGATAGGAGAAAACTGAAGGAGAATGAATCATTTCCTAGTTCTTGTACCTCCCACACCACCAGTTCTGCATGGAGTCCTGCAGGAAGATCATTTGGGCACAGAGGGAGAGGCGCGGATGGTAGCACGGCTGGCTTGGCTCTCAGTTTCTGTCTAGCCTCCTCCACCAAATTTTTTCGTCTTTCTTTAAAGATGGCTTTTCTTTCTGCACAGCTGGGTCTTCTTGTGGCGGGTCTTGGGCCTGCGGCAAGGGGGGCTGTGGGACTAAGTCTTCCCTGAATCAATTCACATTGATTTCCAGCTCTGCTTCTTCCCCTTGCTGTTTTGTGTGTGCTGCTTCTTCCTCGAACTCGAGGGCATCTATCTCCTGGGGGGTAGGCCAGCCAACATTAGGTATTTTCGCTATTCATCAAAACTCAGCCTAACCTCCGCTGGTAATGGTGGCATCTGTAGTCCAGCGTGTAGGGATCTTCTTGCCATGCCGAACTTTCTTTGCATTGCCTCTAGTGGCTCTCCTTGCGCCGCGTGCATGGCGTCCAGGATAGTGTTGAGGAAGGCCTTCTGTTGAGTGCTAAAGGCCACTTGGGCTGCCTTTGCCTTGCTCTCCGCAATGATTTTTTCCTTTTCTATCAGAGTAAGGCGGCGCGCCAGTGTCTTCACCCTCTTCTCGTTGTGCACAACCCACTCCTCTGTCCTTTTGTTCATTACTTCCAAGCCCTCTCCCTGTCTTAAGGTCAGCATCATGATTTTCTGCTCATAATCCTCTAGTTCCCTGACTAGCCTCTCTTGTTCTCCTCTTTCAGAGGTCAGCTGATCTGTTAGGCACTTGAGTTCCTCCTGCTGCTCCTCCATGCCTCATTTTCTTTCTTCGTCCCTGGCATTCAGCTCCATCACGAGTGTATCCATCTGAGTAGATTGCGCAGCAAGCTCTTGGTACTGCACTATTAAGAGCTTGTGCTCTCTTTGCTTGTTTACTAACTCTTGAGTCTCATTTTCGAGCAGTTCCCTCCAGTGTTCCTCCCTCTTATCCCTAGCCTTTAGTTCTTGTTTCAGATCTGCAATCTCGCGCTGCTGTAAGGCTATCATTCTTGTCTTGTCTAGCTAGAAGGCAGCCACTGTTTCCTTCTCCGCTCTGCCAACTCAGCCACGGCTATCTTACATTCCTCCTTCACTCTGTCCAATTGGGAGAGTAGCTCGGTGACGTATTCGTCATAATTAGCCGATGGCGTCATTGTTGTATGAATGGGTGAGGTTGAGGCTTCAACTTTTTGCTTTTTGGGCTCTTGCCTGGACTCTGAATCCATGGTTGGCCTCTTCTATCCTGTGGCAGTAGTCTCCGTGCTCTGCCCCAGGCCCATCTCCTTGTTGATGAAATACTGCATCCATGCCATGAAGTTTGACACATCTACACTAGTCGAGATGCTGGGGGTGATGGTGGTGAGTTCCACGGAAGGCACCAGGAGGGTAGGGATCGGATGGAGCGGGGCCTTGCCTTTGCCTTCAAGGACTGGAGGTGGCACAAACTTTGGCTCTTGGGTGCTAGAACCTGGCTCCTCTTCTCTGCGTGGGCTCAGGTTCCTTAGTTCATCTGCTCGGCACTGTTGTTCGATGGACCGACGGGTGGCCTCCGCCAGGTCCTCTTCCTCCTTTCTTCGTAGCTCCTCCTCTTTCTCATCCGCTTTTCTCTTCCTTTCCTCCTCTCTTTTTTTCTGCTCCTCCTTTTTTTTCCATTTCTATTCTCTTTCCCTCCTTTTCTTCACTTCAGCTTGTTTTGACGCCTCCTTTGCTTTCTGTAACTCCTCTTTTTCCCTCTCCTCCTCCTGTCTCTTTGTTTTCTCTCTCTCTCCTTTGCTTCTCTCAGGTATTCCTTCTTTGCCCTTTCCAAGTCTTCCCTTTTCTTCTTCCTGCCTTTGTCATTCTTTTTCTTCCTTTGCGTTGCCTTCTTCTTTGTTATCCTGTTTGTCTCTATGCTAGTTTGTCCCTCCCCTTCTTCTTCTATTTCCGTTGTGTCGGTGAACCTGTCTTTATCCTGGCGAGGAGGCGACCTCTCTGGCGTTTCTCCTTCTCCCTCCACCGCCTCATGTGCTTCATTTACTGCCTCTTGAATGAGTGTAGTCAAGACTCCTTCGTATCTGATGAAGGAGGCCTTAGAGAAGGCTTTCTTTCTTTCTGTAACCTTAGAAACCGGGGACTCTCCTCCTGTTGGTGCACTTCCCAGTGCTAGCGCTTTGGCTGCTTGATCAATCGTTTTCCTCATGTAACCATTCCAATCTACCTCGTCCAGGGTGTGAGGTGCTACGTTCTCCAGCACTGGCATGCTAATTCGATGCATTAAGGAATTGTAACGTTGGCTGGAGAAGAGCATGTACACCAACTTGGCCTGCAACCTGGCTTCCGGGTCAGGGATGTCCTGGATGCTTATGCCATCGTTCGTAAGCACCTCTTTCTTCTTCATTTTCAGCAAGGCATAAACATCCATTTTTTGTCTCCTTTCTGTCCTTGGTACCAATCCCAAAGCCTTTTCCACCAAGGCTTGATCCAACCGGACTTGCACCTGCTTTGCACCCTCTCCTTGGCCCACTATTACAATGCCACCTTCTTGGTCTGGATTGTATGTTCTGAGGAATTCTATGCATTTTAGGTGATCCATCTCCTGTGAGAATTTTTCAATATACTTTGTAAGGTTGCATTGTTCCACTACCCTCTTGGCTATTTCCTCCTTGGCCACCACAGCTTCGATGTTGTGGATGGTTTGAAAATTGAGTTGGCTGAAGGCACGGTTCTCTAAATTGATGCGATACTGCTCCCTTTCCTCGTCTGTGAATGGGAGTCGATGGGCACGCTCTTGCTGCGACATTTTCTGCTCTTGCCATAATTCGTAACTTTCGTTAGCATTGTCCACATATCACTTTGCTGTTTATGTGAGAATAAAAATTCTTGAATGAATTTTTTAGGAAGCCATTTTTTCCATACTATATGCTTATGGTCAAATAGCACTTTCACCAGTTTTGCAGATTTGCCCTTGTGAGGGTGAAGCTGTGTTTTTTGTAGTGACAGACTTTTTTGCAGTGTTCTGTAATGGCTCTGATTCTCTTTCACAGATTGTCACTGAAAAGCTTGACAAGAACAACTTCCAAGCATGGAAGTTTAGAATGAAGAATTTCCTTATGGGAAAAGAATATTGGGAATTTGTTGCAGGAAATGAAGAAGAACCAGTTCTTCCTGATGTTCCCAATCAACAGCAAATGCAGGCATTCAAAGCATGGCATGAGAGAGCTATGAAAGTTATGTACTGGCTGTCTATCAGTATTTCAGACTCTATGATTGTGCATATTCAGGATGCAAGTACGCCAAAGGAGGCATGGGATACTTTGTCAAAAATATATAGCACAAATACGCAAGCCAGGAAAATGCAGCTCAAGCAAGAGTTGCATAATGTGCAAAGAAAAAGTATGAGCATCAATGACTACCACATGAAGGTGAAGAAGATTGCAGATGCACTTGCTTCCATTGGGTTGCCAGTGGAAGATGATGATTTAGTTTTTGTGACCTTGAATGGTCTAGGAAAGGATTATGCACAGTTTCGGACGTCCATTTCAATTCATGAAAGATTTCCTGATTTTGAGGAGTTGATTGCTTTTCTAATTTCTGAGGAGCAAAGAAATGGTGGTGCATCTTCTTCAGGAGGAACTTCAAAAGAAACTGTCTTCTACTCAAATGCTGGAAGAGGTAGAGGTAGAGGTAGAGGAGGTAGATTTGGAGGCCGTGGTAGAAATCAGAATATGCAGCAAACTCAAGAAAACCAGTCATATGGAGGAGGACGTGGTAACTCTAGAGGCAGGGGGAGCCAAAGAGGCCGTGGTGGATGGCAAAGAGGCCAAAATGCAAACAGCAATGTTGAATGCTACTACTGTGGCAAAATGGGTCATATGGCTAAAGACTGCTATAAAAAGAAGAATGACATCATGAATGGGAAATTGCAACAAGGGAATTATGCATCTTCTAGTAGACAGGGTGATGACAGAAATGAGCATTTGTTTATGGTACAGCACATGAACAATTCTGTGACAAGTGCAGAAGAAAGCAATGATGTGTGGTATGTTGACTCAGGTGCATCAAACCACACGACAGGTCATGCAGAATGGATGGAGGATGCAAGGAAAATGGAAAAACTAGGATTTGTGGAGACTGGTGATGATACTGCACATCCTATTGTGCAGATTGGAAAAATTCCTTTGTCTATGCAGGATGGGAAAAATAAATACATGTCCGATGTATTTCATGTCCCCAATATCACTAAGAATTTGGTTTCTGTTGGTCAAATGGTTGAGCAGGGCTTGCAGGTCAGATTTAATCCTCATGGATGCTTTGTTGAGGATATGAAAAATAAAGGTCGCTTGATAGTAAAAGGAAAGAAGAAGGGCAGAATGTTTACATTGGATGCAGACATGCTTGAATTGAGTGCAGCAATGTTTGCACATGGGACCGGTGTAGTTGCAGATATTGATATCTGGCATAAACGCATTGGTCATGTTAATGTACAGCAACTTAAATCAATGCAGGCCCAAAATATTGTTGCAGGATTGCCTAAATTCAAGGTTGTAGAAATGCATAAGGTATGTGAAGCCTGTCAATTTGGAAAACACGCAAGAAAACCATTTCCTAGACATGTTCAAGAGAGTGAGAAGCCATTGGAATTAATCCACTCTGATGTGTGGACTACTAAAGCTGCATCTCTTGGAGGCTGTCATTATTTTGTCACTTTTATTGATGACTATAGCAGAAAAGTTTGGGTGTATTTTATGAAAAAGAAAAGTAAAGTTTTTGGGCATTTCAAAACTCTTAAAGCTATGGTTGAAAAAGAAACAGGCCTGCAAATAAAATGCCTAAGGTCAGATGGAGGGGGAGAGTACCTCTCAAATGAGTTTGCAAGGTTCATGCAGGAGCATGGCATAAAGCAGCAATATTCATGCAGTCATACTCCACAACAAAATGGAATTGCAGAAAGGAAAAACAAGCATATTGGGGAGGTATCTCGTGCCATGCTCAACGAAAAAGACTTGCTAGATTTTTATTGGGCTGAAGCAGTTGCTACAGCAGTCTATATAATGAACAGGACTCCCATTGCAGCAATACATGGGATGACTCCAGAGGAGAAGTATACTGGTAGGAAACCAGATATTTCTCATTTGAAAATTTTTGGTTGCATTGCCTATGTACATGTGCCAGATGAGTTGAGATCCAAGTTGGATCCAAAAGCTGAGAAGTGCATCTTTATTGGTTACTCTCTGCAGCAAAAAGGGTATAGATGCTATAACCCTTCTACTCGTAAGTTTACAACGAGCAGAGATGTTGTTTTTGATGAGATGAGTAGCTGGTATAAACCAGTAAATGTGATTGATGATGTAGATGCACAAAATGGTAATGCTGCATAGAATTCACAGCAGCAGTCACAAAATATTAGTGGACCTGGAGCGTCCTCTAGCAGTGGTTCACATTCTTTGCCATGGACAGGCAGATTGAGATCAGGAGAATCTTCTCAAAGCAATGTAGATAGTGGTATGCAGGTATCACGAAAAGGAAAAGAGAAGGTTGATCAACTCATATTTGATGTGAATGCAGGTCACTCTTATGTGGATGGTGAATCCAGTGGCTCAGAACAGAGCATTGATGATGAGTTGGGTATTCCTTCTATTGTTACACCTGGAGTAAGGAAGATCAGAGATGTTTTGAGAGCATCTGGGAGTGAAACTATTTTGCCCAGGTCTACGAGAGTTAGGTATCCTGTGGATAGGCTGAAATATGATGGATTTACAGCCATTCACTATGCATATATGGTCAAAGTGATACAGGAACTAGAACCCACTTCTTTTGAGCAAGCCATGGGAAAAGAAAAATGGGAGAAAGCCATGGATGAAGAAATGGATGCCTTGGAAGCAAATGCTACATGGGAGTTAGTACCTTTGCCTAAAGGTAAGATTGCAATTGGCTGTAAGTGGGTTTATAGGGTGAAGCACAATGCAGATGGTTCTGTGAACAGATACAAGGCAAGATTAGTAGTCAAGGGGTATGCACAAACATATGGCATTGACTATGAAGAAACATTCAGTCCTGTTGCAAGGATGGCAACCGTAAGAGCAGTCATTGCTATGGCTGGATCAAAGGGATGGTCTTTACATTAGATGGATGTAAAGAATGCCTTCTTGCATGGTGATTTGTAAGAAGAGGTCTATATGGAGCAGCCACCAGGTTATGTGCATGCTGTTCATCTTGAGTTTGTTTGCAGGTTGAAGAAAGCCTTGTATAGCTTGAAGCAAGCACCTAGAGCATGGTCTGACAAGATAGGACAGTATCTTGTCACTATTGGCTTTCAGATTTTCAAGGCAGATTTCTCACTTTATGTGAGAAAAACAGAGAGGTATTATGCTACTTGTCATTTATGTTGATGATTTGATTATGATAGGTGACAGTGATGAAGATATCCTTCATGTGAAAATGCTATTGAAGCAGAAGTTTGAGATGAAGGATTTGGGAGAGCTGCGTTATTTCTTGGGCATTGAGGTGATTAGATCACCAAGTGGGATACAGCTCTTACAGAGGCAGTATGGATTGGACATGCTGTCCAAATATGGGATGATAGGCTGTAAGCCTATTTCAGTTCCTTTGGAACAGAATGTGAAGCTGAGCACAGATGCAGGTGAGCTTCTGGAAGACCCTACTATGTACAGACGCATAGTAGGAAGTTTGATTTATATGACTATTACCAGGCTAGATTTGAGCTATGCTGTTGGATTGGTAAGTCAGTTTATACAGGCTCCAAGGAAACCGCATTTGGATGCGGCTAGACACATACTCAGGTATGTGAAGTCCACATTGCAGTATGGACTACTTTATGAGACTGGGGTTCAGATACAATTGCATGGATACACTGATGTTGATTGGGATGGTAGCATTTCTGATAGATGATCGACCAGTGGATATGTGTTCTCTTTTGGGAGTGCTGCAGTCACTTGGAGTAGCAAGAAACAGCCTACAATTGCCTTATCCAGCATAGAGGCTGAGTACAGGGGCAGAGCAATGGTTGCATGTGAGGTAGCTTGGTTGCATAAGCTACTTTATGATATGCATCAGCCTACAGATGGGCCAGTTGTCATTTATTGTGACAACATGAGCAGTATACACTTGGCAAATAACCCAGTCTATCATGCTAGAACAAAGCACATTGAGGTGCATTATCACTATGTGCGGGAGAGGGTTTTACTAGGTCTTATTGATCTAGTTTATGTCAGCACAGAGGATCAGGTAGCTGACATATTTACGAAGGCATTGGGTGTAGAGAAGCTGCGCAAGTTCAGAGACCTGCTTGGTGTGCAGGAATTGGGATTGAGCTTGAGGGGGAGTGTTGAGATATTGAGCTCCACTCATGATATGCCAGGGTGACCGTTGTGCATTTATGTCACCGACTTGTCAGTTGTAGATGCGGTTGATACACCGCCCATGAATAATAGCTACATGATAGCTATCCTTATCTACTCTAGTTTGTGGCTCAGTTAGTATGCCACCTTAGTTAGTTGTCTTTGGTTTGAGACCCATATATAGGGTTCTTCTATTTCTTTGTATGAGAGTTCTTTTGGCTTACACAACTAAGAAGAGGAAAACTATTTTCAGCCTCCACCTATGTGTGTATTCCCCCATCGTGCAAGCAAGAAAACTACAAGTGAGACTCCTTCCTTCTCTCCCACAATCTTGACAAGTCGCTTACAAGTTCGATTGGATAGCCAAACTGTGAAATGACCTACTCCCACAAGAACTTTGCAGTGGTTCTAGCATCATTCTTCCTCGTGGCTCGTGCCTCTACCCACTTCGTTAGATAATCGGTTGCCACTATGATGTAGCGAGCTTGGGAATATTGTGCCGCAGGACTGATAGGTCCAATAAAATCGATGCCTCATTTTTCAAAGGGTTTGTGGGTATAGGACGGTATTTGTACATCTTGCTCTTGACCGCACTTTCCTGTCACCTGTTGGCGGTTGTTGGGCAACACTGGTAATGTAGCTGCATCGTGGAAAAGGGTGGTCCACCATAGTTGGGATTGTAGCACCTTTCGGGCTATTGTGTCCCCGCTAAAGTGTCCTCCAACGATTCCGCCATGTGCTTCTTTCAATGAGCCATGCATCTCATGCTCACATACGCATCTGCGCAATAAACCGTCTTGTCCCAACCTGTAGAGTTGACCGGCTATCAGTTGTTGGTATGGCTGAATTTTTAGGATAAGTCTTCTCAGCCTGGCCTTCTCAATGGGTCGCTCAGGTAGTCCGTTCTCCAGTACTTGCATTATGTCTTCGGCCCAATACGGCGTCAGATCAGCTTTGAACAATTCTCTCTCGCTCGATAGGTTAAAGAGATGAGCATCCGGTAAATCGTCCGGTATGCCTTGTCTAGCGGCTTCCCCTGTGGGTATGCCGGACATATGGTTAGCCATGTAATGCTGCTTTCCTTTGTGTACAACCACAGAGAAGTCAAACTCCAGTAGAAGGAGTAACCATCTAGCTATGCGTCCCGTAGCATAAGGCTTGTTCACAAGATATAGCAAGGCTTGATGGTGGTCAACAAAGAAGACAAAGGGAGTGGCCAATAGGTAATGCTTGAATTTCTTTATTGCAAATACCATGGCCAACCCCTCCCTTTCTGTCGTGGAATAGTTCATCTTGGTCTCTGTGAGCTGCTTGCTGGAAAAACTCACTAGGTAGTCTAAGTTATGTTCACCAGGCTGGCATAGCACGGCTCCAATAGCTAACTTAGATGCATCTATGTGTACATGAAACGTTATGTTCCAGTCTGGGGCTCGTAAGATCGGTGCAGTAGTGAGAGCCTTTTTCAACTCCTCATATGCACGCTGGCATTCCTCAGTCCACTCGAACACTATCAATAGCTTGTACAATGGTCTAGCAATTAGTGCGTAATTTAGTACAAAGCGTCGATAATATCCAGTGTGTCCTAAGAAGCACTGAACTCCCTTGTAGTTATTGGGTGGTGGTAAGTCAACAATGACTCTGACTTTAGAAAAGTTAGTGGCAATGCCATTCTTTGACACTACGTGCCCTAAGATGCATCCGTGTTTCACCCAGAACTGGCACTTTAAGGGGTTCAAGGAGAGACAATATAAGTGGCACCGTTCAAAGACTGCTCGGATTTGTGTTCGATCCAAGTCGAATGGACACACAGATCGTCGACAAAGACCTCTAACTCCTTGTGAAGCATGTCTTTAAAGATGGTGCACATGAGGCGTTGGAAAGTGACAAGGGCATTGGTCAACCCGAAGGGCATGACTATGTATGCAAAGATGTCCCATTCAGTGGCAAAGGCGGTCTTGTGCATGTCTGCAGGATGCACTTGCACTTGGTTGTACCCTGAGAAGCCATCCAGAAAACTGTAGGCTTCCTTGCCTACCACCCTCTCAAGCATGCGCTCAGTGTACGGCAAAGAATATTTGTCTCTCTTTGTAGCAGCGTTTACCTTTTTGTAATTGATGCACACTCGAATTTTTCCGTTCTTCTTCATTACAATGACTATGGGTGATACCCAGTATGTGTGCTCAATTTTGTAAATGAATCTTGCTCTCATCAGCTTGTCAATTTCCTCTTTGATAGCATGAGTGTGTTTTGGATTCATGGGGTATGGTTACTGCTTGACCGGCGTTGCATCCGTCGTCATGGGTATGTTGTAAGTCACAACACTCGGATCTACCCCCCTGTAGCTCTTCTAAGGACCAGGCAAATATGTCTATGTACTCCCACAAGAGAGCGACAAGACTCAACTCTTCTTCACTAGTCAAGTCATCGGCCATGAACATTGGTCGCTAGGTTGGTTTTATGGTTTAGATGTATCAAATCTGTATTCTATTCACCTGTTCGATTTTGAAAAATTTATATTTGATTCTCAAAGGTCTGATTATCAAAATCGAATGTCTAAATTTTGGGTTGGTCCGAGTCCCAATGGTCAGATTTTTGTGTGTCCAATTATGGGTTGGTCCAATTTTCATGTGTTTGATTTTCTGCATCCGATTCTAGGAATTGGACATCCAATTCGACAAATATCCAATTTTGGAGTGTTCGATTCTGGATGGTCCAATTTTTGTGTCTGATTTTTGTGTATCTAATTCTCGGAGTCTAATTCTAGGAATCGAATGTCTGATTATGGGATGTCCGATTTTTGTGGATCTGATTTTGGTTGGTTTGATTTTCGTGTGTCTGATTCTGGGATGTCCGATTTTCAAATCGACCAGGGTATGTCCGATTGAACAAGATGGATTTGTCGGAGCCTAAAAATCAAACCCCGTCTAATTTTGGAAATCAGACCGTCTGATTCTGAGTCCGATTTTGGGAATCAGACTCTAGTAATAGTGTCTAATTCATGTGGACGAGTTTCAGGGATGACAAGAATCAACTCGATTCTAACGATTGTGATTATAAGGGGTCACACAAACTTCCAGAACGTAAGATTAAACCCTATTGGAGGATTGTCTATACCTAGAATAACAAATAAACTCCAAAATACAAATTGGCAAATAAATCAAACCCTCTTGCTCTGTTATGACAACAGAAACCCCAATGCCTATTTTCCTTTTTTTTTCTTTGTTTTTTCTTACCTTAATGCATCCAAATTACAAAGAAAACACCTACACTACTCCAATATGCTTTTCCAAATCCAAAAAACCAGAAACCTACTTGCTAAGGAGATCAAATACCTCTTCAAGCTCCCTCACCCTCACACACTCACTCCCTCACACTCCCTCTCTCAAGCACAAGCTCAAGTAAGTAAGTAAGAAGAAGAAGAAGAAGAAGAAGAAGAAGAAGAAGAAGAAGAAGAAGAAGAAGAAGAAGAAGAAGAAGAAGAAGAAGAAGAAGAAGAAGAAGAAGAAGAAGAAGAAGAAGAAGAGGAGGAGGAGGAGGAGGAGAGCCACTTTTGGCCACACACAAGAATGAGTTTCTGATTCACTTTTCAACTTCATATACAAAACCCTAAATCCCTTTTGGGCAGTCATCCCCTTATCCCCTTTTTTACATGGCTGACCTTAGCCTAGGTCCTTTTTCCCATTGTCCTCATATCTTCCTAGCTTCCTTCCTACCACCCTTCTACCTTTACAAAGTGCATGGTGGGTGAGAGCCCAATGCTCTTAAAATAAATCATGGTGTGCCTTGTGCTCTTTTACAAAAGTGATGACATGCGATTTTTCTTGTGCACCTTTCGCCTTGATTTACGACTTTCCTGCACTTCTTGTATTTCCAAATTTTTCTTGGCGCACCTTCGTCTTCTGTTTCACTTTTTCCTTGGCCTTCTCTTCTACTTTAGATTTTTCAGATTTTCCACCTTATTCATCTGAGGGTTAACAATTATCTAGATGCCCAAAAAAAGAACAAGTAAATAAAGACAATGTGAATTTGAGATGTCCAAAATGTAGTGTCACACATTTGTATGCTAATTTCCCTAGGCAAAACCCTCCACTAGCTTGGGAATTGTATCATCACTACCACTCAAACTCTTTAGCATCGAAACACTGAATGAAGAGACACACCAGTTTCCTTAAATGTCATGACAAGAGCCCAAGAAAAGTAGGATGGCATTTTAGTACATAGAGCTAGCAACTTGGATGCCTCACCATACGTGAAAAGAATCGGAAGAAAAGAAAGAAGAGAACCAAAGTGAAATTAACACTTGACTGACAACACGAAAACATTAGAGAAAGGGGGAAAAATTTTTGACATGGAAATGGAGACTTGAGCTCCAAAAAAGAATGGGAGAGGAAGCACCAAAGTTGGGGCATACTTTGATCCCAAGCAACAATCATCCATAATTGATAAAGTGCAAAGCTAGGTAAAAGAGCCCCAAGCTTACCTCTAGGACACTGAACCAATAGTGGAAGATGGGTATATGACTTGTTGATAATGATTCTACTAGATTCTCCTACCTACATGGAATACCTACATGGAACTAGAAGAGAACCACATGCTCAATGCATCTCCTTTAGAGGCAAGCAAAGCCACAGCTCAACATTAGCCATAGCGTGACCATTGCAAACAAGATATCACACATGAAAAATTGAATGCTAGCTTGTTAGCCACTTTGATCTCAACACCACTATCCCTACTGTTAGGGTAGTTATTGAAGCAAATCCTTTCACTCTAGAATGCATTGAAGAAGTGGATCAAAGGACCAATGCAACCAAAAGTACAATCCTATAAGTCTAGATTGTTGACATGCACACCCAACCTAACTCCAAATACCACAATTGGGAACCTGCAAGTAAATACTTTCTCAAAAAGACGAGATATGCATGCAATACTTCCCATCATTGCATTGGAAAATTCCACTAGAAATGAGATTTTGGACATAGAAGTAGGGGTAAGTATCTTGAGCCATGTAGTGTTGTAAGCTTGGGGCAACCCACCTATGACAACTACATGTTTTAATGTCACATTAGCCAATGGAATAAAGGTTAGACCATTTAGCATGTCAAAGGATTAGACTATTAAAATTGGATGTATCATATTTTTAGTGAAATTTATTGACATGGAGAGAGGAGGAAGGGAGTCAACTATGACATCCTACTTGGTCGACCTTGGATGAGAAGTGCACAAGCAATCGAGGATTGTAGTAATAGCTTATTTTTGAAAACAAGATAGAAGCTATTAGGATTGAGATAGACACTTGAAAGACCTTGCCCATTGATTTGGATGCCATCTCTGCCTTCTTAAAGGGCAACACCAAGTCTACATCAAACTATGGGTAACTCACAAAGTATATCCCCTATCCTAATAATGAGTGCAATTGGGTACATATCCTCACTACCATTGACTTGTCCTTCTTATATGACAAGGAGGATTATAAGTGAACAGCCACCACAACCACTCATATCAAAGAGTGAAGAAAAAAGCAAATGCCATAGGAAATCACCCGTTGTTAATTCCGACATCCATGATGGTGGGAAGTGTCCAAATAGCTCCTGACATGTATCAAGTACTTACAAGCAAGTTGGAGTTGATTAAGATCCTAGACTTTTTGAAAGAGAAACTACACAAAAATCCTAACGTTAACCTAAAACCACTCAAAGAGCTCATAGAAGCTCGATGATGGAAGTCGACCAAAGTGCATTATCTAAACTTACTCTACAAGTGGGTGCTCCTCAAGAAGAATGCTGAGTTGGCAAAAGAGGCTATGTCAAATGATGAGTCTTCTGATGCAAAAGACACAAAAAGTGCATGCACTCATTATGAATCTGTAATATCTCCCAGTGGGCCATGAGAACCCCCCTTTTTATCTTATTAAAACAAAATTTTTTAATGTCTCCTCCCCCCCCCCCCTTGTTGTCAATGCTACCAACTACCAGAGGGAGGGGGAACTATACTTGTAGTCAACGAAGGTGAAGGGAAAGATCATGACAATATATCAAGGAGACAAAGGGGAGATGATGTGGCAAGAGATGGAGCTACCAAAGATCACGAAGATGTCCATGAAGATTAATGGGACCTGAAATGGGCTGGCATTGGCTATAGCACTAGCCAGACCTCTAACATGCACAAGACAACCCCACGGCCTCGTGGTAAGGAGAATCTATAGGACAGATTGCCCTTCCATCATACGTACATTTTGCAATTGTATTGTGTTTATAGTCCAACCCTTAACCTTCTCAGACTCCTCAGAGTGAGACCCTACACATTTTGGTGTAATTTACCACGTAGAACAACATAGGAGATATCCCTTGGCAATTTCCATGGCCCCACTACGACCCTCCTACACCTTGGGGATTGGCCCCAAGATGTGTTGCTAACACATATAACACATACAAAACAGACTCTGCTCTTGGTACCAACACTATATCATTCTAGGAATGTACCAGTCCTCACTTACTTGTCCCCTTGGACCCACTGTCTAGACCTACAGCTTGGGTGCCTTACTCTCTCCAACGTGGGTCATTTATCATTCAACCAAGTGCTATGCATACCAGAAATAGATACCATGTGTATATGATTCATGCAACAATGAATGATTGTGCACAAAAAATTATGGTTTAAAATCAACCTATGTGTCATGCAAAAACAGTCCTTTTAATGAATTTTTGCTAATACGTAATGCGTCATTGTAGGAACCTAGCACCAAGGCTAACCTCATGCTCCTAGATCCATTATTTTAAAAATAAACTACATCCTAAATGTTATGCATAAAGAGAACAATCAAAATTTTTATTATTTGAGCGCTTAAATTATTGTATAACATCATTCTCCCCCTCACTGTTTAAATTTTGTTGCGGTGCATAGGTGTAGATGGTTTTTTATGACATTTTTTGTATATAAAACCAAAAAATATGCACTTTAACACAAAGGAAAAGGGCCAAACTATAACCTCACACTTCAGCCTCGTCAGCCATTCACATACATAGATCTTAATTTTCTTTTTTTTTAAAATTGCAAAAAACTCTTTTTTTCCTATTTTTCTATTTATTTTTAATGGAAAATAGTTATTTTTTGGTTTTTTTAATGATGATTGATCATTTGAATTAAAACTCAACATTTTTTCTCATTTTATCCCATGTCCACTCATTTTTCCCCCATTTAAAATCAAAGAAACTATCAATTTCCATCAAAATTAGTGTTTTTCGAGTTTTAAAAATTTATAATTGTTGTAAATCAATACGAGTTCTACATAATAGTGATTGTAGCCCTCAAAAATAATGCAAGAAACATTCAAATAAAATTTCAGCCCATGTGCACACTATTTAGACCATAAACGATAAAAAAGAAACAAATTTTTTTCATAAAATAGAGCATATCACCTTTTTGTGTGTTTCGGGTTTCTTGAATATCTAATTGAGACAGTGTATCGACCAACCAGCCATGGATTTTAGCATAGACCTCCAGCCTTCAGCCTCCTCATCCTCTTGGAACAATATGGTGCCTCCTGGACACAAGTATCCATCACCTGATTCTCTTCTTAATTATTGCCACATGAAGTGCCTCAATGCAGAAGAGAGAGGGAGGAGAGAGAAAAACTATTTTTTATCTCCACAACCAGGCAGCCATTTGACAAATGGTCTAGAGCGATTAGAAGCGTAGATTGAATGTAGATCAGGCCTAAGATCAGTTGGGGGGTTGCTTGTAACCTCCATAACCCATCTCTCCACAAATCATAGAATATGGCGCCTTTATCTTCTTTGCGTGTGAAAAACGGAAACCCCCCCTCATTTTTTTAATTTTTGGGGCTCCCCAAAGGAAGCCCCAAGAGGCATGCCTTTTGGGACTTCTTAATTCCATTCCCACTTGGCATTTTGGCCTTTGGCCTTTGGCCTTCCAGGCACTCCCTCTTCCGCGTCTGGTACCCAATTTTAAGTCTAAAATTTTTTGGGCATCCGTCTTGAAGTCCTCCACTATTGGGCATCTCCCAGGGTCTCATCTAACATGCCAAAAATTTATGAAAAATCACCAGTTGTCGTCCAGTGGGCCTTTTAAGCATTTTTCGGGCATTGCCACTTAAAATCGTACTGATTGCCACCGCCGCCTACGGCGAAGTCTATTTTTTCCCTAAAATTCAAAAATTTTAGCTATTTTTAAGTACTTCTTGGCATAAAAAATCATCTATCATTGGTGATCACGGGATAGGGCAAATTTTTGCTTGTCGAATCCCACGAACAGATCTGCACATACACACAACCATAAAGAGCAACAAGCTGATACAAAATAGATAGACAATAAAACACATCACAGCTCTCATCCTACCCCCCATCAAAACCAAGGCATGATTCCACGAGGAGTAGGTCTAGCATAATCTGACAGAAAGTCGAAAGCTAGTCACTAACCAAGTGCTCCAACACAGCCAAGCTAAAAAGAACTATCAAAGAGGTCATCCTAAGTAGTGGTCTGAACTACCTACCTAACTAAGGACAACTCAACTAGGGTCTTCTACTAGGCGAGGACTCTTATAGCTAGATCAACAAATATTATCTTTTAGTACATTAGGTCTTTTAGCCTCTTATTTTCCATACTCGGGTGTGAAAAAAGGAGGGAGCTGAGGGTAGTGACCCAAGGAGAACAAGGCATCGGCCTCAGGTCATATCTCGGTACCCAAGAACCTACCAAGCCCTCGCAAAGGCGACACTGAATCCTTTTCTAACACTCACTTTTATTTTTGCTCGAACCTTCTTGTATTCTTTGTTTTTCAGCTAGATTCCACCCCTCGAAAGACAAGGCATCGGCCACGAGTCTTATCTCGTCCCAAGAACCTACCAGGCCTTCACAAGGCAATAAACAACAGCTCAAGGATTTTTCTTTCTTTCCTTTTCTATTTTTATAGGGTTTAGAACCCCTTTTTACACACCTCTGTATATTCATATATTGTCTTACAGATATTTAGAGTTTTGCCTCTTTTCATCATTATTTTAGTAGCCTTCTCTAACTACCTCACAACTAACAGGAACTCCTAGAATGGTAGCCTAGCAGGTCAACAGAACAAGGTCACTAGAATTGCCTTATAAAACATGTCTTTCAATGCCTAACAATGCCTTTGCAGGAGGCAATGACTACTCAGGCCTCCCCCAGACATACAGAGCCTAAACCTAGGACTTCATGCCTCAAATATCGGTCCCTAACAAACAAAATAAAGTAATCCTTACACGCACATATATCATTAATTGCTTAAGGGAAAAGACTCGAAAAGGGTTCGAAACCACCTGGAATTGCCACAAGAAGCTCCTTCGCAGAAAGGCTCCCTTCAGCGACTTCGTCAGCTCCAAGCAACTGCTGCACTACCAAGAGAGAACATGTATCTGCTGGTAGATCGTCTATCAGACATACTACCAGCCCAATCTGCATCTATGTATCCAAACACTTGTATGTCTGTACCTGCCTCATAGAAAAGCCCATAATGTAATGTGGACTTCACATATCTCAATATGTGTCTCACTGCATCCAAGTGTGGCTTTCTAGATACTTGCATAAACTGACTCACAAGACCAACAGCGTAGCTCAAGTCTGGCCTTGTAACGGTCATGTAGATCAAACTCCCCACTATCCTCCTAAACATAGTAGGGTCTTCTATCTCATCCCCAACATTAGCACTCAACTTTACATTTTGCTCCAACGGTACTAAAAGTGGTTTGCATGCTGTCATACCATACTTGGACAACATATCCAAGCCATACTATCTTTGGGACAGCCATATACCATCATCACATCTGATCACCTCAATGCCAAGGAAGTATCTTAGCTCACCTAAATCCTTCATCTCAAACTTCTTCAAAAAGTCCTTGGCTTCAGCAATCTGACTATCACTGTCACCTGTAATAATCAAGTCATCCACATAGATGACTATGATGACCAAACCTGCATCTCCCTTTCTCACATAAAGTGAGTGATCAGCATCAGAAACATAAAAGCCAATATTGACAAGATACTCTCTGATCTTGTCAGACCATGCTCTAGGTGCTTACTTGAGCCCATAGAGTGCCTTCTTCAACCTGCACACATACGTGGGATGCTCTAAATCTTCATAACCTGCTGGCTGATCCATATACACTTCTTCCTGCAAATCACCATGCAAGAAGGCATTCTTTACATCCATTTGCTGCAACCTCCAACCTTTGGCTGCTGCCAAAGCAATCACACATCTGACAGTTGGCATCCTAGCAACTGGACTGAAGGTTTCATCATAATCTATGCCATATGTCTGGGCATAGCCTTTTGCAACCAGCCTAGCTTTGTACTTGCTAATAGAACCATCTGCATTGTGCTTAATCTTATAAACCCACTTACATCCAATAGCTTTCTTTCCCTTCGGCAATGATACTAGATCCCAAGTCTTATTGGCCTCTAATGCAGCCATCTCCTCATCCATTGCTGCATCCCAATGAGCATGACCAACAGCCTCCTCAAAACATGTGGGCTCAACATCCTCAACTAGTTTCACCATATAAGCATAATGGTGAGCTGCATAACCTTCAAAACCAAATCTTTTAATAGGGTATCTCACCCTGCTAGACTTGCGTACCATTGGATCACTCAATGGAGTCTTTGCATTAATGTGTGCTCTCTGCACACCTGGAGTCCTCACTGAAGGAATGCCAAGCTCATCATCCAAGCTCTCTGAGCCACTGGAGTCTCCATTAAGAACTGCATCAATGCCTTCTGACACCTTATTCTTTCCTTTGTCTTTACTTGTAGTGCTACTAGATGCACCCGAAGATGTAGAGGTACTCCTTAGTCTCCCAGACCAAGGACTACCAGATGATGTCTCTGGTCCACTAAGAGTTCGTGATTCTTGCTTTTCAGCCTGCACATGAGTGTCATGATCATCATCATCATCCAATGCATCACCACTAGATGCATACCAACTGCTCATTTCATCAAAGATGACATCCCTGCTCACTCTGAACTTACACGTGACAGGGTTGTAACAGCGATACCCTTTCTGCTCTAAAGAGTATCCAATAAAGACATACTTTTCAGCCTTTGGATCTAGTTTCTTCCGCAACTCATCTGGCACATGAACATACGCAATGCAGCCAAAGACTTTCAAGTGTGAAACATCAGGCTTCTTACCTATAAAACATTCTTCGGGGGTCATACCATGAACTGCAGCTGTGGGAGTTCTGTTCATAATATAAACAGCAGTATGAACAGCCTCAGACAAAAAATGCTTAGGCATATTCTTTTCAGCCATCAAGGCGCGTGCAACTTCTGCAATATGCCTGTTTTTCCTTTCTGCAACCCCATTTTGCTGTGGGGTATACCTGCATGTGAATTGTCTCTTTATCCCATGAAACCTCAGAAAATCACTGAACTCATTGGAGAGGTACTTTCCCCCTCCATCTGACCTCAAGCACTTAACTTTCAAGCCTGTTTCTCTTTCAACTGCAGCCTTGAAAGTTCTAAAGTGCTCAAAAGCTTCACTCTTTTCCTTCATAAAATATACCCACAGCTTCCTAGAACAATCATCAATGAATGTGACAAAGTATGAACTGCCTCCAAGAGATACATTTTGTGTAGGCCCCCAAATGTCTGTATGCACAACATCAAGGATATTTATGCTTACATCTCTATCATGTGAAAAGGGTTGTCTTGCCTGCTTACCAAACTGACATGCTTTACATACCTTCTGAAATTTTGCAACTCTAAATGTAGGCAAACCTGTAACCAACCCTTTGGACTGCATTAATTTCATCCTTTGTACATTTGCATGTCCAATGCATTTGTGCCAAATTTCAATGTTTGCAACAACACCTTTTCCTTTGGCATAAATAGCAGCATTCATAGTAGGAATTCCAGCATCTAGAGTGAACATACATCCAACTCTACTTCCCTTTGCTACCAACCTGCACTTGTCATTGAAGTCTTCTACAAAGCAGCTCTTTGCATTAAATCTGACTTGCAGCCCTTGCTCTACCATTTGACCGACTGACACCAAGTTCTTTGTAATAGATGGCACATACAATACATCTGAAAGACTCTTTGTCTTACCATCATGCAAGGACAAGGGAACTTTTCCAATGTGTGAAATTGGGTGGCATGAGTCATCACCCGTCTGCACATAACCTGCATTCTGCAAATCCTGCATCTCTCCAAACCATTCTGCATGGCTGGTCATATGATTGGATGCACCTGAATCAACATACCAAACATCTTCATGTGTTCCCTTTCCTATAACAGCATTCAGCATATGCTGCATAACGAACAAACGTTCATTTTTGTCTTCATTCTATCGTGAAGATGATGCATAGTTTCCTTGCTACAACTTACCACTGCGGATATCATCTTTCTTAGCATAACATTGGGCTGCAATATGACCTGTTTTGCCACAGTAGTGGCACACAATACCAAAGTTGTTAGAACCTCTATTCTGTTATCCACCTCTTCCTCTAAAGCTCCCCCTGCCTCTAAAGTTACCACAACCTCCTGAAACCTGCATATCGCCAAATTGCTGATTCAATCTGTTTTGCTGGTTGTCACTACCACGTCCTGTACCACGACCTCTTGAAGAGAACCTGCCACGTCCCCTTCCAGAATTGGAGTAGAAAGCTTGGACCTTTTCACCACTTCTTTCAGATGTCTCACTCTGCATGTTGATCTCTTCAGTGATCATAAGGGAGACCAATTCATCGAAATCTGGAAATGGCTTTCTGACATATACGGAAGTTACAAAAGACTTCCAAGCCTTTTCATTGTTTAGTCCACCCAAGGTAGACGACACCAAGTCATCATCATCAGGCATTGCATCAATCGATGCCAATGCATCTGCAATGCTTCTTACTTTCAGTGCATACTCATTGATAGACATCTTCCCTTTCTTCAATGTATTCAAATCTTGCTTGAGTTGAATCTTTCGTGCCTTTGTATTTACAGAAAACATACTTTCAAGTATGGTCCAAGCTGCATATGCATTCTCTGCATTTCTAATGTGTCCCAGCATATTATTGTCAATTACTGCAGACAACCAATACATGACCTTCTTGTCTTTTGCATTCCATTCCTTTCATGCCTTTGTCTCTTCTGCAGTTGGAGGATCACTCACCTCCGGCTCCTTTTCTTCACCTGAAACGAACTCGTAGAGGCCTTTTCCAATAAGGAAGTTCGTGACGCGAAACTTCCATGATGGGTAGTTGTTCTTGTCGAGCTTCTCAATGATGGGGCTTCCACTGTTCTTTGCCATTATCACAAAACTAATACCAAACAGCAAGCAAATCTTCTGCAATCCTTGACCTGTAGTGTACAGCAGTACACCAGACAGCCTTTTTCACTGTCTGCTCAACAATACATGCAATTTGCAACTAGTTTGCAGATAAACCTTGTGTTTACTCACTAGTAAACACCTTTGAACTTACAGATCTGAAATCTGTAACCCGTAGCTTGCTTGCTCGAACCTTGCTTCTTCTCCTTCACTTCAGCCTTCGAAATCAGCCTCTCTCAGTGGCGCGGCTCTGATACCATGTCAAGAATCGCGTGGTGGAGGGGGTTGCTCAAGATGCTGCGCCGAACACACACAGAATGCACAAGGAGAAGCTCACTCAAGAGACAAGAAGAGAGATGGAGGCCAAAACGTTTTCTTGCTGGTTTCTTCTTCTTCTTCACACACTTTACAATGTACTCAAAGTATAGATAAGATACAACATAAAAGGAAAGTGGCCTACTAAGTCAAACAATGCATAACCGACTACACTAGTCGACTGGCGCTATAACTATGCTAGCTGTAAATAGGTCTAACAACCTAAATATAATAAGTAATGAGTCAGTGGCCATGTGAGAGTCATAATGACCATCGACGTGCTAAGTGTAGACGTGTGGACCCATCTAACCAGGCGGTCCATCATCCATGTCCACATGTGTTGAGCTTGCCATCTCAACAACTCCCAAAAGTGAGCACATATCCATTGGTAGATCGTCTATCAGAAATACTACCAGCCCAATTAGCATCAGTGTATCTATGCAACTGTATCTGAACCCTAGTCTCATAAAATAGTCCATATTGCAATGTGGACTTCACATACCTGAGTATGCGTCTAGCCGCATCCAAATGTGGTTTCCTTGGAGCCTGCATGAACTGACTTACCAATCCAACAACATAGTTCAAATATGGCCTGGTAATAGTCATATAAATCAAACTTCCTACTATGCGTCTGTACATAGTAGGGTCTTCGAGAAACTCACCTGTATCTGCGCTCAACTTCACATTCTGCTCCAAAGAAACTGAAATAGGCTTACAGCATGTCATCCCATATTTGGACAGCATGTCCAATCCATACTGCCTTTGCAAGAGCTATATTCCACTTGGTGATCTAATCACCTCAATGCCCAATAAATAACGCAGCTCTCCCAAATCCTTCATCTCAAACTTATGCTTCAATAGCATTTTCACATGAAGAATATCTTCATCATTATCACCTGTGATAATCAAATCATCAACATAAATGACAAGCAGCATAATACATTTCTCTGTTTTTCTCACATAAAGTGAGAAATCTGCCTTGGAAATTTGAAAGCCAATAGTGACAAGATACTGTTCTATCTTGTCAGACCATGCTCTAGGTGCTTGGTTCAAGCCATACAAGGCTTTCTTCAACTTGCAAACAAACTCAGAATGAATAGCATGCACATAACCTTGTGGCTGCTCCATATAGACCTCTTCTTGCAAATCACCATGCAAGAAGGCATTCTTTACATCCATTTGATGTAAAGACCATCCCTTTGATGTAGCCATAGCAATGACTGCTTTTACGGTTGCCATCCTTGCAACCGGACTATATGTTTCTTCATAATCAATGCCATATATTTGTGCATACCCCTTGACTACTAATCTTGCCTTGTATCTGTTCACAGAACCATCTGCATTGTGCTTCACCTTATAAACCACTTACAACCAATTGCATTCTTATCTTTAGGCAAAGGTATCAATTCCCATGTAGAATTTTCTTCCAAAGCATCCATTTCTTCATCCATGGCTTTCTCCCATTTTTCTTTTCCCATGGCTTTCTCAAAAGAAGTGGATTCTGGTTCCTGTATCACTTTGACTATATAGGCATAGTGAATGGCTGTAAATCCATCATATTTCAGCCTATCCACAGGATACCTAGCTCTGGTAGACCTACACAAAGTAGGCTCACTTCCAGATGCTCTCAAGACATCCCTAGTCTTCCTTACTCTAGGTATAACAATAGAAGGAATACCCAACTCATCATCAATGCTCTGTTCTGAGCCACTGGATTCACCATCCACATAAGAGTGACCTGCATTTACATCAAACATGGGCTGATCTACCTTCTCTTTTCCTTTTCGTGATACTTGCATACCACTATCTGCATTTCTTTGAGAAGATTTTCCTTATCTCAATCTGCCTATCCATGGCGAAGAATGTGAACCACTGATAGAGGATACTCCAGGTCCACTAATATCTTGTGACTACTGCTGTGAATTCTGTGTAGCATTACCATTTTGTGCATCTACATTATCAATCACATTTATTGGTTTATACCAGCTACTCATCTCATCAAAAACAACATCTCTACTCACTGTAAACTTACGAGTAGAAGGGTTATATCATCTATACCCTTTCTGCTTGTTGCAGAGAGTAGAAGGGTTATAGCATCTATACCCTTTCTGCTGCAGAGAGTAACCAATAAAGATGCACTTCTCAGCTTTTGGATCCAACTTGGATCTCAAATCATCTAGCACATGAACATAGGCAATGCAACCAAACATTTTCAAATGAGAAATATCTGGTTTCCTACCAGTATACCTCTCCTCTGGAGTCATCCCATGTATTGCTGCAGTGGGAGTCTGTTCATTATGTAGACTGCTGTAGCAACTGCTTCAGCCCAGTAAAAATTTGGCAAGTCTTTTTTGTTGAGCATGGCACAAGATACCTCTCCAATATGCCTGCTTTTTCTTTCTGCAATTCCATTTTGTTGTGGGGTATGACTGCATGAATATTGCTGCTTTATGCCATGCTCCTACAAGAACCTTGCAATCTCATTTGAGAGGTACTCTCCCCCTCCATCTGGCCTTAGGCATTTTATTTGCAGGCCTGTTTCTTTTTCAACCATAGCTCTAAGAGTTTTGAAATGCCCAAAAACTTCACTTTTCTTTTTCATAAAATACACCCAAACTTTTCTGCTATAGTCATCAATAAAAGTGACAAAATAATGACAGCCTCTAAGAGATGCAGCTTTAATAGTCCACACATCAGAGTGGATTAATTCCAATGGCTTCTTACTCTCTTGAACATGTCTAGGAAATGGTTTCCTTGCCTGTTTTCCAAACTGACAGGCTTCACATACCTTATGCATTTCTGCAACCTTGAATTCAGGCAATCCTGCAACAATATTTTGGGCGTGCATTGATTTAAGTTGTTGTACATTAACATGACTAATGTGTTTATTCCAGATATCAATATCTGCAACTACACCGGTTCCATGTGCAAACATTACTGCACTCAATTCAGGCATGTCTGCATCCAATGTAAACATTATGCCCTTCTTCTTTCCTTTTGCTATCAAGCGACCTTTATTTTTCATATCCTCAACAAAGCATCCATGAGGATTAAATCTGACCTGCAAGCCCTGCTCAACCATTTGACCAACAGAAACCAGGTTCCTGGTGATATTCGGGACATGAAATACATCCAACAGGTATTTCTTTTCCCCATCCTGCATAGACAAAGGAAATTTTCCAATATGCACAATAGGATGTGCAGTATTATCACCAGTCTCCACAAATCCTAGTTTTTCCATTTTCCTTGCATCCCGCATCCATTCTTCATGACCTGTCATGTGGTTTGATGCACCTGAGTCAACATACCACACTTCGTTGCTTTCTTCTACACTTGTCACAGAATTGTTCATGTGCTGCACCATAAAAAAATGCTCATTTCTATCATCGCCCTGTTTACTAGAAGATGCATAATTCCCTTGTTGTAATTTTCTATTCATGATGTCGTTCTGTTTTTTATAGTAGTCTTTAGCCATATGACCCATTTTACCACAGTAGTAGCATTCAACATTGCTGTTTGCATTTCGGCCTCTTTGCCATCCACCACGACCTCTTTGGCTCCCCCTGCCTCTAGAGTTACCACATCCTCCTTCATAGGATTGGTTTTCTTGAGTTTGCTGCATATTCTGATTTCTACCACGGCCTCCAGATCGGCCTCCTCTACCTCTGCCTCTGCCTCTTCCAGCATTTGAGTAGAAGACTTTTTTTTAAAGTTCCTCCTGAAGAAGATGCACCACCATTTCTCTAGTCCTCAGAAATTAGAAGAGCAATCAACTCCTCAAAATCAAGAAATCTTTCACGAAAGAAAATGGATGTTCGAAACTATGCATAATCCTTTCCTAGACCATTCAAGGTCATAGAAACTAAATCATCATCTTCCACTGGCGACCCAATGGAAGCAAGTGCATTTGCAATCTTCTTCACCTTCATGTGGTAGTCATTGATGCTCATACTTTCTCTTTGCACATTGTGCAACTCTTGCTTGAGCTGCATTTTCCTGGCTTGCGTATTTGTGCTATACATTTTTGACAAAGTATCCCATGCCTCCTTTGGCATACTTGCATCCTGAATATGCACAATCCTAGAGTCTGAAATACTGATAGACAGCCAGTACATAACTTTTCTGGCTCTCTCATGCCATCCTTTAAATGCTTGCATTTGCTGTTGATTGGGAACATCAGGAAGCACTGGTTCTTCTTCATTTCTTGCAACGAATTCCCAATATCATTTTCCCATAAGGAAATTCGTCATTCTAAACTTCCATGCTTGGAAGTTGTTCTTGTCAAGCTTTTCAGTGACAATCTGTGAAAGAGAATCAGACACCATTACAGAACACTGTAAAGAATTCTCTCACTGCAAAAAACATAGCTTCAGCCTCACAAGGACAAATCTGCAAAACTGACGAAAGTGGTATTTGACCACACAGTCACTTCCTAGTGACGATTTTACATCAACAAGCAACAAGGATGGTTCTATAACTCCCAATGTCTCTGTGCACATGCATACGATGCAATTTCTACAGTAACTTTTCACCGACTTGTAGAACAGTGGTCGCACAGCATAAAACAGGGCCTTTTCCTGAGTGCGTGCAGAAAACTTCCACCTCCAAAACAGGCCCCAAAATGGCCTCAAATCAAAAAAACAGAGCAACTGACAATACACTGCGAAGGGCATCTCAATCTAAGACAATGCACTCTTGCACTTTTCGGCTGTGCTACCTACAGAGACTTGCTCCCAAAACATAAAAATGAAAGCAACACTGTTCCTCTTACCAGAACACCACGAACTTGGTTTGCTTTCTTGAGCTCCTTACCACGAACAAGGCTCTGATGCCATGTCAAGATTGTGGGAGAGAAGGAAGGAGTCTCACTTGTAGCTTTCTTGCTTGCACAATGGAGGAATACACACAAAGGTGGAGGTTGAAAATAGTTTTCCTCTTCTTAGTTGTGTAAGCCAAACAGAACTCTCATACAAAGAAATAGAAGAACCCTATATATGGGTTTCAAACCAAACTCAACTAACTAAGGTGGCATACTAACTGAACCATGAACTAGAGTAGATAATGAGAGCTGTCATGTAGCTATTATTTATGGGCAGTGTACTAACCGCATCTGCAACTAACAAGTCAGTGACATAAATGCACAACTGTCACCCTAGCATATCACGAGTGGAGTTCGATATCTCAACACTCAGCCCTAAACTAAATGCATCAAGTTGTGATCCATACCTCCTGCATATATAGCAAGAGGTATATGCATAACATGTCATCTGATCAACCTATGGATTCAGGATAATAGTGGTAGATGGGTCTCGGCCACTCTTCGCATCACCCATATCAACCATCACCTGCCATATAACGGGTGGTCTGATAACATTCCCCACAAGTGACCATGTCCCGTCTCGTTATCAAGAACGACATTCGGACTAGGACCACAATTGAAGAAGAGGTCATCTTCATAAGCAAAAATTAGCTAAGGAATCCGCAAACTGATTCCAATAACATGGAATGAGCTGAAGAGATACGCTCTCAAATTCATCAAGTAGGGTTATAGCAGTTCCATGATACATATGAAGGATGGGATTCCAAACTGTATATGTCCCATTGAGTTGATTTAAGATCAACTAGGAATCACCCTTTACCAACAACCACCGAATACCACCTTTCTTGGCAATATTTAGTCCCATAATCAAGGTTTTATACTCAGCCATGTTGTTAGTGAATCCTACCCCGATATAAATAACTAATTTCATTGCAACTCTACGTCGGGGATCTCACATAACTACTCCAACAATCCCTTTATTATTAGGCCCCTGGGATGCTCCATCAAAGTATAAGTATATGTCCATAATGGGTTTACACAGCCAACCATCAAGAACTCCCCTATTCGTAATTATGATAGTCAAAATTCAACATATTAAGAGGATGAACTGATGGCTCCATCCCACCTTCTTCATTATACTCAATAGGGATGCTTGTCAAAATTTGCAAACAGTGATGGCAAAAAACTTTGATCTTCCACACAAAGATACCATCTTCTTGCTCAATCACTTTGTATCCCTTGCTCCACCAGATGAGCTTCCCCTGATGATATATTTTCTTGAGATATGGGTGCTCCAAATAAGGGATTAACCGCCCCATCAACTAGTTTAAGCTCTTCTACAGGCCTCAAATCAACCCCATCATAGACCTTCAATACACTTAGCACATTAGCATATTCAGAAATAATAGGTTTTAATCTTATTAAGATTAACCTTATTATTAAATTCCACTCCATGAAGATCATCTAATAAAACCGTGGAC
This sequence comes from Lygodium microphyllum, assembly GCF_053477565.2. Taxonomy (NCBI): domain Eukaryota; kingdom Viridiplantae; phylum Streptophyta; class Polypodiopsida; order Schizaeales; family Lygodiaceae; genus Lygodium; species Lygodium microphyllum. The sequence continues at coordinate 8,468,910 of NC_141136.1, forward strand.
TTATTTTTACCTAACCGAACTATCTTGTAAGGGCCATCCCATCTAGGTTCCAGCTTTCCTAGAAATAGCTCCCTACGCACATCGTAGTATAGAACTAATTGTCCTTTCTTAAAGGTATATTTCTTCACTTTTAGATCATGCAACCACTTCATCCGACGCTTAGCCACCTCCTAGTGTAGAAAACTCTACAATTTAAGTTCATCCAAGTAGGCTATAGTCGTAAAACACTCGAATAGGGCATCTTCATCACCCAAAGAATGATTGATTGTGAATCTTATGGTCGGCAACTCAATTTCTAAGGGCAAGACACACTCCTCCCCGTAATCTAATTTGAATGGGGTGTGGCCAGTGGCTTATTTGAACATCATGTTATATGCCCATACTGCCACATATAATTTTGTATCCCAGTCCCGCTTCTTTTCAGAGACTATTTTAGATAGGATACCCACAAGCTACTTATTGGTACTTTCAACTTGCCATTTGGTTGCGGATTATAAGGGGTCATCTTATTATGCTTAATTTTCCATGCTTCAGTTAGGCTTTTAATTACCTTGTTCAAAAAATGGGTTCCACGGTCCGATACTATTTCCTTTGGCAGACCAAAACGGTAGATGATCCGCTCAAGTAGGAAACTAGCAATCTCTTTTGCATTGTCTTGCCTCGTCACCCGTGCTTCTGATCACTTTGTAAAATAATCAGTTGCTACTATAATGTATCTTTTCTGAGTAGTAGACAATGGGGTAATAGGTCCCACAAAATCGATGCCCCACTTCTCAAATGGAAGGGTAGCCATAATCGGTGTAAGTGGATGCTTCCTATTCTCTCTATTGTCATTTCTTTGACATATATCACATCTATTGACATAGTCAAATGAATCCTGGAAGATGGACGGCCACCAATACCCAGCTCTTAAAGCCTTCTATGTCATCAACTACCCAACAAAGTGCCCTCCATAAGAGGAGTCATGGCACTCTTCCAATATAAATGGAACCTCGTCAGGCATCACACATCGGCGATAGATATCATCAACGCCCTGCCGATATAGTGTTCCTGCGATTAAGAAAAATTTCAATGCCTAATGTTTAATTTTCCTCTTCTCCGATTTTGATAAAGTAGCTCCAGTCTCTCCCATAGAAAGATAGTGCATTATAGTAGCATACCAGGAGGGAATAGACACCGTATCAATCTTGAACAAAGTTTCCATATCAATTCCTTCAGTCGAGACTTCTTTTGGCTCTTCAAAATCCACAAGACACTCTACAATGCCCTGAAGCTTTGGCGGCTTGCTCTTAATCTCATATTCAAATTCTTGCAAAGTGATTAACCACTTTTCTAAACGATCAGGTGGCTGTAACTTATTCAACAATAATCTAAGCCCTTTCGCCTTCGTATTAAAAACCATCTTCTCATAAAGAATATAGTGCCTGAACTTTTTGGTCGCAAATGCCATCGCAAGGTACAACTTCTCCATATAGGTGTAGTTAATTTCCGATATACCCAACTTTTGACTAGCAAAAGCTATCAGATGGTACCACTTTTCCTCCCAAATTTGGGATAAGCAGTAGCTAATACTATACATGGTTGTTGCTGAAAAAATATAGAGCATTTCACCCCTTTTAGATGCTTTTTAAATAGGTGCTTTGGCAAGCTCCTACTTCACATTGTCAAAAGATACTTTGCAAGCATCACTCCATGCAAACTGGTAGTTAAAGGACAATAGGTTCGTCAATGGCAACGTTCTTTCTGCTAGGGCATTGATAAACCTCTGATAATACCCTACCGATGACAGAAATCTGTGTAGTTCCTTTGGAGTACGTGGCGGACTCATGGCAACTATGACCTTGATCTTTTCAGGGTCAGTCGCAATCCCTACCGAACTGACCATATTGTCTAACAATAGCCCATAAGGCACTCCAAAGACGCACTTCCACAGGTTAAGAGCTATGCAAAATTATCGGCAATACTCGAAACACTTCACAAAATAATCAGCTACCTTTCTCTTACGATGGCTGCCCCTAGGTCATCAATGAATACTTTCAACTCCTCATGGGAGATGTCACCAAAGGTCTTGTCGACTATTCTTTGCCATGAACTAGGTGCATTACATAACCCAAATGCCATCACATGGTACGCAAAGGTACCAAAGATAGTGATAAATGTCATTTTCAACTTGTCTTGCCCAGCAATCGCCTTTTAGTACTCTTTAACGATCTGTTTATTTAGCTCTCTATAGTCTATACAAAGATGGATTTGATTATTCTTCTTCTTTCTAATCACAACTAGTGAACACCATTCAGTATGCTAAACTGGGAAGATCAAACCCACTTCCGCAACTTTTGAAGCTCTTCAAACAGCCTATCCCTTAGTTCAAAAGGCATACGCCTTACTTTTGGACGTACAGGGTGGGTACCTTCCTTTACAGGAATGGTATGCATATCCAAACAAGGAGGAATACCCCTGAGTTTGTCATAGCTCCCCCAAGCAAGGAACTCCTGAATCAGGGACACATAGTCCTTTCTCTCTTCCGAACTGAGCATGGAACCTGACTTGATTGGCCACGAATCATTAGGTGTGCCAAGGTCCAACTCAATAACTTTCGCATCTCTTATTCAATCTTGAGGCTCTATCGGCTCATTCAAGGTTATGTGATAAATATCATCTGTAGTGGACCCTTCTTTAGATACATCGCTCGATGACGTCTCACTACCAAATGGATCATCTACTATTTCTAGTTAAGTGGATGATAATGGAGCTTTCTCACTTTGAGGAGACTCAAGGTAAGCATCCACTATTACACGATGGGCACCTTGACCTAGAATCACTCAACTAGCAGTTATATTGGCTTGATAGTCTATTTGTAGAATCCATGGCCTACCTAGGAAAACTCGATAGCTAGGATTCCCTGCAAACCTTATCACCCTAAAGTCCAGATAGCATTCCATGCTCACCACTGTAACGTGGAATTTAGTGATGCAACCTTTCGGTTGTCCTAGACTATCATCATCCATCCTAAGAAGTGTGGAGCCCTCTTTTTGAATCTCTAGACCTAACCTCTCCATAAAATATGGACTCATGATATTGATGGAGGATCTAGTGTCCACGATAGCATGCTCCACTAATATTCCATCCACATACGTTGGAACCCTAGGGCAATGTTTTTCAGCATGATCAAACCAATCTTCTCCCACTCTAACTATGCCCAAAGGTTCTACAATATACCCTATACGCAGGATTTTCTTAAATTCCTTGTGTACTCCTAGAGAAAGTTTAATCAATTATAGGAGATTTACGTATGGTTTAACTTCGCAAAGAGAACTTGCTAGGTCAAAGTCATGGTAGTTAGCCAAAGTTCTCTTCTCACGCCAAACCATTCTCTCCTTTGGTCTTTCAATCGGCTTTGGTGCCTCTTTTTTAGCCTTTACCTTCTTTCTGGGTAATCCTTTATCCTTCTCGAGATCAATTTTACTACCAACAGGTCTTAAAGGTCCACCTCCCATATTAGGATTCAGGACTCGCTTTTCCCTAGCATCTTGCTTGGGGCTTCCCTCAACAAGTTTTTCAATTCCTTTGTCACCCTCTTTGATCTTTTGACCTCTTGTTACAGCTCGTAGATTAGAAGTTTCATCATCATTGACACATACGGCCTCAATAAGGCTGACTCCATTGCTATGAGGCAACTCCTCTATGGTAGCCTTTCCTCATTGTAGTATTTGTCTTGGTCCCTCATCTTGCTGGAGATTATTCCCTTGTGTGTGATGGTTAACTAGACCTGGTTGTTTACTCCCTTGTTGGAGAGAATAGGTAGTAGCTAAGTGGCCAGACTTTTCGCAAATATCGCATTTGACATTCGGGCAATTCCTAGGGAAATGTTGGCCACCACACCACTTACAGCTGAATCTTGAGGGGGCACCCTCTTCAGGGCATCAACTCCCTATCAAATTTTGTTGCTTCTTAAGAAAATTGACATCCACAACTATTTGTCTGTATTGTTCAAAAATCAAAAATTGACATCCACAACTACTTGATTAGGAATTGGCCGCTAACCTACTGGGATAACATTAGGATTCATTGTTTAGCTTCCACCACTTAGTGGTCCCATCTAACTAGCCATGGGCATAGTCATACTAAGAGGGGCTGGTAACATAGGAAAATTCGGCATGATGCTCCCTCTCCCATTCGCATTTGACATGGGATCACCTTGACTCCCATTGGTCAAGGCCAAATTATTACCATTCCAACTTATCATTGCCGCATAAGCCGCTTGCAAGCGCAACTCCACTCCTTCTGCTTGGGTAATAGCATTGTCAATGTCGGCCAAAGCGATACTACTAAGCTGCACTTGGATATTGAAATCCAATCCATGTAGAAAATATTGTAACTGTGCAACTGCTAGAATGGGAATATAAGTATTAAGTTTACAAAGAACTCGCTTTAGTTTCTTGGCATAGGCCTAAATATTCTCATTTGGCTCTTGACGTGTTATATTCAAGACGCGCAACCAATACTGTCCACCGTTCTCAGGAGCAAACTCTCTACGGAAAGCCGTAAAGAATTGGGCACTCCTAGTTATGGTTCCGGCTTCTAGACCGTGATACCATACTACCGCTCTTCCTTTTAAGGTCATGTTGAAGAACATCATTAGGTGTCCTTCGTCTTGGATTAGATAATTGAACATGAGCATTTGAAACTCCTTAATATGGAGTTCTCCATCTTCTTCTACTAACCCATGGAAAATGGGCAAAGATGCTCCTAATGCTGGTAAATCCGGTATCCCTGCTGGAATTGCGATGGTTTGTGCCATGGCCACAACCAGATTGACAATAGGAGTCTGTGTAGGTGCAACTACACCCCCACTTATTATGGATTGATTAACTAGAAGTAGGGAAGTACTAAGACTTCCACTTGTACTCAAAGAACTACTTGTGACAGTTAGGTTACTAAAACCACTACTGCAAATTCGTAGTGGACTGCCTCTTTGAGGAGAATAGTGTCTTACAATCTCCAACCGCCATCTAGCCCTCTCAGCACGTTTTGCTTTTTGTATTCCGGCTTGACGGTCCTTGTCAGAGGACATAAACCGAATATTTGGTTTCTAAAAACCCTATATTAGAGAACCACCACTTGTTGGCAACTCCCAGCAGACGCACCATTGATTTTGGACCTAAAATGGGCTGGCATTGGCTATAGCACTAGCCGGACCTCTAACATGCACAAGACAATCCCACGGCCTCGCGGGTCAAGAGCGTCTACAGGACACATTGCCCTGCCATTGTACTTACATTTTGCATTTTTATTGTATTTATAGTCAAATCCTTAATCTTCTCAGACTCCTCAAAGGGAGACCCTACACATTTTGGTGTAATTCACCACGTAGAACAACATAGGAGGCACCCCTCGGCGATTGTCGTGGCCCCACTATGACTCTCCTACACCTTGGGGATTGGCCCCAAGATGCATCGCTAACACATATAATCATACAAAATAGACTCTGCTCTTGGTATCAATATTATATCATTCCAGGAATGTACCAATCCTCACTTACTTGTCCCCTTGGATCCACTATCTAAACCTACAACTTGGGTGCCTTACTCTCTCCAACGTGGGTCGTTTATCATTCAACCAAGTGCTATGCATACCAGGAATAGATACCATGTGTATATGATTCATGTAACAGTGAATGATTGTGCACAAACAATTATGGTTTAAAATTAACCTATGTGTTGTGCAAAAACAGTCCTTTTAATGAATTTTCGCTAATACGCAATGCGTCATTGTAGGAACCTAGCAACAAGGCTAACCTCGTACTGCTAGATCCATTATTTTAAAAATAAACCGCATCCTAAATGTTATGCATAAAGAGAACAATCAGAATTTGTATTATTTCAGTGCTTAAATTATTTTATGACATCATCCTCCCCCTCACCGTTTAAATTTTACTGCGGTGCATAGTTGTAGAGGGTTTTTTATGTCATTTTTTGTATGTAAAAGCAATAAATACGCACTTTAACACAAAGGACAAGGGCCAAACTGAGGGTTAACCTCATACTTCAGCCTCGTCAAATAGTCACATACATAGATCTTAATTTTCCATTTTTTCGATCACAAGAAACCCTTTTTTTCCTATTTTTCTCTATTTTTTCTATTTATTTTTAATAAAAATAGGTGTTTTTTGGTTTTTTTAATGATTGATCATTTGAATTAAAACTCAGTATTTTTTCTCATTTTATCCCATGTCCACTCATTTTTTTCCATTTAAAATCAAAGAAACTATCAATTTCCATCAAAATTAGTGTTTTTCGGGTTTTGAAAATTTATACTAGTTGTAAATCAATAGGGGTTCTACATAATAGTGATTGTAGCCCTCAAACATAATGCAAGGAACTTTTAAATAAAATTTTAGCCCATGTGTACACTATTTAGACCATAAATGATCAAAAACAAGTAAATTTCTTTCATAAAATAGAGCATATTGCATTTTTTTGTGTTTCGGGTTTCTTGAATATTTGATTGGGACTCTGTATCGACTAACCAGCCATGGATTTCAGCATAGATATTTAGCCTTCAGTCTCCTCAGCCCCTTGGAACAATCTGGTGCCTCCCAGATAAGCATCCATCACCCGATTCTCTTCTTGATTCTTGCCACATGAAGTGACTCTATGCAGGAGAGAGAGGGAGGAGAGAGAAAGACTGGTTTTTTATCTCCACAACCAGGCAGCCATTTGATGAACGGTTTGGAGTGATTGGAAGCGTAGATTGAATGTAGATGAGGTCTAAGATCACTTGGGGGGGTTGCTTGTAACCTCCATAACCCATCTCTCCACAAATCATAGAATATGGTGCCTTCATCTTCTCTGAGCATGAAAAACGATCCCTCCCGCCCCCCCCCCCCCCCCCCCCCCACACACACGTTGTTTTTATTTTAAGGGTTAGGGAGCCCCCAAGAGGCATGCCTTTTGGGACTCCTTAAGTCCATTCCCACTTGGCATTTTTGCCTTTGGCCTTCCCAGCACTCCCTCTTTCACGCCTGATACCCAATTTTAAGTCTAAAATTTTATGATTGTCTGTTCTTGAAGTCCTCCACTACCGGGGCATCTCCTAAGGTCTTGTCTGACATGCTAAGAAATTATGAAAATTCACTAGTTGTCATCCAGTGGGTCTTTTAAGTATTTTTCGGGCATTGCCACTTAAAATTGTACTGAATACCACCGCTGCCTTTGAGGAAGTCTATTTTTCCCTTGAAATTCAAAAATTTTGGCTATTTTTAAGCACTTCTCAACATCAAAAATCATATGTCAAAGATGATGATGATGACGATAATGCAATAAAGAGGGTAGCCCCTCAAGATTTAGCTTGTAAGCGGTGTGGTGGCTAACATTTCCTAAGAATTATCCAAATGTTAAATGTGACATATGTGGGAAGTCAAACCATTCAGCTAGTACTTGTTGGAGTAAGATTAGCTCTCTCCAACAAGGAAGTAAACAGCCATGTCCAGTTAATCATTGAGCGCAAGGGAATAATCTCCAGCAAGATGAAGAACCAAAACAAATATTACAAAGAGGGAAAGCTATAGTAGAGGAGCTACCTAGTGGCAGTGGAGTTAGCCTTATAAAAGCTGTTTGCATCAATGGCACTGAAGCTTCTAATCTACGGGTTAATACAAGAGGTCAAAAGGGTAAAGAATTTGACAAAGCCAAGGCAAAACTTGTCGAGGGAAACCCCAAGCAAGATGATAAAGAGACACAAGTCCTTAATCCCAATATGGAAGGATGACCTCTCAAGGCCATAGATGGTAAAGCCGACCCCAAGAAGGATAAGGAGTCACAAAAAAAAAAGGCAAAAGCTAAGAAATAAGCACCAAAGTTGATTCAAAGACCAAAGGAGAGAATGGTCTAGTAAGAAAAGCAAGCTCTTGCTAGCTATCATGAATTTGATTTACTGAGTTCTCTTTGTGAAGTTAAGCCATATGTAAATCTTCTACAGTTGATTAAGTTGTCTCCAGCAATGCACAAGGAATTTAAGAAGATTCTATGCACTTTGTATATTGTTGAGCCCTTGGGAATAGCGCGAGTAGGAGATTATTGGTTTGAGTATGCTGAAAAGTATTGTCTGAGGGTAGTAGCATATGTTGATGAAATATAGACGATTGCTATATTTTGGGCTGCCTATGGACTATGTAAAACAGACAATGACTAAGAAAATTCTACAATCATAGATTGACCTAGAATCAAGTAAATACGCTCATGGGTCTCTATCCTAGCGACTAGTCATGATGGGTATTATTTTTAACCATGATACAACTCAATGTCAATACAAGAAAACTCAAGTGTCGTATCTGCAAGAAAGAATGACCATTCGCCACATGCCGTTTGATGCTCGCAATTGCTCAAGGATTGCAAAGGGCTTAGTTTGCTCTTGGCTTGTGGAAGGAATGAACAAAAGTTTCTGTTACAAATTCTTAAGGGAGTGAAACCCTAGGGTAAACTTAGAAGCCTTAATAAGGTTCTAAGGAGAAAAATGGTTACCGAATAACCAATTAAAATCCTAGATTGAATTATTTAAGACTTGTATACAAGAACCCTCAACTAAAGGCTAGTAAATTAGGGCAGCTACCATCCAAAAACTATTAGATATAAACCCTATAGCGTAATTACTCACTCCTATCACATAAGAATGAGGGTTGGAATGAGGATATTCTCTATCCCTCAAAAGGTCATGGCAATTGACTCCAAGGCAAGAAAGACCCAAAGAAGGGTGAACGCTAAGCATTCAAAAATAGGAACTCCACCTTAGCATATGTCCTGAGCACTCTCCTTCATTGTTGTTTGTGCTTGTAAATTTAGAAACACTGTCTATGAAAGATTGTATAACCCAAACTCACAAAAGAAATTGGAATAATGAATCAAGTTAAATTCATGGAGGGTATTAACCCTCAAACGAACAAGGTGAAAATTTGGGAAAATCTAAAGCAGAAGATAAGGTCAAGGAAAAAGTGAAACGGGAGATGAAGGCACGCCAGGAGAAATATGAAAACACAAGAAGTGCAGAAAAGTCCTAAATTAAGGAGAAAGGCGCACAAGAAAAATCACAAGTCAATGCTTTTGTAAAAGAATACAAGGTGCACCACAATTTATTTTAAGAGTGTTAAGCTCTCACCCGTGCAAATTGTAAAGGTAGATGGACGGTAGGAAGGAAGCTAGGAAGATAGGAGGACAATGAAAAAAATGGCCCACGGCCATGTAAAAAGGGGATAACCACCCAAATGGGATTTACAGCTTTGTATATAAAGTTCAAAAGATGAATGAGAAGCTCATTCTTGTGTGTGGCCAAAAGTAAGTCTCTTCTTCTTCTTCTTGCTTGCTTGCTTGAACTTGTGCTTGAGAGAGGGAGTATGAGGGAGAGAGTGTATGAGGGTGAGGGACTGTGGTGGAGAAGCTCTCCATCTTCTCTTCTCTTCTCTTTTCTTCTCTTCTCTTCTCTTCTATTCTATTCTATTGTCTTCTCTTCTTGCAGCAATGGAGCTTGGATTGTGGAGCTTGAGAATGTGGAGCTTGCTTGAAGCTTGCACTTGGATCGTGGAGCTATCAGGGTGCTCAGGATGTCAAGAAACGCATGATGGGGGGATGTGCTTGAGTTGCTACGCCAAACAAACACTGTATACACAAGAGGAAGCTCACTCAAGAACACAAGAAGAAAGATGGAGGCCAAAACGTTTTCTTGCTGGTTTCTTCTTCTTCTCACACACTATACAATGTACACAAAGTATAGATAAGATACAACATAAAGGAAAGTGGTCTTCTAAGTCAAACAGTGCATAACCGACTACACTAATCAACTAGTGTTATATCTTTGCCAATTCTAGGTATGTGTAATAAACTAAATATAATAAGTGATAAGTTAGTGGCCATGTGAGTATCATAATTACCACCAACATGCTAAGTGTAGACATGTGAACTCATCTAGCCAGGCAATCCATCATCAATGTCCGCACGTGTTGAGCTTGCCATCTCAACATTCCCCCTCAAGCTCAACTCTATCTCTACAACTCCAAGTAAGCTTAGGAACTTTCAAAGCTTCTTTGCACCCAATGCTTTTGTGAAAATGTCAGCTATCTGATCCTGTGTGCTGACATATATCAAGTCAATGTCTCCTACAAGTACCTTCTCTCTTACAAAGTGGTAGTGCACCTCAATGTGTTTTGTCCTAGCATGGAATACTAGATTCCTAGCTAGCTGTATGCTACTCATGTTGTCACAATGAATGACAACTGGACCATCTCCCTGCAAGTCCAAATCACCTAATAACTTTTGTAGCCATATCACCTCACATGCTACCATAGCAACACCTCTGTACTCAATAAAGCAACTGTAGGTTGCTTTTTGCTGCTCCATGTAACTGCTGCACTACCAAAGGAAAATATGAATCCACTTGTAGATCTTCTGTTTGACATGTTACCAGTCCAATCTGCATCTGTGTATCCAAAGACCTTTACGTCCTTACCTACCTCATAAAAAAGTCCATAATGTAAAGTGGACTTCACATACCTCAATATACGTCCAAAAGAGGCTTTCTAGGCATTTGCATAAACTGACTGACAAGGCCAACAACATAGCTCAAGTCTGGCCTTTTGATAGTCATGTAAATCAAACTCCCTACTATCCTTCTGAACATAGTAGGGTCTTCTATCTCATCCCCAACGTCAACACTCAACTTCACATTTTGCTCCAATGGTACTGAAAGAGGCTTACATGCTATCATACCATACTTGGATAACATATCCAAGCCATATTGCCTTTGGGACAACCATATACCATCATCACATCTGATCACCTCAATATCAAGAAAGCATCTCAACTAACCCAAATATTTCATCTTAAACTTCTTCTTCAAGAAGTCCTTAACTTCAACAATCCCATTGTCACTGTCACTTGTAATAATCAAGACATTCACATAGATGACTATGATGACCAAACCTGCATCTCTCTTTCTCACATAGAGTGAGTGATCAGCATCAAAAATACAAAATTCAATACTGACAAGATACTCTCCATTCTTGTCAAACCATGCTCTAGGTGCTTGCTTCAGCCCCCCATAGAGCCCCTTCCTTAACCTGCACACATATGTGGGATGCTCTCCTCATAACCTGATGGTTGTTCCATATACACTTCTTCTTGTAATTCACCATGCAAGAAGGTATTCTTAACATCCATTTTCTGCAAACTCCGACCTTTGGCTGCTGCCAAGGCAATCACACACTTAATAGTTGCCATCCTAGCAACTGGACTGAATGTCTCGTCATAATCTATGCCATATGTTTGAGCATAGCCTTTTGCAACCAGCCTAGCCTTATACCTGCTAACTGAACCATATACATTATGCTTAACTTTGTAAACCCACTTACAGCCAATAGCTTTCTTACCCTTAGGTAAAGGTACCAAATCCCACGTCTTATTAGCTTCTAATGCAGTCATCTCCTCATCCATTGCTGCATCCCAATGAGCATGACCAACAGCATCCTCAAAACAAGTGGGCTCAATATCCTCAATTAGTTTCACCATATAAGCATAATGGTGAGCTGCATAACCTTCAAAACCAAATCTTTTAACAAGGTATCTGACCTTGCTAGATCTGCATACCACCGGATCACTCAATTGAGCCTTTACATTACTATGAGCTCTTTGTACACCTGGTGTCCTGACTCAAGGAATGCCAAGCTCATCATCCAAACTCTCCGAACCACTAGAATCTCCATCAAATTCCAAATGACTAATAGATGCATCATTACCATCCAACACTTTCTTCTTTCCTTTCTCCTTCCCTGCAACACTTATAGATCCACCTGAAGATGTGGGGCTACTCCTTAGTCTCCCAGACCAAGGGTTCACTGTAGGTGTAGTACCAGATGATGTTTCTAGTCCACTAAGACTCTGTGATTCTTGTTTATTTTTTTGCACATAGCTATCCTGATCATTATCATCATCCAAAACATCACCAGCAAGTGTATACCAACTTCTCGTCTCATCAAAGATAACATCCCTGTGTCACGAATCGCGTGGTGGGGGGACTTGCTCAGGATGCTGCGCCAACAAAATGCACAAGGAGAAGCTCACTCAAGAGACAAGAAGAGAGGTGGAGGCCAAAATATTTTCTTGCTAGTTTCTTCTTCTTCTTCCACACACTTTACAATGTACACAAAGTATAGATAAGATATAACATAAAGGAAAGTGGCCTACTAAGTCAAATAATGCATAACTAACTACACTAGTCGAGTGGCGCTATAACTATGCCAGCTGTAAATAGGTGTAACAGCCTAAATATAATAAGTAATGAGTCAGTGGCCATGTGAGAGTCATAATGACCACCGACGTGCTAAGTATAGACATGTGGACCCATCTAACTAGGCAATCCATCTCTAATGTCCGCATATGTTGAGCTTTTCATCTCAACACTCCCCCTCAAGCTCAACTACATCTCTGCAACTCCAAGTAAGCTTCGAAACTTTTGAAGCTTCTCTGTACCCAATTCCTTCATGAAGATGTTAGCTATCTGATCCTATGTGCTGACATACACCAAGTCAATCTCACCTGATAGTACCTTCTCTCTCACAAAGTGGTAGTGTACCTCAATATGTTTTGTCCTGGCATGGAACACAGGGTTCCTAGGCAATTGTATACTGCTCATGTTGTCATAATAAATGACAACTGGACCTTCCACCTGCACATCTAAATCATCCAATAACTTTTGTAGCCATACTACCTCACATGCTACAATAGCAGCACCTCTATACTCTGCCTCTATACTCCACAAAAAAACTGTAGATTGCTTTTTGCTACTCCAAGTAACTGCTGCACTACTAAGAGAGAACATGTATCCACTGGTAGATCTTCTATCAGACATACTACCAACCCAATCTACATCTGTGTATCCAAACACCTATACATCTGTACCTGCCTCATAGAAAATTCCATGATGTAATGTGGACTTCACATATCTCAATATGCATCTGACTACATCCAAATGTGGCTTTCTAGGTACTTTCATAAACTGACTCACAAGACCAACAGCATGCTCAAGTCTGGCCTTGTAATGGTCATGTAAATCAAACTCCCCACTATCCTCCTGAACATAGGAGGGTATTCTATCTCATCCCCAACATCAGCACTTAACTTTACATTCTGCTCCAATGGAACTGAAAGTGGTTTGCATGTTGTCATACCATACTTGGACAACATATCCAAGCCATACTATCTTTGGGACAACCATATACCATCATCACATCTGATCACCTCAATGCCAAGGAAGTACCTTAGCTCACCTAAATCCTTCATCTCAAACTTCTTCTTCAAAAATTTTTCTTGACTTCAGCAATCCCACTATCATTATCACCTGTAATAATCAAGTCATCCACATAGATGACTATGATGACCAAACCTGCATCTCCCTTTCTCACATAAAGTGAGTGATCAGCATCAGAAACATAAAAGCCAATATTGACAAGATACTCTCTAATCTTGTCATATCATGCTCTAGGCGCTTGCTTGAGCCCATAGAGCGCCTTCTTCAACCTACACATATACGTGGGATGCTCTAAATCTTCATAACCTGCTGGCTGATCCATATACACTTCTTCCTATAAATCACCATGCAAGAAGGCATTCTTCACATCCATTTACTGCAACCTCCAACCTTTGGCTACTGCCAAAGCAATCACACATATGACAGTTGCCATCCTAGCAACTGGACTAAAGGTTTCTTCATAATCTATGCCATATGTATGGGCATTGTTACTGTGTTTCCGCAGCACAAAGGAGCGGGAAATGGAAAAAAGGTAAATAGCAAAAAAGACGCAGGATAAAAGCAGAAAAAGGTGCCTTGACCGGTAGCCAATCCCTAAAAAATTCAAATGTTTGGGCATGACCCTCAAAAAGCTTCAATGTCGGGCCAAGGCAACGAAAGAGAAAAAGGCGCACCATTAAAATGAGGAAGTGCCCCCGAATCTGTGTAAAAGAGTGCCAGGCTCGCTCTTGTGCAAAGTGTATGCATTAGTCAGGAATATGATAAATTAGAATGGTGGGAAATGGGAAAAATGGCCTAGGCTATGGTCGGCCATATAAAAGAGGGAAAAGGGGATGACCGCCCAAAAAGGATTTAGGGTTTTGTATATAAAGTTGAAAAATGAATGAGAAGCTCATTCTTTGGTGTGTAGCAAAAAGAGTCTTCTTCTTCCTCTCTTCTTCTCACCTTCTTGCTTGTGTGTGCTCTTGAGAGAGGGAGTGTGAGAGTGTGAGGGAGTGAGTGTGTGTGAGGTGAGGGATCAAGAGGGTGAAGCTCTTGACCATCTCCTCTTCTCTTCTTCTCTTTTCTTCTCTTCTCTTCTCTCGCGCGTGCAACTATGGAGGATGGAGTTTGGAGATGGAGGAGGCTTGAGGATTCTTGAGCTAGCATCAAGAATCATGGAGCTACCAGAGTGCAAGAGAGAGAAGGGTACTCGATCAAGCATAGGGGTAAGCTCACTACAATCCTAGGATCGACAGCGCATCGGCTAGGTGAGAGATAGCCATTAGAGCTCGCTTAGAATGCTTGAAACAATAAGCGGTCCGTGGATCTTGGCGGTTGAGCGAAAGCTTCCACATTTTGGTTCTATTGCCGGGACCAACGGATTCAAGCTTGAGCACTTGCCTGTCTCACATCAAGCATCGAAGTAGGGTGCTCATCCCCAAAATGGAGCTTGAGATAGGTAGGAAGTTAGGTGTTTTTAATCTTCAAAACAAGTAAGTATTTTGGGATATTTTGGTTGGTTGATGATTGGAAAGCATGGAGGATCTATTTTAGTTTTTGCCATTGATTTTCATTGCATTTAGCGTAGGTTAGAGTTAGAAAATCGAACCGGAAAAGGGTAGGGTTTACTATTTCAAAACAGGGCAAAACAGGGAAAAAATCGTGCAAAATGCACAAAATGCTTGCTAATGAGGTCTAAGTTCGACAAGAGAGTGATTGGGGGCGTCAACACCACATTTGGAAAGGCATATAAGAGCCAGGAGGCCAAAAGAGAGCTCATTTGTGCCATTTAAGTGAGTGAGAGAGAGAGAGAGAGAGAGAGAGAGAGAGAGAGAGAGAGAGAGAGAGAGCTAGAGAGCCCCAGCCCATGTGATTCAATTGCATCACTGATGCACTTACCGACCCATTCAGGTATATGAATCCCTTCCTCTATCCCCCTAGATAGGATCTGGAGGGTTGTGCTTGGTATGATTGTGTAAATCCCAAGAATCAAGCGAGATCGACATTGCACTGTTTCCATCACACCACGTTCGGCCCGTCTGACCGGTTGCTTCTGGGTCGAGTCCCAGAATCGGCCCTCGGCCCCTTACCATTCGACCACTCGGCCCGAAACCCTAGTCGGCCCTTGAACCCTGCCATCCGAGGCAACTGTCCGAGTCAACTCACTCGGTCGTCCAAGTCAAAGCTCTTTACCACATGGCACATCTGCCATTCGGCCCGTCTGAGCGACCCGTCTGAGTCCCAAATTCGGAGATTAGGCCACACCTGGGATTCGGCCCTCGGCCAAGCGCCGTTCGGCCCGTCCCAATTACCCTATCCAAACTTGCCATTCAGCCCATCCGAATAAAAACCGTCCAAGTCAAATCCAAAGATTCGGCCCTTGACCCCATGCCTCAGCCGTCCGAGTGACCCACTCGGACCCTACAATTCGGACCAGTTGGTCCGAGTGCAACTTTTTGTCAAATCTGTTAGAAATTTGACCCGACCCGGCAAACACGCATTAGCGCAACTTGTCAAAACCCTTCGGGCACTCAGAGCTTGATTCTGGCACATGTGATAAGAGAAATTATAGTACACAGCCGCTTAGCGGTTGGCAGAGACAGTTGAGGGACCTAAGGACTTGGACGCGAGCCTCTGAACCGTAAGACCTGATCGGTCAAAAGCGAAGAAGGCAACATACAAGGAAACCCTAAACCATGACTAAACGGCCGGAAAATGGACCTACAAGCCTATCAAGCCCAAAATGAGCGAGAGTGAGTAAGACACCAAGAAATTGCTTGCGGTACTCACATTGAATTTCCACACTTGAAGTACACTTAAGAAAGCTGAAAGCGTGATTGGGCACAAGTGCACGAGGAACAACACACTCACCGAGTGACCATAAATTGAAGTTTTTATTCAATAATAAAAGGAACTCACTCAGATAAATTGCTCAAGGAACCCACCAATAGGAGAGGACCCAAGAAATAGACAAACACGCGAAGCGCAAGGTAGAACCAAGCAAGGAGCGCCAATGACGAGGATCCGTCACGACTATTCAACCTAATCGACAGCATAGCGGGGTGCAAGAATTCGACCATGACTAAAGAAAGCTCAGACCATCGGTCTAATGAGGAGCTCGATTTGAGTATATTCCTAGATGCTATACAGCAGATGGTGAGCAATTATGACACGCACGCCCGGTATGAGCACCGCGGCAAGATAGCAAATGCAATCATTGTAGACCTAGAGGAGGAGAGAAGGCTAGCCCGCAAGGCATTGCAAGGCATAGCTGATTATAATAGGTATCAACAGGCTAGGAGCCAAAGGCAAAGCATGGAGCTGCATGAGGTGCAGTAAGTGCTGAACTTGGCTAGCCGAAACTGAACAAACCATGAGAGAGCGCTAGAGGGAGACCTGACACTGAGCGAGCTCCTCATGAAACGGCTGCTTGATAACACCGCAGTAGAGCAGAGTGCCACCACACTAGTGACGTCTCTGCTTGCAGGATTAGGGGCAAACCAGGGCTCAAAGAGCCAGGCCAAAATACCGATTGTTGCCAAGCAACTTGACAAGTACCAACCGCATGACGATCCGTACAGCTTTGTTGAGCAGTTTGAGCAAGTCTGCAAAGCCAACGGCCTCAACGAGACCAGACTCAACATTCGCAAGCATTCGGGCTTTGCTTAGGTGACAAGGGTAGGATGTGGTATACAAGCCTAGATGCCGTGGAACGAGCCAACTTCAATAATCTCAAGGATCTTTTAGTCAGGAGGTTTTCCAAGCCCGGATACTCCGATAACCTGCTAGTACGCTTGATGAATGTCAAGCATAAAGAAAAGGAGGACATCCGTGACTACGTGACACGTGTGAGAAGTCTCTTTAAGAGAATCCCTCTAGGCAAGCGACCGACTGACAGAGCAGTTTCAACTGTATTCATTAGCGGAATTAGAGACGAGGAGTTATACAAGGCATTGGCAGGCAATTCAAGCTTGCAGCGGGACGTGGTGGCTAGAGTTTTTGAGGAAGCCATCAAAGTCGATGACCAGCTGAAAGATCGAATCTCTAGGAGCCCAAATCTAGAAGAGACCAACCCGCAAAGCTTAGAGAGAATGTCAGCCTCTAGTGAGCGGTCAAACCCATCATCCAAAGATAAGGGAAAGGTCACCGAAATAGACCAAGGCTTGGCTGAGGTCAAGATGGAATTAGCCAAGATACAAGACATGTTGAGACGACCAACACACCCGCACATCCAGTGCATGTACTGTGGCGGAAATCACTTGCCAGCCGAGTGTCAAGACCCTAGGTCAAGACCTTGCGCTAACTGCGGTAGGTTCAGTCAGGATATCACACATTGCAGACTACCACGAAGACTTCCATACTCTCAACCCTACGGCCAATCTTATCTAGCTAACATGCCGCAGCCATTCTTCAGAAGGGGACCCCCATTGGCTCTACCCACGCCTAATGATATGAAACCAGTTGTCCCTAGAATGGACATAAATCCTACAGGTATTCCTAGACTGTGTGGTCCTTATGTGACCCACCCACCGAGTGATGCTCTAGTACACTACGTGGAGGAGTCGAATGATGAAGAGACCTACATATACCCTTACGTCTCACATGACGACAAGGGCAATGCAATCCTCATGGATTATCAACCCGTGCCGGTGATGGCGTTAGGACGAGGACGGGGTAGAGGCCTAGGAGGGCAGCCATAGGATCCATCACTTGTTGGACTTGCGGACACCCCGGTCATGTCTCATCACGTTGCCCTGAAAGAGAGCAACAAAACAGGGACAAGGCTGACCAAAGGTGCGCAGAGTGCAGAATCACCCATCTTTTCATTGACTGCCCAAAGCGGAAGCCGTCCTCTGGCTTGAATCTATAAGCCAAGACCCACAAGATGAAGACATAGTACTACTTGCTTATCTTAGGGTCAAACTCACCACAAAAAGAGAGCATAGTGTCGATGCTCTCATTGATGAAAGAGCTGATTTCAATATCTTGACCTATGAAGCATGGACTCGACTAGGCCAACAAAATCTCACACCAACTAATGCAACTCTTAATCCTTACGGGGGACACCCATGAGCACTTATACGGAAGTGCAAATTCCTTATAACTATTGAAACTGAAAGCTTGCCTATCCTATTCCATGTTCCCCGAAATAGTGCTGATCGTGGAAAGGAAACCCTCCTAGGAAGACCCTTCAAAAGGGCGACGAAGTGTGAGGTCGATTATGCAGCATAGAGGATACACTTGACACTATCGGGTGTGAGGATAATCACAACCTTTAGCAAGGGTGACCTCATTAAACCTTGAGGGAAAGACAAGGGATGCTCTGACATACCAGGCAAGCCTAGTAATGAGAGCAAGGACTTGTTGAAAGAGTTGATATAAGCACATGTTGAACAGAGAGGATCAATGTGAGTGATGCCATGCTTGAAACAAGAAGGTTAGGAGACAATGCCAAGGACAGGCTTTGGACTTACAAATATCGTAGAAGACCACAAAAGAAGCCCAAGCCTTACAAACAAAGGTATCGATGGAGAGCCATCACAATGCCGCGATGGATATCCAAAGCGTTGCTATGTGCTCAAGGGTATTACGCAGGTAACCAATGAATTTGGGTACCAAAGCCCCCTGATAAACCACCTCTATCAGGTGAAGACCAGATCGTATCAAAAGTGAAGAAGTGCAGGAGAAAATTTAAATGAAAATCCAAGTCTTCACTCAATAAGGTTGGAGTGACTGAGCCCCTCACGATTGAAATCAAGAAACCAAACATGACTGTTCGAAAGGTAGATCCTCAGCCTAGCATGCTTAAAAAGAGGATATCAGATGTAACTGTTGAGTATGCACAAAGACTACTAGTGGCCAAGGAGCCTTTGACTTCCCAAGAGGATAATGAGTACCACAGGTGCAACATTGCTCATGATAAGGCTGATTACTCAACAAACCAAATGGCAGAATCATCAAATAGCAACGAGAAAATCTTCCAGTAGTCAGTGCCAAGTCCACCTAGGAGTCCCAAATCTCGTACACCCTCTTTCTCTAAATAGACACATGAGCCACAATAGCAATCATCAAGTGCATCTGCTCAATCCCAATCTCTATCTTCATCTAAGCTTCCAAATGTCCAAAGTGCGGAACATGACAACACCCCTAATTCTCAACCTAGGGACATGCCTGTGCAATCCATCATGGCTAGCTCAGTCTGTACAAGTGAATGCTCAAAGGGCAACAAAATACATGACCACTTCCAATCTGCCTAAGAAGTTGACACCACTTCTGATCTATTGACACCACACTCCACCAATAGTAGCCAATCCATTGAACTAGTTGCTACTACTTCTAATCAGGAATCACAGCAGTCACAGCTTTTGGCCATGACAATGCCCCTTGCGGAACATGTTCTTAGCAATTCATCTATGGAAGATATGTCGCAACCAACATCCTTGACACCTCTAGCACTTCCAAAGCACCTAAAGCCTAGCCTTGAGGAGAAATATCTCAAAGATTTGGCCAAGGAGATGGCGCATCTAACCAATGAACCAGAGATGAAGTGCCTGATGAAGCTTGATCACAAGCTGACAATAACCACACGTGCATACGTCCATGTGGACATTGGAAGGCCAACACCAGAGCACAAAAAACTCATAAGCAAACCCTTGACCTGGGATGAGCAATAACATGTTTGCTCTCGCTATGTAGTCATCACTGAAGAAGTCATAAAGGACATCCCAAAGGCCATAGCTACAGAATTGCGCTTAATACCCTCACTCTGTACTAATCAATGTGAGACAAACAAGAAAAAGCTTGAAGAAATCAAACAAAAAGGGAGAGGACCAAGCAACTTTGTTTAGAAATAGTACTCCAACCAGAGTTTGGTAGCCAAAATTGGCCATTGACTAATGACACTCACTGAGCAAAGGAAAGCCCTTTGGACATCAATATATGATCCCACATACGTTTCCCCGATCTCATTAAGAGTTTTGGCAATGGTCGATGAGGTCCAGCTTTCTGCCACTGTCCAAAAACATCCCTTGTATGATAAATTGCTTCTGGAAGAAGATCTACACGTGGCTAGTAGGCTAGGAGTAGGGAGCATGGTTCTTGATGTTAGTGCATATGTCTTTTGCCTCACTCAAGACCCTGAAATCCTAGATCTCTATGCTTCCCATCAATATACAACCCTGACTTCTTCAGCTAGTTCCGTCTAAGCCTACATGACAAAAACTCTAAACCGTCTCTTGGTTCTACATTGAAGTCACCCAAACCTCCAGGGCAAGAGAAAAAAAGCTCTACACACAACACCTGCTCTAATAAGAAGAAATGGAGGCATGTTCCAATAGGTTAGGACAAGAGTCTAGAGCAAATGCCTGACCAAGAACAACTGCCAAAGCAATTGGATGTGGAGCTAAACAGAGGGGAATTAGCTAAAGAGCTAGACTCTCCAAAAAGAGAGGCAGTTGTACTCTCACAACCTAGCGAGGCTGTTTAGCAGGCCGCAACTACGTCCCATGAGGACACAACAGAAATAGAGAATGTTGAGGGCTGACCAAGCACATAAACAACTGACCTACTTCAGGGTCCCAAGTCTTCAAGGGATACACCTCAATTGCCCAAGAGAAAGAGGAGGAAACAACGAAAACAAGGGCAGCTACAAGTGGTTGTAAACATCAAGAAGATTGAGACCAAGAGTGGTTGTAAATGTCAAGAAGATTGAGACCAAGAGTGCTAAAGAGTTGAGGAATAAAGCATCGAGTCCACCGACAAATGAACCCATTGCCATCTCTCCTGATAGCGGTGAAACCTCAGACACATCCATGTGTTCCAATAAGTCAAAGAAACCATTACCATCAATGGTTTCTTGCAACACTCAATCCACCAACAACATAACTTGCATTGACCAATCAAAAGTAGGTACAACATTGTCACAATAGGTTGACAAAACTATACCAGTCATATCCAAGGAGAGCCATGACAAAATAACAACAAAGCCTCTCAATGTTGCAAAATATCTATTGTTATTGAGTAGGCTGCCACGAGTACTGGATGTATGAGCCACACTCCATTACAATCTTGAGTTCTACAATTGGTTTTTATCCTCATGAAGTGACATGGGTTCATAAATATGTACATAAATAAACAATGAGTTTTGTGACTGTGTATAGATAATACCATTTTAAAAAAGCACACACAAGTAATGATAATCAAGTGTAGGATGAAAATTTTGGGCTTGATAGGCTAAGCTCCTCAGATCCTCCTTCACCACGCGTCTAGAAGTCATGTGACCGTTCCCGCCTATAGGTGGAGGGCATGTAACCCTCATTGTTGCCATTGGAAGCCTTGGCCAACACCTCTAAGGTGTGGATGGGGCGTTGTCCCCCCCTACAAGATTTCCCCATTTTTGGTCTATTCCTTTGGGGACGTCGTTCCATTCACAGCTAGTCCACACAACTTGGCATTAGCAAATATCTACCACTAGCTTGAATTCGTCCCACACTTGAGGCAAGATGAGTATCATCACGGGGGTAGTCCCCTCTACAGCAACAACTACTGCATGCCTCGCCTCACTCCTCCTCGTCATATGCACATGTTAACCTGCTGTTCAATCCCTCTCATGTGAGTAGCTATGTCATGTTTCAGGGTCTAACCCTTGGTTCACATTCTACAGGTTCCTCAACAGTGTCCAATCATGTAGTACCCCATGTCACTGGCTTGCAAGGAAGCTCTCCTCCATAGAAGGGAGGACATGGTGCAAGCTCCACCGCTAGAACTCTACGTGCCCACCTTGAAGAAGTATTTGCAGAGACAAGGCCCAAAGCAAAAATGCCTAGGACACAGGCCGAACATAAGAACTCCTCCCCAAACCAAGAAGAGGAAGGTTCAAAGGAATGCTCGGAGGGTAGTGATCCATGATGTGCATATCTTCCACAGACGCTTAGGAACCAGATGCTCGAAAGAGGAAAAGAAGAAAAAATCAAGAATGAAATTGCTGAACTGTTCCAAAGCATTCTTAATACGGCAACAGCTAGGGACTACACCATTTGGATTCCAGTCAATTCCTCCTCTGCCCCTTAGCCCGAATCAAGATGCGCAACTCTCCCCAACTGCTCAAACTCTGGCCCCTCACATGATGGATCAGGACGAGGGTTTGCATGTAGTACCTCAGTCATCTGGTCACCCAAACTCACTCGGCCTCTTACAAGTGGAATAGCCCCTATTTTGTATAAGATGCTTACCAAGTGGCTATCTTTCCATGACTTTTAGTCTTTAGGTGGTTAAAAGGGGTAGGTTCCCCAGCTGTACAAACTTTCCTTACCTAACTTCTAATACATTTCATGTCTTAAAAAAAAAAGATAATCAAGCGCAAGTGATATGCATTGAAGTCAACACTATGGGATTTAGATAAGTGATGTCCCTTTGCATTGCACCTATTCATTATAGTTGAAAAATATGACTTGCATGTACTCTCACGAGTTGTCAAGTGGATACACGACAACATAGGTCCCTGTACGAAAGCGTTCAATGTCCAAGTTACCACAAGACCACAAACCCCACAAAGAGCCATACAGAAAAGCAACAAAAATACCAAGAACAAAGAGCCATGATGGAAGCCCCATTGCTGGAAGAGAAAATCACCCTTGCAGAATGCCCACATTGCATTTGATCATGGCCCAAAGCATAGTCATTGGCTACTTTCTCTTTCTTGGCCAAACTCTACTTTTGGCTCGCTGCACTTGCTATCTCAATTGTACTAATATCTCACATGTTACAAAGAGGTTTACAAAATCTCAAGTGTATCTCTCCATCTCAACAACTATTCATCTAGCATCGAGGCTAGTAGCTCAATCATCGTTGTAATATCCATTTTCTCAACCTTTGGATCTCGACATTTCCCAATCCAAATGAAAGGCTGATAGCCTCAACGTATTGCAATGGTTGTATTCATGTTATCCAAAATAAAAAAAGGAAAAGACAGACAATAAAAATAAAATAAAATAAAAGAAGAAAGGCACCCACAATCACAACACAACCTTTGGATCTCGACATTTCCCAAACCAAATGAAAGGCTGATAGCCTCAACGTATTGCAATGGTTGTATTCATGTTATCCAAAATAAAAAAAGGAAAAGACAGACAACAAAAAGAAAAGAAAAGAAAATAAAATAAAAGAAGAAAGGCACCCACAATCACAACACAACACCTAGGGGTTCTCAAATTAGGTACATCCAATGACCTTGGTTTGCTGGCTTCATCCCTAGTTCCCTAGCCCCTTACACATCCCTCACAATTGCTCAGGGCATATCAAGGGCAGGACATACCTAGGGAGCTTATCTTGCCTATGGTTAGACCTATCATCCTGACCCATCTGCACAATTCTTTTTTCGCATCCATCTTAGTACCATTGCAATCAATAGTGGTAAGCATGGCACGAAAGACCATGGAAAGTACAATGTACTCTTCGAATGATGCAATTAGCCAAAAGCTACCAAAATTTAAGGTATCAATGAGCTCAATTATGCTACATCGTGTTGTCAAAAATCACAAATAATGTCCCAACAAACCTTTGTGTGTACTTCTCCTCAACATCAACAATTTTTTCCACCTCATTGATTCTTGCTTCATCCACTCATTGCTACAAGGAACCAGACCAGCAATCCTCTAACTATGTAATATCTAAGTATGCATGGGCACTCACATACTATCTAAACCACAATCTATACACAGTTTGGGTCCTCAAGTGCAGGACATTACTCTCAGCTTTCTTAGAGTTCAACAGGTCTCTCAAACTAATCAAACTATGTCTTGTGCACACAATAATAAGACTAGCACTAAACCCTAGGGAGAGACTATATGAGAGGTTTTCAATTGCAAGTATTGATGAATCCAACGAAAGTACCATCAGCTCTTCATCAACACTCAACTCTAAACTCTTGTCCTTTATCGTCATGCAAGCCCACCAAAGAATCGTCATGTGCAGAATCCCCCAAAACCAAAACCAACATGTGTGCCAGCCCATCAGTGCAATTTCCAACAAAGAACAGCCCTATCACCAACTCCAACAACCCTACCACCAGTCTCCTAGGCCAACAATGTGCCCCCAATGACCTTCATCCACACCACCATCAAAACTCCTCCAAGGCAACCACAGATGTCCCTTCCACCCACATCTTCGATGCATTCCAAAGCCTGCTACCTACGATGGTGAGTGCCATGGAATTGGCACTCGTCTAGGAGGGGGTAATGTTAACCCTCAGACGAACAAGATGGAAAATCCAAAAAATCTAAAGCAGAAGACAAGGCCAAGGAAAAAGTGAAACGGAAGATGAGGGCGCGCTAAGAAGAATCGAGAAACACAAGAAGTGCAAGAAAGTCCTAAATCAAGGAAAAAGGTGCACAATAAAAAGTGCATGTCAACACTTTTGTAAAAGAGTGCAAGGCGCACCATGATTTATTTTAAGAGCACCGGGCGTGCAATTTGTAAAGGTAGAAGGGTGGTATGAAGGAAGCTAGGAAGATAGGAGGACAATGGGAAAAAGGACCTACTAGGCTACGGCCGGCTATGTAAAAAAGGGAATAAGGGGATGACCACCCAAAAGGGATTTAGGGTTTTGTATATAGAGTTGAAAAGTGAATGAGAAGCTCATTCTTGTGTGTGGCCAAAAGTGGCTCTTCTTCTTCTTCTTCTTGCTTGCTTGGGCTTGTGCTTGAGAGAGGGAGTGTGAGAGTGGAGGGAGTGAGTATGTTAAGGTGAGGGACTCTGGTGGAGAAGCCCTCCATCTACTCCTCTCTTCTTCTCTTCTCTTCTCTTCTCTTCTCTTGCTTGCGGCAATGGAGATTGGAGTGTGGAGCTTGAGGATGGAGCTTGCTTGAAGCTTGCACTTGGATCATGGAGCTACCGTAGTGCTCGAGAGAGAAGGCAGCTCGATCGGGCATGGAGTAAGCTCACTACACTCAGAGATAGATATCACGTCGGCTATGTGAGAGGTAGCCATTAGTGCTTGGCTTGGAATGCTTGAAACAATAAGCGGTCCATGGGTCTTGGTGGTTGAATGCCTCTACAATAATATATATCATAGGCAACCACATGTCTTTATTTTCTTGTTCTTTTTCTAGGCATCTAGGTAACATCAATGGGTTTTGTCCTAATCCTTGCCCTCATCCCCTACTCAAATCCATGGCTAGAACTAGTCAAAAGTTTATCAATATTGGATATCCCACTTAGTCATAAGTGATGTAAGGAATCTACATACAAATCCTCTTTGAGAGGTTTTTCCACAGTGTACTAGAGTGTCACTCGGTTGATGGGTGAATATAGGTTTGGGTGGTCTAGATATTCATGTCAGTGTTAGCCCTATGAGCTATGGCTCATTGGTTGTTAGGTGTAGGGAGAGTGAGTTAGGCTCCTATTTCATAGGTTAGATTATCAATTCATGGGGTAGTATGGCTATGGGTAAAGCTGAGGACATGGCAGTCTTCCTGATACTTGGAAATGCATAGCTCCATGGCCCATTGTCTCACAATTTGTCAACTGTGTAACATTCTAATGGGAGATGGTTGTCTCCATAGTACTGATGCACTAAATGTATGGTCTCACATATCATCGTAGTGCATCCTAGACTTTTGCAAGCTCCAACTTAAGTCCTACCACTTCTTGTGTGTTGCCAACATTGTTTTGTTTGTCTTGGATGTCCATGAGAGGTTGATTACTATGGATTGTGGCTCTCTCACTATGGATGGTAGACTGTAGGTTGTATAGCTTTGGCCTCTCTCTTCTTTAGTAGGTCATCCACACGGATTGCTTCTTCAAAGACCTTGGATAGCATGTCTTGTTTTGCAAACTTGAATTACTTGCTAGCACTTTATAGAGTTCCTAGTCCTCCTTTATTCTGTTAGTGAATACATTAGAGATCACTTTCTAAGTGGGTCATTCAGCTTTTGGAACCCTTCTTTAGAGACTCCAAATGTGGATAATGTAATCACAAATCTCCTCTTTGCCTTTTTGACTGACATTCATTGATGTGACAATTAGATTATCCATATATCCCCCTTATGAGAATACCTTAATAAGGGGGTCATTCAATGTATGAATATCATTACATTTGCAATGTTTTCAAGACCAATGGACTAAGGGAATTCTTTTTCTTCTAGGAAAAGCATGCAAGCTTGGGCATTTTAGGTAGCGTTCTTGAGGTTTTTGGCCTTATATACCTACTCGAATTGCACTAGAAACTATAAGGGTCATTTCATGCCTTGTATTTCTCAAAAGTTTTTATGACTATTAAGCTTTTAGTTTGGTTTCTAATGTTGGGTGCAATTCCTAATCTAGCTAGGATTAAGGCAACTAGTGCATTGTTACTCTATTTGATGAAATGTTCAACAAAATTGCTTGATTAGGTGTTTGGCTAGAGCGAGATTGATTTCAAGCGCTTTGTCTATATCTACATTGGCTTGTGGTCTAATATGCCCTACAAAATACCCAAATAAGCCTCACAATTGGCTACTATAGGTCTTTCCCCATCCTTCTCTCTTCTTCTAATTTGGTTATTATCTCACATGTGCTAGTCTACCACACATGTACTATTCGTACTTTTTATTTGTATCGCACCAAGATTTGTTGGATTTTAGCTAGAAATTATTGAGGGTCCATCCTCAAGTCATCATCTCTTGATCTTGATGCTAACATGGTCACTTTCTCATCTTGTACAACTAAGGTTTTGATGATGCAATGCAAATGAGATTTGGTAGAGTAGTGGGTGCCTCTATCAAAAGACACCTCTTCTAGACACACTATATTATCATAGCCATTGTCTACATGAAGAAGTGGGTAGATGCAAGGGACACTAGAGAGAATGATGCTAGAACCATGGCTAAATTCTTATGGGAGCATGACATCTCACACTTTGGCTCCCTCATCAAGATTATTAGTGACCAAGGAATTCAATTCTTGAATGATGTTATCAAATATCTTCTGTCCATATTCCTAGTCTTACACAAGCAAATGGCTAAGAAAAAACTGACTAATAAAATCTTGGTTAATATTTTGACAAAATCTTAACTTCCCAATTGGAATAGGATAATAAGCCCATGGTTAGACTTTGGACTTATCACACAACCCAAAAAATGGCAACATGCTAAATACTCTTTAGGCTAACCTACAACATTTATTGAAGCAATTATGCCAATCAAGTTCCTTATCCCAAGTCTCCATATCACAATACAAGAATGTTGGAAAGGTACAAAAGTTGTGTCTGAATGCCTTACAAAACTTGAACATTGACTAAAACACAGTTACTCACACCTCATGCCCTAGTTGTTGAGAAAGCCCAACAAAAGGCTTGGTTTGATAAACATATTAAACAATTATCATTTGAGAAAGCTAACCTCGTGCCCTATACTCTACCAAATGATGTAAAACAAAACTTTAGTTTCAAGGCCTGGGACTCTATTGTGTCCATGCCATTAGCAAGGCACACAACTTAGAGTTACAAACCTTAAAAGGGAAAAGTGTTAGTCACTTTAATGGTGGTCATATTAAACACTACTATTCTCTAGGGCACTACTTATGTGAATCACCCAAAGGAACTTGATGTCCCCATAGGATCTTTCATGATGATTTGATCAAACTTGATATGAATAAATGAAGCAACAGAGACAACTCACCTATCAACCCTAAATAAGTCTCTACCCTAGGAAAGTCAATGTTAGAGCTTCTACTATCAGTAGCCTAGGATTAGATGGTGACATTATAATCCAAATTTCTTACCTCCACATTTAGTTTTTTGCCAATAAGAATATCACTGCTAATGTGCCCATCGATGAAGGTGCTAACTACAACACCTTCCATTTGTTATTGGCAAGAATTAGGTCAAATGATGCTCTAACTCAATGATGATAAACTATAGCCCTATGGATAGTAATCTTATTCATTGCTAGGAAAGTGTAAAGTATAATTGATAGTAGAACTAAAAATTTTCCAACTGTCTTCTATATGCTAACAAGTAGAGGAGGGATTATAATTGAAGTGGGCCCATTGTTCAAATTTATCATCACAGATTGTCATGCCAACTATGTTGACAAACACATTCACTTAAAGTGCCCTATGTGCAAGGTTCATCTCAATCTTTAGACCTATGAATCTAACTTAACATCCCACCCTAATTAGTACCTCTACTCCATCACCTCAACAAACCAATCCTAGCCTCCTCTCAAGTAGCTACTAGCCATGCAAGCTCATAACCAATGACCAATGAGCATTGAAACTTAGCTACCTTGAACCTAGCAACTACCCCAATGCACTTCTCACACAAGATCCAAATATTTCAAGTTCATTGCTACTACTTCTAGGCAATCACATAGTAAGGACCATATTAATCATTGCCCTAAACATTGCACACCACAAATGACACCTCAGTGTGTTCCCAAGGTCCTTCTATAGGCTGAACGATATTATTAAGGCAATACATACCTCTGGCTTCCTAAGAAAAACATGCCAACATACACATATTATTAGGAGCAATTGCTTCACACTGTTGCTACATCAGATGAAAGGTTATATATGATCCCACCAAACCTATCTCATCATCTAAACCATAGAATTCATCACACAAGCACTACATAGACCATCCACCACCATGGTTTATCAACCTTTAGAAACCCTTGAGACCCACTTAGTTTTCCCTAGCATACCCATGAAACTAGAAATAATGAGCCTAATTGATGACCGAACTTGTCATAAATAACCTTTGTCTAAACCACCATCCCTAGCTACTCTACCTACCATGCATAAGCTCATTGCACCTCCATTTAGAGTTAGTGATCACAAATCACTTCTTTTCAACCATCTAAATAAGATTGGTGTTGCTACTCCATCTGTGAAATGATGGAAGAATTGGCCCAACAAGCCCAACACACTCCCTCCGAATGCTTCTTACAATTAGCCTATACCTTTAGTAGCTTCACAAACCTTTTTATCATGGTGGGGCCAATACTGATCTAACCACATTCACAACCTAGTGGCACCCCACACGGGAAGGGAAAAAGCACCTATATCATAAGAGCATCCTTACCCAAGAGTAGCTCTCTTGTGGACTATGCAAACACTAGTTGTAAAAATGCCAAATTCTACCCATAAATAGAATTCCTACAAGGCTTCAAGATCCCACTATGATAGAAGAAAAATGACAATATATGTTGCCTAATTTCTTTACATGGGGTTGGTTTCAATAGTGCCTAAAAATGACTACTAAAGATAGTTGTCTTTTCCCCTTGGCCAAGTAGTGTCATCTAGTCACTTTTTTGAGTAATGACCCACATAGTAGTGCAATTCATCATCCTTACGATATTTGAGGCCTAGAAACTTGATGTACCCAAAGAGTTGTTCCATCACCCACCACTATACTGGATAAGGTTTTGACCAAAGAGAAGATTCCCATTGATAGTCAATTTAATGGATCCTCATTGCTCGACAACCTTACATAATTTTTCTGCATCCTCATGGCACAACCAATTGACTTGGAAACCCTTGCCAAGCTCATAGATAACACATATATTTATGATTGGTGGCTCGCTATTGTAAACAAATAAAACCATTTTTGATATAAATAGTAATAAAACTATGGCCTTTGCCTAAAAACAACTCAAAAACTCCACACACATTGATCCAAGTCCACAAGCCCAAAATCTTAGATTCTTTTCTATAGGAGGGGAGAGCTTCAAGCCATTCTCTTGTGTCCAACTCCTCCTTACAAAGGAACTCATCATCAAGGAGATCTTGGCCTACCCATAGTCACTTTTTGTAGTACAAATGTTAACCATGTAAAAATTTATAAGAAAATTGTATTTTATTCTTTCCTTTATAGTTAATTTTACTGAACATTGTTCTTTTTTGTAGATAGCAGCCTGACAAGCCCCATCCCTCCTATGTTACCCATTGCTCGCCCAAGACCAATCCCCCTCAATAAGGATAAACTACTACTCATCACGCAATAGAGGCTAGATTTCAATATGTAGTATGTGGAGATAATGATGATATAGTTCTAGCTCCTAACCAATCTAGAAGGTTTGACTAACATATACAAGACCACTCAAGAGTTGATAGCCAATTGTGTCTCAGTTGACTATGTCCAAGCCATGGACACCAATGTTCACTTTATGGCATGTTAAGGTCTCATCATAAATTCCCACCTAGATAATAGATCCAACAAATTCTCCTATGTCATAAAATAGGATGACATGTCTATGGAGAGAATAGTGAATTTTGAACTTATTCCATATTGATAGAGAAATACTTGGAATAAAAGTAGGAATATGCAAATACAATAGAAGATAGATTACACCTTAGGTCATGCAAAGATAGGATGACACAGTGATAAACAATGAAGAAATATTATTGAAGGGCATTACAAATGAAGAGCTTCAAGTCACATCACAAGTATTCCACCACCTCTTAACTTACAAGAAGGCTATTACCATCCCGTCAAGAGTCCTAAAATGGATACTAGAGGACACCATACCAGGTAACATTGTCAACTAGGACTTGAATGCCTTGTGATTGGAATGTTTGGATGAATTTTCAATAAAAGCCCATAAGGTTCTCATGAAAGCTCCAAATTTGAAGTTAAATTACACATAGACATGCAATAGCATTGTCAATTATGATGACACAATTATTCGAGTCATAATAGTTCTTATGGGTATGCCTTTGCAAGACATCATGAAATCAATGTTTGTAGTCCAACAACAATTGCCAAAAGAGCACATAAGAGAACACAACATCCAAGAGAAGGAAAAGAGGTAAAGGGAGGAAGTTGAAAATCCAAGGCCTATTGAGCAACTAGAAAAGTGAAAAAAGAAAGAAAATAATGAGATTGAGCTAAGCTCATCATCATCATTCAAAGAGTTTGATGAGGAGGAGATGGAAGAGCAATGAATGATCATTAGAGCCACCAAAAAGAGATCAAGAAAAGAGTGGAAAAAACTAGAGAACCAAGTCAAGTAGAGTCAAGAAGAATAGAAAAAAGTAACTAGTGCTTTGTTGGGACCTAAAACAGGCTCGACATTGGCTCTAAGCACTAGTTGGGCCTCTCTACACTCAAAAAACACACCCCCTCAACCTCATGGCTAGGAGTGTTTAAGGGCACACTGCCCTAACCTCTATCGTAAGTTTTGCATTTGTTTTAGATTGTAATCCAATGGTTAAGCCTTCCCCATACTCCTCAGAGGGAGTCCCTACACATATATCTGCGTAAAACACCTCGTAAGCACAGACAGAAGGAGGCATCCCTTGGCTGAATGCCGTGGCCCCACTCGGCTCTCCTACACCTCGAGGATTGGCCCTTCAATGCACCGCTAACACAAATAGCACGTACGTCACAAACTCCACTTTCGTTTTCAAACGTTCCAGGAGATACGATATTTTCTCATTTAATAATCCCCAAGGAACAATGCGATTGTGTATGAACCATAGTGCTCAAACATTTTACGTTTTAGAAATTAGTAGTGTGAAGTGAAAAGGCATTTCTTTCAATGATTTCAGCCTACTCGTAATGCTGCGTTGCTAAGGGTTAGCACCGAGCATTCTCGTGCTACTAGACCTTCTTCAACTTAAATTATAAACGTCCTATATGTTATACACAAGAAAATAGATAAAAAATTGGAATGTTATAAAAAAGTAATCACCCTCCAAACCCCTCCTTCTCCCTACCGTTTAAGTTATGCATGGGTAAGTAGGTATAGAAAGTTTGTTTTTCATGTGTTTTTCTTGTAAAAGTGGTAAAAACTATACTTTAACATAGAGACAAGGCTGAACTGAGGCTTATCCCTCATGCTCTAGCTATGCCATACATCCACGGACATAAATCATATTTTTCCTTAATTTTCTAATTCAAAAACCTAAAATTTCTCATTTTTCACTATTTTTATTCATTTATTTAGATAAAATTTTTGAAAATTTTGATTTATGGGTTGGGACTGATAACAATCACTGAGAATTGATTTTATATTCATTTCTAATCTATATGAACCCTAAAATCACAACAAAACCCCCAAAATTTATCATTTCTATGAAAATCGCATAATTACAGGTTTTGCGTGTTTTGATATAAATCATTATACGACTAAATTTTCAGATTTTCTTCAAGATTTCTACTAGAGGTCAGCATTATCAATCAAAGACAATCATTTCCAAACAATTTCACCAAACATCTATTATAAAACAAATAAATCTATTACTTACGCATATAATCACACTTTTGGAGACATGTATTTCATGGTTGGGAGGCCACTAATGCTCATTCTTGGCCACTAACGCTCTCTCACAATCCAATCTATGATCTCCTTCACTTTGGCACCATCATTCCATAAAAAACGTCCCATCTCAGCCCATTCCCCTCTCATTTACCTTGATCCATAAGAACAATCCACAAAAGGAGAGAGAAGGGAGGAGAGAGAAAGACTAAAAAAATATTTTTGTTTAATACATCCAATTCAATGATTTCTAGAGCAATGACAGGAAAAAAAATTCAGAATCTCATGCCAAAGAGCATTCCTCCTGATTCCCATGATTAGAAAAAACTCATTTTTGGTCATGAAAGGATGCACAGAAAAAATGGTGCCCCCTCCTCCCCAAAAACGTTGTTTTGTGTTTATGGCTCCCTTAATCAAGTTATTAAGCCTTAACATTAAAATATATAGTTCAATCCTCAAGTTTTCACACTATACTTGGCACCCACCATGCACTTTTCGGCTCTCGGATCATGTAGCTACTTTATAACGTGAAACCTTGCGGGGATTAAATGAGGGAACAAATGGACTCCGATTGACAAATGGAGACTTGCATTGGGTTCCTAGCATCGAACTCCATCTAGGAAAACTCCAGCTCATGGATCTGCAACCGTTTCATTTTACATAAAAATTTGGTCTTTTATGACCTCTCGGGCTTTTTTTCACTTAAAAAAAGGGTATTTAAAATCTGCTCTCATTGACGACCACAAGATAGGGCGACTTAGCCTGTCGAATCCCACTAATGGATCTCCACAAACAACAACCAAAGAAAGCATCAAGCTACCACAAAAAATATACTCAATAAAGCATAAGAATAGCTTTCACCTTACCCCCTGACAAGATCAAGGCATGAGAATCTACAAGAGATAGGCCCAACATAATCTGTTAGAAATCTAGAGTGAGTCGTTAACCAACTACTCTAACACAAACTAGCTAAAAAACCTATCAAAGAGGTCATCCCAGTGGTGGCTTGAACTACCTACCTAACTTAGGACAACGGGACTAGGACCTCCTACTAGGCGAGGACTCCTATATCCTAGTCATCATATTTTTCTTATAACACATTTTTCTCCCAAGGTTTCCATACTTCTGCATGTAAAAAGGAGGGAGCTAAGCGTAGAGTGACCCAAGGAGAACAGGGCATCGGCCTCAAGTCCTGATTCGGTATCCAAGAACCTACCAAGCTCTCACAAGGTGACACTTAGTCATTTTTTGTTTCACTCCCTTTTATTTTCACTCGAACCTTCCTTATTTTTTCCAGCTAGCTACTACCCCTAAGAAGACAAGGCATCGGACTAGTCCCTAGGAACCTACTAGGCTTTCGCAAGGCAATCATTAACTACTTGTAATAATTTTCTTCTTTTTCTTTTCTAATTGAGAGGTTAGAACCCCTTTTTACACACTTTTGTAATTTTTATCTTTAGATATAGCTCTTCTTTGCTGTTTTGGTAGGCTTCTCTAACTGCCTCACACTAGTAGGAACTCCTAAGACAAATGCCTTACCCTCTATCACAGGTCTTTATAATGCTTGACAATGTCCTAACAGGAGGTAGACGACTACTCAAATCTCCCCTAGATATACCTAACCCAACCCTAGGACTTCATGCCTTGATTGATGGTCGCCACAAACGAAAATAAAATAACCCCCACATACACATATAACATTATTAGCTTAACAAAAAGAAAATAACCCCCACATATACCCATTTCCATCTAGCTCATGGCTTTGAAACATGGGATTGGCTACACTAGGATGCCAGGGTTCCTGAGCCTCAAGGTCTTTATAACTAATTCTAGGATTCTCCTAGTATACATGTCATTTGCACCTCCAGCATGACTATCATTCAGTAAATGTTGCCAATCCTTATGGATTTCAAGAGTGTGGGAAAAAATCCAATAGCTCTCCCAACATCTTTGAATACATCTCTCATAATCTTCTGCTTGAACCTTTGCCTCCTTCAGTGACTTAGGGTTTCTCATCCTAACTTGGAAATGCGTATTTATTTCCAAGCCATTGACAAAGAGTTCACCAAGCACATCTTCTAGTAATCGACTAACTTTCCTTGGCCAAAGCTTTAGAATGTCATCAAAGGCTCTTGTGTACTCTTTGACGCAAGTATACAACTCTTGCCGATGAATCTACATAAGTTGTCCCAAGACCTGAGTCATGGGAACCTTCTTCTCATATCCATAAAAAAATATATCACCTAATTCCTAGAATGATTTGATTGACCCTCTTGGAGGCTCCAATACCATTTCCTGGCCTCTCCCTTTAGGGTATTTGAGAACACAAGCATCTGATGTAGATCATCAAACCCACTTGCAAGGCAAGTCAGGCCATACTCTTTCAAATGTAGCATCTAATCCTCATCTAGTAGCCCATGAAACACTAGGAGATCCTTGTAAGGAGAAGGACATTTAATCCTCTTCTTTGGGATCAAGATGGGGTCATCAAAATCTTCATATTCATCTTGACTTAATACCTGTGTGTTAGGGTCTTCAATCTCTTCCCTTTCCACCTTTATTGGTGTAGAAGAGTCACTAGTTCCCTAGGCTTCCCTTTATGCTAACTCATAGAGTGTTTTAGGGAGTCCAACATGAAGCAATAGGGAATCTACCCCATCACTGATTAGTGGTACTTTCGCAAGGCTATTCTCATCTATCACCACTTTACTAGAACTTAGGACAAGTCCCAATAGAACCGTTCTTGTTAAGAATGGTCTTCCACACACATAGACATCATCCAATGCTTTATGGATCTTAGCAATTTCACTACGGTACCCAACTATGTTAGGTACTAGCATCGGATGTATTCTCGGATAATTAGAGTCATGTATTATTGTGTGTAAATTAACCATTGTTGTCACAGTCTTTTCATCTAAAGAGTCATCATACTTAGTGGATGACTATGCCCTCTTAACCTCACTTTTGCTCTCTAATGTTTTCTCTAACTTCCATGGTCTATTAATCTCAAATGTCTTTCAATGGGTACTTTCCCATAGTGGTCCAAACTCAAGCATGGTGTCACTTTCGAGGGAAAGGATAAAATAGTCGACCACATGACAAACCAAAGATTCCACTAAACCATTTAGGATGGACAAACTATCTTTCGGGTCATGGGGTTTCCTTGGATTAAGCATCATGTTGATGATCAAAGTCTTAATTAACCTACATTTAATATCCACCACTTCAAGGTGTCTCCCAATTAGAAACTAAGAAAAATAATGGGTCTTTTATACCAAGATTCGAAAGCTGCTACTAATTATTAGCTCCTGAAAAATGCACCACCTATCGGGACCTAAAACAGGCTCGATATTGGCTTAAGCACTCTCTACACTCAAAGAATACACCCCCTTGGCCTTACGGCCAGGAGCGTCTAAGGGGCACATTGCCCTAACCTCTATTGTAAATTTTGCATTTGTTTTGGATTGTAATCCAATCGTTAAGCCTTCCCCACACTCCTTAGAGGGAGTCCCTACACATATATTGATATAAAACACCTCATAAGCACAGACAGAAGGAGACACCCCTTGGTTGAATGTCATGACTCCACTGCAGCTCTTCTACACCTCGAGGATTGACCCCTTGATGCACCGCTAACACAAATAACATGTATGTCACAAACTCCACTTTTGTTTTCAAACATTCTAGGAGATAAGATATTTCCTCATTTAATAGTCTCCAAGGAAATTGGTCATCAAAACCTATAGCTTAGGTATCTCACAACTCAACGTGGGTAATATGTATAAGAAAACAATTCCAATGCATCTAGGAATGACGCCATGTGACATGCACAATGCGATTGTGTATGAACCATAGTGCTCAAACATTTTATGTTTTAGAAATCAGTAGTGTGAAGTGCAAATACATTTATTTCAATGATTTTGGTCTACACGTAATGTTGTGTTGCTAAGGGTTAGCATCGAGCATTCTCATGCTGCTAGACCCTCTTAAACTTAAATTATAAACGTCCTATATGGTATACACAAGAAAATAGATCAAAATTTTGAATGTTATCAGCAACTAATCACCCTCCAAATCCCTCCTTCTCCCTATTGTTTAAGTTATGCATGGGTTGGTAGGTGTAGAAAGTGGTTTTTTCATGTGTTTTTCTTATAAAAGCGATAAAAACTATACTTTAACATAGAGACAAGGTTGAATTGAGTCTTATCCCTCATGCTCCAGCCATGCCATACATCCATGGACATAAAGCATATTTTCCCTAATTTTCTAATGCAAAAACCTAAAATTTCTCATTTTTCTACTATTTTTCTTCATTTATTTAGATATTTTTTTTTATATTTTTGATTTATGGATTGGGACTAATTACAGTCATTGAGAATTAATTTCATATTCATTTCTAACCCATATGAACCCCAAAATCACAACAAAGCTTCCAAATTTTATCATTTGTATGAAAACTACATAATTGAGAGTTTTGCGTGTTTTGATATAAATCATTATACAATTAAATTTTTTGGTTTTCTTCAAGAATCTGATAGATTTCAGCATTATCAATCAAAGGCAACCATTTCCAAACAATTTCATCAAACATCCATCATAAAACAAATAAATCTATTACTTACGCATAGAATCACGCTTTTGGAGACACGTATTTGATGGTTGGGAAGTTGATGATGCTCATTCTTGACCGTTGATGCTCTCTCACAACTTGATCTACAATCTTCTTCACTCTAGCACCATCATTCCATAAAAAATGTCCATTTCAGCCCATCCCCCTCTTTTTTACCTTGATCCATAAGAACAGTCCACAAAAGGAGAGAGGAGGGAGGAGAGAGAAAGACTAAAAATAGATCTCTTTGTCTAATGCATCAAATTCAGTGATTTCTGGAGTGATGACATGCAAAAAAATTCAAGATCTCATGTCCCAAAGCATTCACCTTGATTCCCATGATTAAAAAAAACTCATTTTTTGGCCATGAAAGGATGCATAGAAAAAATGCCCCCCCTCCTCTTTGAAAACGTTTTTTTTGTGTTTATGGGCCCCTTAATCAAGTTATTAAGGCTTAACATTAAAATATCTAGTTCAATCCTCAAGTTTTCACATTATAGACAAGTGAAATTTTCACTTTCGAAGGGGTAAACGAGCTCGGATTAGAGATCCACCTGGACGACTAGCTTCTTGATGTCGAAATCTATGAAGTTGGCACCCTCGCCATGTGCTTTCCAGCTCCCGAATCATATAGTTGCTTTATAATGAAAAACCTTGCGGGGATTAAATGGGGGGTCAAACGGACTCCGATTGATGAACTGAGACTTGCATTGGGTTCCTGGCATCAAATTCCATCTAGGGAAACTCCCACTCATTGATCTCCAACTGTTTCATTTTGCATGAAAATTTGTTCTTTTACGGCCTCTCGACTCTTTTTCACTTCAAAAAACGGTATTTAAAATATGCTCTCATGCTTCCATTGAGAGTTCTTACACAAGAAGGATTAGTGAATATCCCAAAAAGTGGCATAAGTCCTGGTAGACAAAGGAGACTCATTCAAGGGAAATGAAAAAGTAATAGAGGAGTTATAATCATCTAAATCAACAACCTTTCATGAGCCAATTACTCAATTAGGAAATGTAAAGGCTCAATCTTGAAAACCTAGAATCTCGTTAATCAGTGCATTGTTTCTCTTTTCTTCTTCTTCTATCTTTGTCAATGATGTAGGAGAACTTGTAGTGGATTCTTCCATGGATTCATTAGAAATTGCATACTCTTTTTAAGTGGAAATATTGATACTTTATCCTCTTTTAGAGATGTTTTAGATGCTTCACTAGATGCAACCA
Source organism: Lygodium microphyllum (assembly GCF_053477565.2). NCBI lineage: Eukaryota > Viridiplantae > Streptophyta > Polypodiopsida > Schizaeales > Lygodiaceae > Lygodium > Lygodium microphyllum. The sequence continues at coordinate 8,507,258 of NC_141136.1, forward strand.
AATTCTGCAAAAAAAACTTAATCCACCACCATTGCTCTAAGAAAACCTTTTACTTTCATAGTTGTTATAAAAAAATTTCATGTATGACATACAATTTCCAAGCCTCCATATTTTCAAAAAATATTCTATTTGGTGTACCTGTTCTTGATTGAATGCAATGTGTCCTAGCTAAAGACATCCTATACAAATTGAACTTCACGGTCAGCCATATATGATTTGAAGAAGTGCAAGACCAAAAATCCATGTCATGCATTTATACAATCGATGCTATGGAAAAAGATGGATGCACTGATAAAATTAGTGCCTAGCCTATCTACAAGTGTCTGTGCATTATGCAAGATGCAAACAGATTTCCTATTTCCTTTAATTACAATCCTTAATCTCACCTCTCATCAGTTTTAGCAAAGAAGAAATATTGCACTCCAGTCCACCCACCCAATATCTCAAAATTACTGAACAAAATATGGTCCTCATGATGTTGACCAAGAAAACAACCCATCTCACAATTGTACGCATCCTTCACGACCCTCAAAACTCACCCATCCAGCTTTCCACTCAACCATTGGTTCCTATTTCAGTAATGAATATCCTAGCTCTTGTGTGTACAAAGAATAGTACGTGCATAATGAAGGTGCTTCTCAAGTGCACATGCATCTAAGATTTACTACATATAGCTGTAGTGGGCATCATGCTTTGCTAGTGCTCAATGATGGTGTAATAATTGTATCAATCCAACCCATGCCATGGAGGTAATTGATAAAATCAAGAGATGAACCTCGAGTGCATTGTAACTGAGAAGTGCATTGTGAAGTTCTCATGAACCCAAAATTCTCGTGATGTGCAAGAGTTTCGACAATATATTTACCTATTTTAGGATATCTTGCAAATACATTCAAAGTCCTACTCCAATTTTGTCAAGAAAAATACCAATATCAATCAAGGCTATCAAGTTTCCAAGCTCAACAAATCCAAAATAATGACACCATTTTTTAAAAATCTAGATAAACACAAAAAATCTAGCTACAAAACAACAAAACAAACTACAACGAATGGAACATATGGGAAGTATGGGAAAAATACTGGTCACATTGACAATATTTAAGGTGTAAGAGGGTTAGGTCAGTCCTCATCAATTAATCAAGAAACTCTCTTCACCTTCACAACTTCCATGTATTCCTTCCTCTTCTTTCACTCTCTTTCTATCTTTCACTCTTTTTTTCTAGTCTTTCTCTTTCCTCGACACTCTCTTTCTCTCTCTTCTGCACTCCTTATTCTCTCTCTTAGGTCCTGTTCGGTTCATTTCATTATAGTTAGTATCAAAGCACCAATATTTGATACTTCTTCTCACTCCTTCCTTTAGATTTAGTTTCTTTTAAGTCTTAGGAAACCCTATACATAGGTACATAGGGAGTACCCTAGGTAGGTTGGCAGCATTCTTGAAGACCATGGTAGTCTTTGTTGGAGTTTTAACTAGAGCTTTGACCAAAATTGGAGGCAAGCAAACAAATATGGTAGCTTGTTTTTACTCTATAGCTCAATTATAGAGGTTTTTTGTCCAAGGAGGACTCTCAAGACTTGGAGAATGGCTTAACTATGACTACTTTTCCCAAAAGTGAGTTTCCCTCTTCTTTCTCATAGTTTCTTGAGGCAGCTATGGAACCTCCAACCCAAGAACTCCCAAGACCTTTCTCCTCTCTCTTCCTAGGTTTGCGTGCCATCTCCCTTTGCTTTCGTGACACCTTGGTGGGCAGCCTCCTATAAAGCACCCATAAGCCTCATCTCACCCAATTAGAGCCTCTAGGGATAGCCTTGCATTTTTTGGTGCATTTTTCACTAATTCATATGGTCTTTCTCCTCTTGCTCCAGACATGGCAATGACTTCTAGCTTCATCCCCTAGTCCTTGACACTCATTTGAGCAAGATTTGTCCCTCTTGATTGAGATATTTGATCTTGGCACTCTTTTGAAAGTTTGGAGTGGATGACATCAATGGCAACCACTATGGCACCTTCCTTGTAACTCAAGCTCTCTTGAAGAGTCTTCAAATTTTTTCACCAAGAGCCATTGGCAGTAGCTCAAGATTCCATAGAAGCTTCGTAGCTAAAGATATCTTAGATTTTGTGCAGAGGGTCTCTTTGGATAGCACTCAACATGGTAGGATGAAAAAGAGGCAAGGCAAAGGCCCAGGAGGAGTTTCAATGTGAAATAATTGATTCTAAGACATCAATGAATGACCCTAGCTCTACCTAAGAGGATAATGGCCCCTTAAGAAGCCCCTAGATATGTGGGAAAAATGACTACGTGTGAAGCCATTGTATTAATTAAGGTTTTAGGATGGACAATTATGTTTTCTTTACACTTAAATTGCTCACATAAAAGTATCATTTCATTTTCTCTGTTGTCCAACTATCAGCCAATAATAACTTTCTTTACTTATTTACTATCCTTTTATCATTACCATCTAACCTCTCAAATTGAACTACAACGCATAGATTATAAACTTCAATAAACTAAAGAATTAAATCAGAGAAAGACATTATTTTAAAACTCTTACTTCATCCATAATCTTTGTTAATCCTTTAATATAAACTCTACTATCCACTAATTATCATTTCAGCCCTGAACATCATTTTACAAAAAAAGTACCTACAAATGAATTTTCACACTTAAAACTTCAACAACTTAAATTCCAGACATCTGTTTCACAAGATTTCATTACTGAATGAATTACCACATAATTTTATTTTTTTTGGTTTTCATCTCCTAATATTCCATTAATACTCTTAATTATCGCTAATTAGGGCAAAAAACAACCATTTTAGCACTAAAATTAAACTCATTTCCAAGTTATGAGATTTGTTTTTTAGGTTCTTCTTAAATTTTTATTACTCTATTTTTACTCATCTCTCATTAACATCATGCATAATTCTTAATTTTCACTAATTAAGGTTAAAAATGCAGTTTTTACCCTAATTTCAGCCATTCCTTTATCATTTTAACACATCTAATGTATAAACTTTGTTTCTTTTATTCCATTTTATCCTCAGAAATTAGAAACTATATGCACATGATTACAAAACATCAATTCTTTCCATTTCTTGATCAAATTTCAATGAAAACCAACATACTTGATTAACCAAGTAATTAGAGTCATTTCACTGTATTCAAGAGTGCTGGTGCTTGCTCCTCCACTCCCTTCACTTTCAGAAATCAGTAAACTTCTTAATCTTCCACTCCTCTCACTAATATTCACTAATCCTCTCTAAATCTTGCAGAAATTCTCTCTCTCAATATCCAAGAATGGTTGCCAAGAATGGAATGTGGTTGAAGGAGATGCAAGAGGCCATCAAATGCAACCTTTCATTGTTGGAAATGAGGAAGAGAAATCATCAGCATCTTCTTGCATGATTGCGCCCATTTTTTGTGTGTTCTCCGCTCTTCCCTCAACCTCTCTCTTCACAAGACTCTTCCTACATAACTTCTTGATCAACCTCTTTTCGAAAATTGTCCATTTCCCACTTGAACCGGTTTCTTTTGGCATCTCTTTGCATCTTTGGACCTAATTTGTCCCACCCCACAGCTTCTTAACCCAAAATTTGTGTATGCATGCTAAATTATACTTGTCTTTCTACCTGTCTCCAATGTGTCTATGCTTTCCACTTAAAAATTTCTCGCATCCGCCTTCTACCACTTAATATTTTTCTATTCTCTAAAATTTTCACTAAAAAAAATATCCTAACTCTCAACTTCTAAATTCTCCCCTAGCACTACTCAAATACAGCTTTACATCCATATGTTTAATTAAAATTTATGAAAAATAACACATAATAAAGAGCTGAAACTCTTTATTTTTTCCAAAAAATAGTGTAAAAATGGTGCAAAATAAGGAGTTATCATTCCTCCCTCACTAGCTTCAATGAGCTCCTATGAACTACTCTAGTTCTCAAGAATAGCTTCAACAGCAACAACTCATGGGAAAAAATAATTACTCTCCCCCTCCACGCCGCGAGTGTCCTCGCCGCCAGCTACAACAAGGATCATGAACATTTGCGACCACAAACACTACTACAAACTCTGCAAAAGACTAGTAGACATCGATAAGAGAATAAAATATGCCGGTGAAAGAGATAAAAAGAACAAATAATGGAACCAGCCCCCTCTAACTCATGTATCTCATTAAAGTGCATAACTGAGCTACATCCAAAACATATACCAAACCAACTAAGAAGCAGACTAGAGCCATTAAGCAACAATAATCCCTCAAAACACTACTTTCCTACTAAAAATATGGCTTCAGAAATAGCCTTATGGATAAGGTCCATGCCTAACAAAGAACCCAAACAAAGCAAACTAATACTACAACACCAAAGAGGACTCCTATGGTTTAGTTGCTAACCCTCCATGATTTACCTAAGGGTTTGTTGTTGTTGTTGGTTTTTTAAAAAAATGTTTTTTTTTTCTCTCAAAGTCAGAAGAGTATATAGATTGATTCTCTGCCCCAAAAGGTCCCACCCCAAAGAGATGCAAGAGGCATTGGACGCAGGGCACCCGTCAAGGAGATCCCTACATACTACCAGGACTGCATAGGCAATGGTTATCTTCTTTTAGTGGGTTTTTTTTTCTAGAACCTTGCAGTCTCATGGCATTTTTTTCTTCTTCTTCTTTATTTCTTTCTTACTTTCCGAAGAATAAATATATAGACTCTTTCGAACTTTGTTATTTGGATTGGAGTTTAAGTTTTTTTTAAAAAAAGAACCAACTAGAAGGCTAAGAATGCATCACTTTATTGAACAGTCAAACATTTCAGCTCAACAACTTCACACGAAGAATCGAATCTAGCGCATAATACTAGTCACGTTGTTGGGGAAAATGATAAGGAAAGAGACTCACCAGCTCATCATCTCTCTTCCGCACTACTCCTAGTCAAAATTTCGTGGAGAGAACCTTGTTACTTAGCTACCCCACATCACTACAGAGCAATAAAGAAAGGGAACATACTCTAGTAGATTCCTAATCAGTCCACCATATATTATGAAATTCACTAAGTTATGCACAAACATCACTCCCCTTATTAAAACACTCTGAATACGAATATCTTGATTTTTAATTTCCCAAGTCCTAAATTAATTACTTCAATATATCTCCATAAAGCATTGTGTTATAGAAGAAGAAGAAGATAAATAACGAAAAATTAATGAAACCACTTGGCATAACAATCAAACAATGAAGCGCCAAAAGATAGGTGACATAAGTAGGTAGTGGTCTTCAAAGTGAAATACATACTCAAGTTGCACAAAACTCCAACACTAATCACTAACACGTTAACAAATTAGCTCAAGTAAAAAATAAATAAAATCTGGGCATTTCAGACCAAGCACTTAGTTAAATAACCAAAACGTAAACTTGGAGCAACTGAAGGAAAGTCCCCAACTGTGCCCGTAGGTCGTGGAAGCCACTGTACCAGAAAATAAGTGGGAGAAGACTGATGCTAGCATTGCAACAATCTCTAGGGGGTCGTAGCGCCAATTGATCCTCCATGTGCTCGAAAGGACTGAGTGTGCATCGGATGCGTCTTATTGCCTTGAGCATAGTACTCTGATAGCCGATGCAGAATGATCTCGGTGCAACTAACTACCTAACTTCATGAAGACTAACTAACCTAAAGTGTGCTAAGAATTAAAACCCCAAAAACATCAGAAAGTCTAATTTGTCCAAATGTAGATATTTTTAGTTTTTTAAATTATTTTTATTTTTTATCAAAAGGAAAAGGAAGATAAAAAAACAAAAGACTCTAAGAAAACAACAACCCTAAATCGAAATCCTCAAACTCCCTAAGATCCTCTAATGCAAACAGTAACCCTAATCCAAAATCAAGAACACTATCAAATTCAAACAAATTGCCTAAACCACCATCTATAGGTCTTGCTAAATGGCCTCTAATATAGGAACATCATAGATCATAGAATCATTGTTAGGCGCATCACTAGAAGTCTCCCTCATGGAGTGGAATTGAGGCATCATCATCATAGTAAGGCATAAGGGCCATTGGTAAAGCATCTAACAAATGCCCCTTGGTCGTATCCATATACCAACAAATATAATCCCAACATGGACATGTAGCACTAGTTTGCAGATCATGGTAAGATGGAGTAAGGTGGTAGACAGTAGATCGATATATCGAGCAAATTCCTGCTGCTCTCTACCCACCCAGGACTAACCAGTGCCATGCTCAGGAGAAAAGACACTAGTAAAATCATGACGCTGGTAAGTGTAACCTATCATATCGTGCATGGTAGTGGTACCATAGTGTTGAAAATATGTGTGACACTACCAGCACAATAATTGAGCGCGCATAAATAGATGCCTCTAACAAGACCTACAACCAAATGGTGGATGATATTGCAAGCAAAAGACAACTACAAAATATGTACCACAACAGGCCTCACCTTGTAGAGCATATAAGAACCTATCATGCATCTAAAATCAGGGAATACTATAAGGATCTACATGAGCAGGGTCATGACTATCATCATCAAGACAAGGGCACAGAGCATCCATCCATAAAATCTTCATATCTGTATGCCATAAAAAATTGTCCCCCACCCAAACAAAAAAAAAACAAAACCAAAAAAAAACAAGAAAGCAATTTAAGAAACCATCCACCCATACTCAAACAATTCAACTAAGTCAGAAAAGGTTTCAAATGAAGGCCATTAACACAAAACGGTGCATGAACTACCTTTAAATCCTGAATATCCACTGAACCATTATCATACACTTCTTTGACTTGAAAGGGACCTAACCATCGTATACGAAGTTTCCTTGGAAATTTATAATAATGACTATCATACAATAGACCTAAATCATTTTGCTCAAAATCCTTAAGCTTTAAACGTCAATCATGCCAGGCTTTCCTTCGTTTATAATGGGCTTTAATACGTTGTAAAGCGAATATACAATCCTCATCCGATTTAACTAACTTGCATAGATGGGTAGTAAGAGTTTCCCGCTCACCAAGACGATTAGACAATGCCACGTGTAAGGTAGGAACCTCCAATTCGATAGGAAATACAACTTTAGTCCTGTAAACCAAACTAAAAGGTGTGTTATTAGTTGTGACTTTATAAGCAGTTTGATACGCCCAGAGGCTTGTGGTAAGCGCTCATCCCAATCCCGTCTATTCTCGGCGACTATTTTGGTTAAAATTGCCATCACAACACAATTGGTACCCTCTACAACACCATTAGCATGTGGATAATACGGGGTAGACTTATGATGCTTAATCTTATAAAGATCCATCAATTTTGAAATCAAATTATTCAAAAAATGGGATCCACAATCACTAACTAATTCTAGTGGGCAGCCAAAATGAGTAATAATATTCTCATAAACAAAGAGAGCAACATCCTTGCCTCTATCAGTTTTGAGTGCTTTTGCCTCCACCCATTTGGTGACATAGTCCATACACATCAAAATATAACGATTAGAATGATATCATGTAGGTGGATCAATGGGACCAACAAAATCTATACCCCATTTTTCAAAAGGTGCCAAGGCCAATATAAGAGTCAATGGCATGGCAAAGTGCTTAGTCGGTCACCCAGTACGTTGGCATTTATCACACTTGCAACAATGTTCGTATGCATCTTCTTATAACGTAGGCCACCAATAACCAGCAAATAAGACTTTCTGTGCTGTCAGATCTCCTGTAAAATGACCCCCACGAGGTTCATCATGTAATGTAGTTAAAATTTGTGGTACCTCATCTTCACGAACACACCTTCGATATATCTCCTCATGAGGAAAATATTTATATAAATAACCTAACATTAAAACATAGGAGCATGACTGCAACAAAATACGACAATGTTTATGCTTAGGTGCAGTTGGTGGATACTTAACCATACTAAAAAAATTAGCAATATCCGCATACCAAGATAATGTAGTAGAGATATCAAGTAATTGAGCATCATGCAAGTCATCATCTACACCTTTCTTTGTATCATGTGTAATTAATCGAGACATATGGTCTACAAGGACATGGGATCAGCCCGCATGAGTAATAACTTCAAAATCAAATTCTTGAAAAAGTAACATCCACCGAGTAACTCGACCACTAAGCTTGGGTTTATTCAATAAGTATTTTAGTGCTTCACGATCCATAAAAAATAAACTTATTGCCCAACAAATAATGCTAAACTTGGTAATAGCAAACACCATCGATAAATACTCTTTCTCAGTTGTGGTATAGTTTTTCTCAGTGTCACTTAAATTATGACTAGCATAATAAATCGGATGATCAATGTTCTTATCATTTGCTTGGCATAAAACCACTCCCATTGTATCCATAGAAGCATCAGCATGAATATGAAACTCTTTAGACCAATCTGGTGAAACCTAAATTGGTCCTTCCACCAACCAAAGTTTTAATTTCTCAAATGTAGCTTGGCATATTGAATCCCAATCATAAGGTTGATTTTTCTTAAGTAAAGCAGTCAAGGGAGAAGCCACCGCTTCAAATGATTCAATAAAGCACCGATAAACATTTAAATGACCCAGAAACCCATATAATTGTTTCAAATTTTGGGGGGTAGGTAAATCAACATTTTTTATACTTTAGCCATATCCATTGCAATACCTTCACTCAAAACTATATGACCTAATAATATACCCCGTGGTACTCCAAAAACATGTTTTTTTGGATTTAAGGAAACTCTTGTACTTTCACAACATTGGAAAACCTCTTCCAATCGATTAGCCATATTTTCTTCATTGCCATGCACACAGAAGTCATCCAAAAAGACTTCCATCCACTTAATTAGAAAATCTTGAAAAATTGCCATCCTTGCTCTCTTAAAATTAGCAAGTGCATTACACAAACCAAATGGCATTACTTTATAGGCAAAAGTCCCCCATTCAGTAGTAAGGGCTGATCTTTGGGGTTAATCAAAATTTGATTATAACCACTAAACCCATCCATAAAATAATATAGTTGATGTCCTGCCACTCTATCTAATAATTGATGGGAGAAAGGTAAAGGAAAATGATCCTTACGAGTGTGCTTATTCAATGCACGATAATCCACGTAGATGCGAATTTTATTAGAATTCTTTTTGCGAACAATGACTATAGGTGAAACCTAGTCACTATACACAACATGATAGATAAAACCCACATCTAATAATTTAGAAATTTCAGCATGCACCTTATCTGCATAGTTAGGATTTGTGCACGATTGATGTTGATGTATAGGTTTGACACCTAGTTCAATATCAATATAATGTTGACACAATTTAGGTTTCATCCCTTTCAAATCCGTATAGCTCCAAGCAAACACATGTGTATATTTCTTAAGAACATTATGTAATTTCTCCAAAGCAACACCTTGCAACTGACTACCCAATAAGAGAAACTTATTTGGTGCCACTTCAAAACGGGTTGTTTCAATTTCTGAATTGCACACATAAGTTGTTTGAACCTTGTTAGCTTTAATGAGTGGCTGCTCAATGGATTTCTTCATAGATACATGACCTAATCGATTACTCACTCCCATAGGTTGTCCATCATTAATATCAAATGATAAGTTGTGAGATGGAGGTTTAAAAGATGTTTGATACACAACTAGTGCTTTGGAAGACTCTTCCCATTGTGTAAACTCAGTAATCTCAACCATATAATGGTCTAATACATCATGGTCCCCCATGGATAACTACCAATCCTTACATCCATATTGTATACTTATATGGTTATTTTTATTTTTATCATGCAACTTCTGACGGTAACATCATAAAATTTGATTATGATGTTTAAAACACTATTGATCATGATAAGTCCACCTCCATTTCTTCCGTTTGTATCAACAAATGAAGATTTTTATTTATTTCATCTTATATACGACAACCTAAATAATGAATAATCCTCTTAAGCTCAATAAAATTAGTTGGAGTCATTGGTTCATACCCTAAAAGAGGTGGTTCAATCCCATCACCATAAATTGTGAAATCCATAACATTTTCACTAGGATGAGGTAAAACCCTTTTTATACTACACACACCATTTACATGCGCAGATGAATGTTCCACCGTTGATTGTAAAGACATGCTTCTATCAAAGTAATTTACTCAATGGAGTTGATGATAAAGCCAAGGGACATTAGTAACCCCCTACCCCCTATTAGTGGGTATCACAACTCTTTCAAGTTTTAATATTGAATTCATTCCCCCCTATAAGGCACTAATCACGGCAGTCTGCATAGTTAGTTCATCCATTAATCAGGATTGTACTTGCTCCAGGTTTTACTTTTCTTGCAATATTTTCTTAGCAAAATTCTCAGTTTGAAACACAATATCTTCTAAATGATTCATTTCTTCATCATAATAAGACTGTAAGGATTGAACCAACTTCTTGTTTTCTAATGCCTCACATTCTACAACAGCTTTATCTATCTGTAGTTGAGTAATTTTATTCAACAATGGTTGAACAAGGGCACTATCATCTGCAATTTCATTCTCGTAATATAAAATTTTATCATTCATCATATCCACTGAATAAGATGCCATTTCCTGAGACACCTCAACTACTTGCTGGTGGGGGTTAAATTCATATTCCCATTTTTCCTCCCAATCAATCATTGTGGCATAACATGAAACAATTCTACCATTCGAAGGATCATCCCTATCTTCCTTGCAAGAGGACTAAAAAGGTCTACAACTACTACTATGGGATTCACGAACTTTCTATCTCCAGTGATAGAAGTAAAGTTGTTGTATGGACAAAGGTAATTGATCAAACCCAAATGGAATCTCATTTCTCAGGATAGGAGCCCAGGTCTCAGGTAGACCCTCTATCAACATTCCATTGGTTTCCATTATTGGTATTAGCTCTTCAATAATTGGCTCATCGCCTATCTCCTCTATTTCATCTTCAAATTCTTCTGCTTGTATCACAACTCAGGAATCATACCCAAAAAATAGATCTTGAGAATGATCTTGCTCTTGCGTTTCATCAACAATTGAATTTGTACGCTCCCTCACAAAGCTTCCAACATCAAGAAGAGAACTTTCCTATTCATCTTCCATATTTTCCTCCTCCACAGAAACTACCAATAAATAAGATAAAGCACTATCGAAAGTAGTCAACCAATTGGCAATATCACTATCAGTGTCATCTTTCGAAGAATAGTGCATAGAATATTCTCCCATTTCTAAAGGTTTCGCAACATTCTTTTGATGCACCATATTAATTGTAGTCTTGTCTCCATCTAATGAGGCTCGATGATGTAAATCTTGATATAACCACTCATAATTTTGCTCAGTCTCTGAGACCTCATTCAATTCCTCCTCAGTCATGGAGGCATCAAATCTATTTGTATCTGTGCTTTCCTCCATTGGTTCATGCAAAAATTCCCTAGCTACAACTCGCAATTGGACCCGATCATGCTTAGGTCCTATTGTTATAATACCTCTATGCTAGCTTTGATCACATCGAGGCTGCAGCAACCAAGGTCTACCCAAAAGAATCAGATGAGAAATAGCACCTTGAATAGGTCACATAACCAAGAAATTAATGCTAAACTCCAAACCAACAATGACAGTTGGAATTTGATGTAAAAGACCTAAAGGTGTGACCCTTCGTTGATCAACTAAATGTAAAACAATACTGGTAGTAGTCTCCTTCTTATCGGTTAACCCTAACTTAAGCATTGTTTCCTTTGTTATCAGATTCAGTGTTGCCCCAGCATCCAACTGAGCTCTAAATATCATGTGCTTCATCACTTCCATGTCTACAACTAGAGCCCCTGGATCCAAGAACAAATCCACAATCCTTACGAGTTGAGCACTTTTGTATGCTATAATAGTTTTCGTGTTAGATGAAACGGTTATAGAATTACCCCTTTTTGCCCTTCTTCGTACTAGTCTATGATAGATCTCCGTTCTACAAGTAGGGGAAATTTCTAGTAATTGTCTTAGATTAATCGACAAATATAAACTCTCCAACTCATCCCACACATCAAAGGATTTCCTTGATTTCTTATCGTCTTCTTTAGCTGCCTTTGAAGCTCTCAATCTTTGAGGAAATGGAGCCACTCCCTCCTTAATCTTAGGGGAATTTAAAGGGATGGGTAAAACTGGCTGATCCTTCGAATTGGGTGGTGAATAGGTCGCATCTTTCTCTACATCATGATCTTCTACATGTCTTGATAAAGATGTTTCTTGCTTTAAAGTTTCCGTCAAAGCATTATTAGGCTCCATCAAACCCGAATCATTTTCTTGATCTAAGATAATTGCTAGGTTTGATTTTGAACGAGTGATTGCTCCAATCATAACATCTAAGTTAAAGGTAACATGTTTTTTCTTAATTGGTTTATCCTCTAAATCTTCCATAATTTCTACCAAATTTGTAGCTTCATTAGTAATGCCTTTACTCTTATCTTGATTCTTCAAAGAAGCACCTTCTCTTGAGCAATCCTTTTTGTAATGACCCTCACGACCGCACTTGGTGCTAAGGGAACATAGTCCTTTCGTTTCTGCTCATTTGGGCAGGACTTAGCTACATGTCCAGGTTGTTCACATCTCCAACAAACCACGCTTGATCTTGCATTGGTATTGTTCCTTCTAAGATTAGGATTTCTATAGGGTGATGGTCGCCTGTCATTTCCAGAATACCCTCCTTGCCCCTGATTCCTTTTCACTGGAGTGTTCCCTGAGTAGGCATACCTCTCAGCATAAATGGCCTATTAGGAGGACCTATTGGATAAGTCACATTTTGACTATCCATATAATTATAATTTATTTGCATTTGAGTTGCTTGTTGTTGGAAATGGGTCTATTTAACCCAACATTGATCCTCCACATGATTATTTCTCTAACAATACCATCAAAACAAATTTCTTGGTTGATCAGGCACCACTCTACCTGTTGCTAAGTGTCCAAAACCATGGCATTTTCCACACCGTGTATTAGACCTTGGAGGTGTGGAATTTACCTGACTAGATACTTGAGTTGAACTTGTTACACAAGTGGGCTAACTAATAGCATAAACTCCCTTCACATTTGGATTTAATTCTGCTAAAATCTCTTTCTTCATATCTGCCAAGGATTTATCTATTAACTTTGCACCTTAAACTCATCTAAACTCTGTCCTGTAGGTGCAATAATTGTTGATGGGGGTGAATATATTGGGGGTACCATGTATGGATTTAGTTCTAAATATGGTATTGATGATGATGTAACCCCCGCACTTGTCATATAAGTAGCATGAGGAGCTATTGGAGCTCCTACATATGATGTGCTAGTTGCCATAAAGGGTGACATACTTGAGGAAACTAATCCATGATTTTTACATAATCCTTTCCTCCTCAATTGTCCTAATTGCACCTCTTTCCACCACCGTGCCTCTATCTTTGCATATGCCACATTAGCTAGTCATTTAAGGCTTACCTGCTCCCTGATAGTCTCTTGCAATCCTTCAATAAATTTATGTTTTTGCATATCCTCTGAAGGAGCGTTTTGCCCCATCTTCCTAATTAATGTTTCCATCTTTTCAATATAATGCTCCACAGTTTCTAGACTTGGGTTTTGTGTTAGATAATTGAATTCTAACCCCAAACGGTCTTGAAACCCTTGCCGTCTAAACTTAGTTAGGAATGCACCTCTTAACACCACGTAAGTCACCCAGTAATGTTAGGAAGATTTCCATACCACAAAGTTGCTTCATCCTTCAAAGTGGCTGGAAATATATGCAACTTTTGATCATCATCAATGATGTCATTTGCTACACATGTAACTTCAAACCATTGGACATGCATATCAGGATCATCATCCCAATGGCCAGAGTATTGAGTGAAGTCGGTAAGCCGCACAGGTGCTCTCACAGCCATATAGAATGATCTTAGCACCTCCTCTTGATCTTCAAAGATTGGAACCTATTCTTTTGGGTTTGCAAATAACCTACTAAGACCCCAATAATCTGCAAGACTATAGATACTATTATCTTCTATCGTACATTCAACAAATTCTTCGTCTGTTCTATATCCTACTATTTCAGTGGAGAACTTATCAGACCCCGCAAAATCACCATTTTGAGCCTCTTCTTTTACTTCTTCTTCCTTCTTGTCACTAGTAGTTGACCCCTTCTTCAAGCTACCTTTATTGGTACCACTCATTTCCTTGGAGCTTTCTGCTTGCTTCTCCCAATCATAATCTGACGCAGTTCCAATAGAAGCTTGCTCCCCAGTGACTTTTTTGATTTCTAGTGATAAATTCAGCCCACCTTGCGAAGTATTCTGCAACTCTTCGTTCAACTTTTCTAACTGCTCTAGTATTCTCTTGGTCTTTATTTCCAGTCTTTTTCTTGCTCGCTCGTCCTGTGCTAACCTTTGACTTTCACTCATTCACTCTAGTGTGTAATGTTTTTCCCTTCAAACACATCCCTCGATCTATCTCTATTGCAAGAGCCCTTACTTATGAAGGCTTAACTTATGTAGGATATCAGGTAGTTCCTTGTCTTCCACACCATAAGGCAACTCTTCACTAGGCTTTCCTACTATGCCCAAAATCTCAGCCACGTCTCTTGCGTCCCTAGCATCAAATGTTACTTTAACACCCTTAGTTAATACTACCCACTTTGACACATTAGCCCAATCTATTTGCCTAAACGATTTGTATCCCTCTCTCATAAACCAATCGTAATGATGTTTTATGCTAATAGTATTCAGTTGAATTCCATCAACTAACTTAAAGTGCACTGTTACCAAGACAATTCCCTTTTCTTCATCTTGAAATCCAATTCCAAGTGCATAATTGCTCAATGTCAACCCATAGTTGAGGTCCAAAATGCTTACCCCCTTCAACCAAATTGGTATCCCTTGCATTGTTGACAATGATGCGTTGTATAGCCTTGGGCAATTCAGGAAAGAAGTTTTGCAAGAAAACTTTGTTGTAGCGGTACATCAAAACCCTGATAGCTTGATCAATACTTTGTTAAGTAAGCTTCAAGATAACCAATCAAATCCTATAGCATGGTCAAATAGGTGTAAGATTCTAATCCTAGGCTCTCTAGCTTCTCCCCATCTCTAAAATGAGACTCCTTATATGTTGCTCTTGCCAAACTTGTGGTGGTTTGTTATTTTCCCCTTTCAAGATGTTGAACTTTAAAGAGAGTATGGTTTCAAATGATGAAATAATCTTCTAGATCTTCCCCTTCGTTTTTGTTCCTTTTTAATGCCTCATCTTCGAATTACAATTTATTTTATTTTTTCTTATATTTAAGATTAAAGAATAGACACCCCCTCTTCTCCTTAATTAACGTGCTTGCCCCTCCTATCAGGCAGACCAAAAAATGATGGCCCCTTAAGAAGCCCCTAAATACATGGGCAAAATGACTATGTGTGAAGCCATTGTATTAATTAAGGTTTTAGGATGGAAAATTATGTTTTATTTAAACTTAAATCACTCACATAAAAGTATCATTTCATTTATCTATGTAGTTCAACTATTAACCAATAATAACTTTCTTTACTTATTTACTATCCTTTTATCATTACCATCTAACCTCTCAATTTGAACTACAACTCATAGATTATAAACTTCAATAAACTCAAGAATTAAATAAGAGAAAGAAATTATTTTAAAACTCTTATTTCATCCATAATCTCTATTAATCCTTTAATATAAACTCTAATATCCACTAATTATCATTTGAGCCCTGAACATCATTTACAAAAGAAGTACCTACGAACGAAAATCATTCTTAATAAAAATCTAGGAGCATGTTTTTCATAGAAAATAAACTACAATCTCTTTTTACTTCATCTCTTGATTCCTTCATTATCGCGAGTTATAAATCATCAAACCCAATTAACCATACATCCATCATGATATATGCAGTTGATATACCAGTTTACAACCATAAATTTCTCCATTTTCTCTTAATATTCACTAGTCATCACTAAAAAATACCAAAAAACTATTATTTCCACACTTAAAAATTCAACAACTTAAATTTCAGACATCCATTTCACCTAATATTTCATGAGTGAATGTATTACCACATAATTCAACTCTATTTTTGGTTTTCATCCCTAATATTCCATTAATACTCTTAATTATCACTAATTAGGGAAAAAAACAATCATTTTTAGCACTAAAATACATATATCTCTAACTAAACTCATTTTCAAATTATGAGATTTCATTTTTAGGTTCTTCTTACTGTTTTCTTACTCTTTTTTTACTCTTTCTTCATTAACATCATGCATAATTCTTAATTTTCACTAATTAAGGTCTAAAAATATAGTTTTCACCCTAATTTCAGCCATTCCTTTATCATTTTAATGCATCTAATGTAAGAACTTTGTTTCTTTTATTCCATTTCATCCTCAAAAATCAAAAACTATATGTGTATGATCACAAGACATCAATTATTTCCATTTCTTGATCAAATTTCAATGAAAAATAACATACCTGATTAACCAAGTAATTAGAGTCGCTCCACTGTATTCAAGAATGTTGATGCTTGCTCCTCCACTCCCTTCACTTCCAGAAATCAGAAAACTTATTAATCTTCCACTCCTCTCACTAATATTCACTAATCCTCTCTAAATCTTGCAGAAATTCTCTCTCTCAATATCCAAGAATGGTTGCCAAAAATGGAATGTGGCTGAAGGAGATGCAAGAGGCCATCAAATGCAGCCTTTCATTGTTGGAAATGAGGAAGAGAAATCAAAGAAATCATCAGCATCTTCTTGCATGATGGCGCCCATTTTTTGTGTGTTCTCCTCTCTTCCCTCAACCTCTCTCTTCATAAGACTCTCCCTACATAACTTCTTGATCAACCTCTTTTCGAAAATTGTCCATTTCCCACTTGAACCGGTTTCTTTTGGCATCTCTTCACATCTTTGGACCTAATTTGTCCCACCCCACAGCTTCTTAACCCGAAATTTGTGTATGCATGCTAAATTATACCCGTCTTTCTACTCGCCTCCAATTTGTCTATGCTTTTCACTTAAAAATTTCCCGCATCCGCCTTCTACCACTTAATATTTTTCCATTCCCTAAATTTTCCACTTAAAAAAAAAAAATCCTAACTCTCAACTTCTAAATCCTCTCCCAGCATTGGTTAAATACGACTTTACACCCCTATGTTTAATTAAAATTTATGAAAAATAGTACATAATACAGAGCCAAAACTCTTCAGTTTTGCCAAAAAATAGTGTAAAAATGGCACAAAATAAGGAATTATTAGAGGACCATGAGGAGATGTATGAAGAAATGCCCCTTGAATTGGATCATTACTCTATGCTTAATCACACATTGTGCCAAGATGAGAATCATCATGCTGAGAGACATAGAGAGATGATGGCCATGATGACTAGGCTAATGGAGCAAATGACCATTCTCATCTTGACATTGGTAGCCCTCTCAAATCAAGCAAAGGAGCATCATTCAATCTTGAGGCCAATAGGCCCCCTCCCTTTGAGACTGTGCATGGCTAGCAAGGCATCATTAGGATGCTCGGTATTCCCTTCAGCACCTATGAGATGGATGAGCCCTCAGCAAGGCATTATGAAGCTATCCTTCCATCCCCCATTGCCAATCTATCCATCCCTTCAATGGGACAGTCGAACACTAGAAATGGTAGCTACGTGCTTGCCCAAAATCATGGACAACATACTCCACAAAAGGTACTTATGGACAACATGGCATGCAGGGCACTCATGGATATGCACATGGTACTTTTGGGTGACAAGGCCCTAATGTTCAGTTTGGGCAGCATGCCCCACATGGTAATCGGCAGCAAGGCCATTATGGACAATTTGGCTAGCAACATGACCCTCATGGATAGCATATGCATGGGTAGCATGGACCACATGGAATGTATGGGAAGCAATGCACTAAAAGGCTATGTGACAAAATCATTTTTACCAAGTTTAATGGACAATCCCCATCCTTGATTGACTTGGAAGAGTGAACATCCAAGCTAGAGGCTCATTTTCACATCTACCCATGCACTGATGAGGAAAATATCATTTTTGCCACTCTTCATTTAGAGGGCTTTGCCCATACTTGGTGGCATTACATACAAAGATAAAATTAGTAATTCTGTTTTAAGAAGCATATGTGCAAGTATTTGTGTTCCTACTAGAAAATGAATGGTTGGCAAGAAGATGGTACCAACTTGATCAATTTAGTCTCACCGTACGGGAATATATAAATCAGTTCATGAACTTGACAATGTATGTAGATGCTATTAGTGATGATGCAAAGTTACATAAGTATATTTATGGGCTAAAACCAAGCCTTTCAACACAACTGATGTAGTGACTCAATATCCATCTAGCTTGTTCGAGGCCATAGAGTTGGTTGAAAGATATGGTCAAAAGTACCGTAAGAATGACAATTTACAACCTAGTTTTGGATAGCAAAGAACCCCCATAAGGAAGGGCTAATATGGTGGGATTTATCGTAGCAATAACATGCCTAGTGGTATCCCCAAAATACTTAAATTTTCCACTTTTAATGCTGGTAGAAAATAGGGAAATTTTGGGACAATAGCTACCCCAAAGGAAGACACTAAGCATGTTGAAAAAAGACCACATAATGCATCAACCTCAGCTGGTCGAAAATTTATCCTACATGAAGTGGTTAAGGAAAGAAAAGCTAAGGGTTTATGTTTTAGATACGGGGACAAATATACAGCCGATCATGCTTCTCAATGCCCTTACAAGAGAGCCACTATTAAGTTTCATAGCATGTATGACTTGGAAGATTATGAACATGAGGATGAGGACTCGGATGCTATGTCTCCTAGGCCCCATGCTAAAAATACTAATCATGAGGAAGACCTTGATCATGAGTAGTTCTTTGACTCGCTGGAAGGATTCCCCTTTGACCTTGGTGGTTGTCTTCCTCATGAGATGGATGGGACTGATCATATGACACCACAAATGCCACTATTTCCATTTGCTCCATATCTATGGATGCGTTGATAGGCTCTAGAAGCCCAAGTACACTACACATACAAGGAAACATAAATGGAAAGCACGTATTTATTCTTATTGATAGTGGCACCATGCATAGGTTTGTAAATAAATCAGTCTTTGACCATTTGAGATGCTTTCCCACAGAATTACAATATCCCCTTAAGGTGTAGGTGGTTAATGGCAATGAGAAAATCAACACTCACATATGCTCTAAGGTACCATTCATCTTGGATGCAAATTATGAGGCAATTGTGGACTTGATTACACTTGATATGGGACCCATTGATGTTGTCTTGGGTTGCAACTAGCTAAAACAATTGGGCGAAATCACCATGGATTTGTCTCAGTTGTATATAGAATTTGTGATACATGGACAACTTATAAACTTAGAGGGGATTAGGGATAATGCAAATTTTCAGCTAATTATAGCAAAGCAACTGAAATGGGAGTTTAAGAAACTCTCACAAATCTTTGTCTTGCATTTAAACAAGGATGTTTCAGATCAATCCACTAATTTGACCAAGGATGCAACCTTGAGAGATATTTTGGATAAATATAAGGACCTCTTTCAACCACCTACATCTCTCCCACCAAAAAGAAAAGTGGATCATCATATTGACTTGAAACCCCACTCAAAACTAGTCAATAAGCCACCTTATAGGCTCTCTAAGTGTGAGTGTGAGGAAGTTTTCAAGCAAGTTAAAGAGCTAATTGATATGGGGTTTATCGAGCCGAGCTCTTCCCTCTATATATCTTTGGTCTTGTTGGTTAAGAAGAAGGATGGGTCCTTCATGATGTGTATCAATTATCATGACCTTGACAAGATTACATTCAAGAATAGGTACCCCATACCTAGAATTGATGACTTGTTGGATGAGCTCTAGGGTGCGTGCTACTTTACTAAGATAGACTTGAGGTCTAATTATCATAAGATATGCATGAGGGGAGGTGATGAAATCAAAATAGCACTTAGGTTTGACCAGTGGTTGTATCGCTTTCTTGTCATGCCATTTGAGCTAACAAATACCTCTTCCACTTTCCATAGACTTATGAACACGATCTTGCATCCCTTTCTTTTTTAGTTTGTGCTTATCTTTTTTGATGATATACTCATCTAGAGTAGGACATTGAGAGAGCATTTAGAACATCTATGATGGGTATTTGATGTATTATGGGAGCATAGATTGTATGCCAAGGAAAGAAAATGTATTTTCATGCAAATTAAGGCTGAGCATTTGGGCCACATTGTGAGTGAAAGGAGATCCAAGCTGACCCCAAGAAGGTGTAGTATGTTCGGGATTGGCCCACACCCTCTAATATTATCTCTTTGCTAGCTTTCTTGGCCTCTCCTCCTTTTATTGAAGATTTATTGGCCATTACGCTATGATTACACCACCATTAACATATATGCTGAAGAGGCTTTTTTTTGCATGCTCTGGTTGATCGCAACTTCCAATAGTTGAAAGAATTTCTTACTTCAATTCCCATTTCTTGTGTGACTTGACTTCACAAAAGAATTCACTATAGGGTTGTTTTGCTGCAAAAACATGGTTTTATAGCCTTTAAGAACTTCAAATTGGATGAAAAAGAGATACAATGGCATGTTTATGATCAAAAGATGTTGGCAGTCATTCATGCTATTAAAAAGTGGCACCACTATCTATATGGTAGTAGATTTAAGGTGAAAAGTGACTATTGGGTACTCAAATACTTTTTGAAATGGCCTAATTTTACTCTTAAGTAAAGGCAGAGGATGCCAACTTTGCAAAACTATGATTTTGAGATCACTCATACCTGTAGTAGAAAGGACAATGTGGTGGTTGGTTCACTCTCCCATATGTGGGCATGCAAAGTCTCATCAATGATAGAATTTTACAAATATTGGATAGTGAAACTTCAAGATGCTTACTTGCTTGATGCTTAATTTAGCTCTATCTTTCAAAAATTACAGCAAGGCATTATGGATGAGCACTCCCCATATTAGCTTAAAAATGGTCTCATCTAGGCACATGGCCGGATTGTAATTCCCCGCACCTCCTCTCTCACATAGCGGATCCTAAAAGAGATGCATTATTCGCTGATTCGTTGGTCACCTAGGTATGTCTAAAACCTATGATTGCATCTCAAAGAGCTTTCATTGGAGAGGCCTATGGAAAGTTGTTAAGGACTTTTTTTCTCGATATGTGCCTTGTTAGTAGAATAAGGACATCATTAACCTTAAATTGGATGGACTATTACATCCATCATCCATGTTCGAAGGCAACTAGACCCACATTATGATATATTTTATCATCGGTTTGCCCATAACCAAAAAGGGTTGGAACAACATTTATGTGGTAGTTAATAGGCTCACTAAAGCAACCCATTTCATCCCCACCAAGTCACAATTTACAACATCTCAAGTGGTTGGTCAGTTTATGGAGTATGTAATCAAGTTGCATGGGTTATGACATGCCATAGTGCATGACAGGACACCAAATTCATAAGTCATTTTTGGCAGACAGTTTTCAGCTCCATGGGGATGAAATTGGCTCTATCTACAGCCTATCACCCCTAGACTAATGTTCAAATAGAGGAGGTCAACAAGTGACTTGAAACCTGCTTGAGATATTTTTTTCACAATGTCTAGTATGTATGGGATTCATGGTTGCACTTGGTTGAGTTTGCTTACAACAACTCCACTCATTCCAGCATTGGAGTGTCCCCCTTTGAGGCCTTATATGGCTATTGGGTGCCCCTCCCTAAAGTCATCTTTAGTGAAAAGCTCAACCCACATGGGAAAGAGGAATTAGACCACATGCAGACCTTCTCCTTATAATCAATCCCATAAGTTTGTGCATAACCTTTGGCAACTAGTCTTACTTTATACCTACTCACACTTCCATTTACATTATGTTTTACTTTGTAAACCCACTTGCAACCTATAGATTTCTTTTCCTCAAGCAATAGTACTAAATCCCAAGTTTGATTTACATCCAATGTAGTTATTTCTTCATCCATGGCTTTCTCCCAATGCAGATGACCAATATCTTTCTTGAAAGAAGTGGGCTCAACTAATTTTAGAATATTTGCCATATATGTATAATGGTAGGCAATGTAACCATCATATATCAACCTATTTATGAGATATCTTACTCTCATGACTTGTGCTCTTGTGGAGCACTTTGTGATCCTTTTGCATCCACCCTAGTTTTTCTTACACAAGGTATATGAATAAGTAGAATACTAAACTCATCATCCATACTCTAATCTGAACCATCAAACTCATAACATACATGTGAATGGCTTGGAGAAACATTTGGCACACCATGTGGCTCAACCACTTTTCCTTTTTCCTTTTATGATACATTTTTTACACTTGTAGGAGTGCTACTCACACGAACAATTTGTTTTTCAACAACATACCAACTGCTCATCTCATCAAATACAACATCTGCAGTCACTTATGACTTGTGTGTAATGGGATTATAGGCTTGGAGAGTCCACCTTATAGAACATGTAAGATACCATGTGAGTTCAAAGGAAAGGGTATTTTATTTAGTAAAATTTACAAGATTATATTTATGAAATAAAATTTAAATTATAATTTGAAAAAAAATTGTAAGTTAAGTAAAAGGGGTCATTTTATGGCATTATAGCATGTAAAGAAAGGGTATTTCTTAATATATTTAAACACATATTATATAGATGATTTCTTTTAGGGACATCCCTTGGGATTATTATAGCACATATAACCCTTTTGCTCAAAGGAATAGCCAACGAATATACACTTTTCAGCTTTTGAATCTAACTTATTTCTTAGCTCATTACGGTCATGTACATATGCAATGCATCCAAACACTTTAACATGTGACAAATCTAGTTTCTTGCTTTGATAAACTTCTCCTATGGTGTTGCATCATGTAGTGCAGCTATGGGAGTCATATTAATAATATACATAGTTGTAGAGATAGTTTTAGCCCAATACTAATGAGGCATATTCTTTTCAACCATCGAAGCTCATACAATATTTTAGAATATGCCTATTCTCTTTTATGAACACCATTCTTTGTGGAGTGTATCTACATGTAAACTCCATTTAAACTCTATGCTATTTCAAAAAATTATTGAATTCATTAGAGGGGTACTCTCCCTCTCCATTTGATCTTAGGTACTTAATCTGCACAACAGGTATATTTTTGAGATCTTGAAAGTGAGAGAACACCTAATTTTTCTTTCTTATGAAATACATCCATGTCGTCCTGTATGATCATCAATAAAGGTTATATAATACTTACATCAAGCCATTTACGTAATATTTGTAGGTCTCCACACATCCAAACATACAAAAATCAAGTAAATACATGTTTAGATATTATGATAAGGAAATGCATACTTGTCTATTTTTCAAATCGGCACACTTCACACACTTTCTATATATCAACTACTTTGAACATAGACAAGCCCATCACAACATCATGTGATTGCATATTCTTCAATTGTTGCACATTTACATGGCCAATATGTCTATGCTAAATGTCAATATTAGCCACAACTTTGCTACCTTGTGCAAACATAGCAACCTTTAGCTTGGTTACATTTACAACCAAGATAAACATCCTTCTCACACACTTGCCTCTTACAACCCATTTACATTCATTTTTAAAATGTTTTACAAAGAGTTATTCTGATTTAACTTTGCTTGCAATATATACTCATTTTCCCAAGAGATACCAAGTTCTTTGTGATATTAGACACATGCAACACATCAATTAGACACTTAACTTTTCCATCCCACATAGACAATGGAACATTCCCAACATGAGCAATAGGAAGCTTTGTATTGTCACCCATGTCCACAAAACCAAGCATTTCAAGATTTTTCATTTCTCTAAATCATTCTCCATGAAATGTCATATGGTTAGAAGCACTTGAATCCACATACCATGCATCATCAATCATTATATTTGATATATTTGTATCCATTGCATTTATTATGTGTTGCATATAATAAGCAAGTTCTAATTATCAACTTAATTATTGTAGATGTGTAACTGTTATACTATCTACTCCCATTTTTGTTATTTCCACCTCTTCTCTTTTTTAGAAAATCATATGCAATATAACATTTTTGACTACAATTGTAGCATTCTCTATTATCATAATCTACATTCTATTTGCCACATCCTATATGGCTCTCCATGTCTCGAGACTAGCCTCTACCACCAATATGAGTCATAAGATTGCCCTTGATTTTGCCCATAATGGCCATCATCATGGCCTTTTTTACAATGACCTTTATCTCTAATTGTGTTAGACTAGACTACTTGTTTTGAACTATTCTTGCTTTATGACAAATATACAACATCCTTAGTTAATATCAATGTAGATATTAGATCTACAAAATCAAGGATGGTGTCTTTTGTATTGATGGAGATTGGGAATTGCTTATACTCCTTGCACAATGCATCCAAGTATGCAATCACTATATCATCATCATCAAAATGTACTTCAATATATCCAAGAGCTTCAACAATACTCTTAATTTTCAATGCATAGTCATTGATAGTCAGATTGCCATGCTTGACATTGTTTAGCTTAGACTTGTTGAACTACAACTTTCTAGCTTTGGTATTCATATCAAATAGTTGACCATGTCATTCCATACTTCTACAAGACGGTAAATGTCCTATATAAATCCAAACATGCTATTTGAAACACTAATAAAAAGCCAATGCGTAACTTTTTGAGCATCTTAGTTCTATTCCTTAAATGCCTTGGCTGGCTTAAGCATGGCATTTTCCTACGGTAACTCTAGAGTCTCAACATTATCTCCTTCAATGTAGTCTCAATAGCCTTTATCCATAATGGAATTGGTAAATTTTAACTTCCAAGCATCGAATTTATGCTTATCAATCTTATCACACTGACAATTTGATTATACCCCTCAAACATTATGCAATAAAACCCAAAAATTTGATTTTATCAATAAACTACTAATTCAAGTAAACTATCACTCGTACGGAACTGAATACATAAGCATAGCTTGAGAAATATCTCTAATATCTAATAATCTAAAAATACTATTTGCCACACCCAACACTTGCAACTTGTTTGCAAAATGACAATTACATAGGCATAGACCAAAGGTTGACTAGATTTTTGATACATTCCCTTGAGCACTCCAAGCTCGCCTGATGGCTCATCAATTGGAGTTCATATGAGAGATCTCTCCACAATTCTACTCCATTGTAAGGCTTTCTTGTAGACTATCATGCTTGTGGCTCACAAATCCTCACTTGAATACTGCTCTGATACCAAGAAAATATGGGGGGAGAGAGAGGGAGATTGAGCTCTTACAAGACACACAACACATAGAGAATGCACACAAGATAGGAAGCTAAAAACCCTCCTCTTCTTTTTCTTCTTCTTCTTCTTCACTATAATAGTCTACTAGGAATAAAAGAGAGTAAAACATACATAATATACAAGTAGTCCATAATGTAAACATGTTAACAAGAAAGATGAGATAGGTAGACCTAGCTATAAAGTATCATGGGAATTATATGTCAATGCAAGTACCAACCACATCAATTATATGAATGTGAAAATGGTCATCTTGGTATGTAAGTGTCAACTCATATTGAGATTGATATCTCAACAATTTTAATATGGTGGGAAGTTTATCAAATAGATATCCTAATAAAGGTTGTATAGTTAATGGAAAGGAAAAAGATAGCTGGGAAGATTGTAGAGCATTCCATAATTTAGTAGATGTAAATTCAAACAACCTTCAAGATGTTTAAAAAAGGCATATAAAAATTGGAAGGTGTATGGAACAAGGAAACAAGGGATTGGCTAGATAATACACTAATCAGAAATATATATAATCTAGGGACCATGAACTAGCTTTGCTCAATAATAGGACTACAAAAAGGAACCGACACATAAAGCAATCTATCAACCTCCATCTTAGCTTCAACCTTGGAATTTTTTTTGGGGAAAGCCTCTCCTACATGTTCCTCTCCTAGGGAAAACCAATTCTCAACTAATGCAAAAACTGAACAAAATATGGAATTTAGACTAGTTAAATAAATAATGGGAATATAGATTCTAGTGTGTTCAAAACACAAATCCATTCAAGGGAAGATCTATTGTCTTCAATGATTAATCATCCACAAAGCCCTCTATACCAATGAAAGGGCTCAAAAAATGGGGATAGGAAATGGTAAATGAGTTTCATGTGATAGAGAAGTTGAAACAATAGCTCATCTTTTCATTACTTATAAATGCGATCAATATATTTTGATGGACTTGTAGGTAATCCTGTAGAAATTTCACCCAACATACTTCAAGTCAAAAGAACTCCAAGTAAGGAAAATCTATGGAATTATTCCTTGTATTTGTGGAATTGTATTTGTGGATTGTATTTATGGAACATTTGGATAAGTAGAGATAAGACACAATTTGATAATACCAAAGGGGATCCACATAGTTCATTCAAATTGGACCTGTGGATGCATGTTAAACAAGAGAAGGACACCTTGCTTTAGCAACATGAGAAGTGGCTAGAAGAAAGAAATAAAAAATGGAAAGGCAAAATCAATGCCATAGAACAATAGATAGTGAAGCATTGATACTACTAGAGGAGCTAAAAGCCAAGATTGTAGCACACACTAGATTGCCACTCTATTTGGGCCCTTCAAAGCTAGGAAGAAGAGGCTCAACTCCTTTCAAGAGCTCTTAAGAAAAACCCATGCTTGTGTTGTGTAAATAGGTGGTTTTGTGACCTTATTATGTATCCCTTAAAATTTTCTCCTTTTTCTCTTTAATATATTTTAACATTTTGGTCCAAATAAAGAAAAAATTAGTGGCCAACTTGCGAAGGACTAACATCAAAGCATTGCCAATATAGAGCAGTTGCTAGCTAGGAGGCAATACATTGGCCGCCACAAAAAATGCCGCCCCCATTCATCACAACAAACATGCTTACTTGAATGGAAAAGCTCAAATGTGTTGCTAGCTGAGAGCGAAAACACAACCACCCACCCACATGAAAGGTAGTTGGTACCACAAATAGCCCATCCAAATTAGCATCAACTACCATATTGGTAGTTGGAGAACCATGCCTTGCTAGAAAATGTATCATGCAACCCAGACTAGCACCACCTACCCTCTATGCTAAATGTTAGTATAAATAACAAGCCAATCATCACTAGCAAAATGCTAGCCAATAGACAATCATTAACTTGGCTTCAAGCAAGGACAAGGTAACACCTCCAACTAGAGGGCACAATTCAAATGTATTGACAGGTTTTCTTTACCCCTTAACCTATTTGTTTGTCTATGCCTTCTTTCCAATTCCACCTTAAGCTATTTCCTCAACTTAGTATATGTTCTTCACCCCCTTTTGTGTTTGCCTTGTTCTCCAATTCCCCCTTAATCTATTTTCTCACCCTAGGGTTTTTTTTTTGTAGTTGTAAAACTGCCCTTGGTTCATATGCAAGCTAGTATAACTCAATGAAGTTTCTAGAAGATTCCAAAACATTTTGGAACATTCTAGAACATTCAAGAAAGCACTAGAAAATTTTATTCTAGATTATTCTTTGGAAAGTTCTAGAAGAACCTTGTATCATGCTTACATCAAGGTTCCTTATATCATCACTTATTTCAATGATGCTTAATGACTTATGTCAATGATGTCATCATCTAGAAGCTTCCCCCCTTAGCCCCCTTAATTCTAGTATGAATAGGGGTCTTGGGCTACAAGCCCTTCAATCTTTCCAACAACATTTTTTGAGGCTTCTTCGAGAGGTAAGCCCTCTTGTATTACTTTCTAAAGAATTATCTAGAAGCTTCTTAAAATCATATAGTACTTTCCCAAGTCTTCTAGAATGTTTTAGGATGTTCTAAAATCTTCTAGAAACTTCATAGAACTAGAGGATATACCTTGCATACAAACCAAGGGTTGTCCTTGCTTGAGCATTTGTTACATTGCTTGAGCATCCATTACATTATGCCCCCTTCTAGCACTGAGTTCCATAAGGGATGGTGGTGTGCTTTTGAAAAGGTCTTAGCTTGGTTTGGTGTTGAAGATGAAATTTGTTAACCTTAATAGAAGCTCTTTGAATATGTGAATTTGGTTCCCACATTTGTTCACTTTGCAAATCCAAGATTTTTTCTACTTCATATTCTTGGTGATATTCAATTATGATTAGAGGTGATAGCTTTGGTATTCTTCTAGGGATACTAGATGCATGGCATGTCTCCAATAATGAAACACGAAATATATGATGGATTTTCATGGACACGGGAAGCTAGAGACAATAGGTGGCTAGATTTACTTGGCCAAGAAACTTGAAGGGTGTCACAAATTGCGTGGTGGGGGGACTTGCTCAAGATGCTGCGCCGAACACACAAAATGCATAAGGAGAAGCTCACTTAAGAGATAAGAAGAGAGATGGAGGCCAAAACGTTTTCTTGCTGGTTTCTTCTTCTTCTTCCACACACTTTACAATGTACACAAAGTATAGATAAGATACAACATAAAGGAAAGTGACCTACTAAGTCAAACAATGCATAACCGACTACACTAGTCGACTGGTGCTATAACTATGCCAACTGTAAATAGGTGTAGCAACCTAAATATAGTAAGTAATGAGTCAGTGGCAATGTGAGAGTCATAATGACCACTGATGTGCTAAGTGTAGACGTGTGGATCCATCTAACCAGGCGGTCCATCATTAATGTCTACATGTGTTGAGCTTGTCATCTCAACACTCCCCCTTAAGCTCAACTGCATCTCTGCAACTCCAAGTGAGCTTCGAAACTTTTGAAGCTTCTCTATACCCAATGCCTTCGTGAAGATGTCAGCTATCTGATCATGTGTGCTGACATATACCAAGTCAATCTCACCTGCTAGTACCTTCTCTCTCACAAAGTGGTAGTGTACCTCAATATGTTTTGTCCTGGCATGGAACATAGGGTTCCTAGCCAACTGTATACTTCTCATGTTGTCACAAAAAATGACAATTGGACCTTCCACCTACACATCTAAATCAGTCAATAACTTTTGCAGCCATACTACCTCACATGCTACAACATCAGCACCTCTATACTCAGCCTCTGTACTCGACAAAGCAACTGTAGATTGCTTTTTGCTGCTCCAAGTAACTGCTACACTACTAAGAGAGAATATGTATTCACTGATAGATCTTCTATCAGACATACTACCAACCCAATCTGCATCTGTGTATCCAAACACATGTACATCTGTACCTGCCTCATAGAAAAGCCCATAATGTAATGTGGACTTCACATATCTCAATATGCGTCTGATTACATCCAAATGTGGCTTTCTAGGTACTTGCATAAACTGACTCACAAGACCAATAGCGTAGCTCAAGTCTGGCCTTGTAATGGTCATGTAGATCAAACTCCCCATTGTCCTCCTAAACGTAGTAGAGTCTTCTATCTCATCCCCAACATCAGGACTCAACTTTACATTCTGCTCCAATGGGACTGAAAGTGGTTTGCATGTTGTCATACCATACTGGGACAACATATCCAAGCCATACTGTCTTTGGGACAGCCATATACTGTCATCACATCTGATCACCTCAATGCCAAGGAAGTACCTTAGCTCACCTAAATCCTTCATCTCAAACTTCTTCTTCAAAAAGTCCTTGACTTCAACAATCCCACTATCACTATCACCTGTAATAATCAAGTCATCCACATAGATGACTATGATGACCAAACCTGCATCTCCCTTTCTCACATAAAGTGAGTGATCAGCATTAGAAACATAAAAGCCAATATTGACAAGATACTCTCCGATCTTGTCAGACCATGCTCTAGGTGCTTGCTTGAGTCCATAGAGCACCTTCTTCAACCTACACACATACGTGGGATGCTCTAAATCTTCATAACTTGGTGGCTGATCCATATACACTTCTTCCTGCAAATCACCATGCAAGAAGGCATTCTTCACATCCATTTGCTGCAAACTCTAACCTTTGGCTGCTGCTGCTAAGGCAATCACACATTTAACAATTGCCATCCTAGCAACTGGACTGAATGTCTCTTCATAATTTATACCATATGTTTGAGCATAGCCTTTTGCAACCAGTCTAGCCTTATACCTACTAATTGAGCCATCTGCATTATGCTTAACTTTGTAAACCCACATACAGCCAATAGCTTTCTTACCCTTATGTAAAGGTGCCAAATCCCAAGTCTTATTGACTTCTAATGCAGCCATCTCCTCATCCATTGCTGCATCCCAATGAGCATGACCAACAGCATCCTCAAAACAAGTGGGCTCAACATCCTCAACTAGTTTCACCATATAAGCATAATGGTGAGCTGCATAACCTTCAAAACCAAATCTTTTAACAGGGTATCTCACCCTGCTAGACTTGCGTACCACTGGATCACTCAATGGAGTCTTTGCATTGACGCGTGCTCTCTGCACACCTAGAGTCCTCACTGAAGGAATGCCAAGCTCATCATCCAAGCTCTCTGAGCCACTGGAGTCTCCATCAAGAACTGCATCAATGTCATCTGACACTTTATTCTTTCATTTGTCTTTACCTATAGTGCTACTAGATGCACTTGAAGATGTAGTGCTACTCCTTAGTTTCCCAGACCAAGGACTAACAGATGATGTCTCTGGTCCACTAAGAGTCTGTGATTCTTACTTTTCAGCCTGCACATGAGTGTCATGATCATCATCATCATCCAATGCATCACCACTAGATGCATACCAACTACTCATTTCATCAAAAGATGACATCCCTACTCACTTTGAACTTACATGTGACAGGGTTATAACAACAATACCCTTTTGGCTCTAAAGAGTATCCAACAAAGACACACTTTTCAAACTTTGGATCCAGTTTCTTCCGCAACTCATCTGGCACATGAACATATGCAATACAACTAAACACTTTCAAGTGTGAGACATCAGGCTTCTTACTTGTAAAACATTCTTCGGGGGTCATACCATGAACTGCAGCTGTGGGAGTTCTGTTTATAATATAAATAGCAGTATGAATAGCCTCAGACAAAAAATGCTTAGGCATATTCTTTTCAGCCACCATCAAGGCACATGCAACTTCTGCAATATGCCTATTTTTCCTTTCTGCAATCCCATTTTATTGTGCGGTATATGTGCATGTGAACTGTCTCTTTATCCCATGAAACCTCAGAAAACCATTGAACCCATTTGAGAGGTACTCTCCCCCTCCATCTGACCTCAAGGACTTTACTTTCAAGCCTATTTCTCTTTCAATTTCAGCCTTGAAAGTTCTAAAGTGCTCAAATGCCTCGCTCTTTTCCTTCATAAAATATACCCACAGCTTTCTAGAACAATCATCAATGAATGTGACAAAGTATGAACTGCCTCCAAGAGATACATTTTGTGTAGGCCTCCAAATATCTGTATGCACAACATCAAGGATATTTCTACTTACATCTCTGTCATGTGAAAAGGGTTGTCTTGCCTGCTTACCAAACTGACATGCTTCCCATACCTTATGAAATTATACAATTCTAAATGTAGGCAAACCTGTAACCAACCCTTTGGATTGCATTAATTTCAGCCTTTGTACATTTGCATGTCCAATGCGTTTGTGCCAAATTTCAATATCTGCAACAATATATTTTCCTTTAGCATACATAGTAGCATTCATAGTAGGAATTCTAGCATCCAAAGTAAACATACGACCAACTCTACTTCCCTTTGCAACCAACTTACACTTGTCATTGAAGTCTTCTACAAAGCAGCCCTTTGCATTAAATCTGACTTGCAGTCCTTGCTCTACCATCTGACCAAGACACCAAGTTCTTTGTAATAGATGGCACATGTAATACATCTGAAAGACTCTTTGTCTTACCATCATGCAAGGACAAGTAAACTTTTCCAATGTGTGAAATTGGGTGGCATGAATCATCACCCATCTACACATAACTTGTATTTTGCAAATCTTACATCTCTCTAAACCATTCTGCATGGCTGGTCAAATGATTGGATGCACCTGAATCAACATACCAAACATCATCATGTGTTCCCTTTCCTATAACAGCATTCAGCATATGCTACATAATAAACAGACGTTCATTTTTGTCTTCATTCTGTCATGAAGACGATGCATAGTTTCCTTGCTGCAACTTACCACTGCGAATATCATCTTTCTTAGCATAACATTGGGCTGCAATATGACCTGTTTTGCCATAGTAGTGACACACAATACCAAAGTTGTTAGAACCTCTATTCTACCATCCACCTCTTCCACTAAAGCTCCCCCTGCCTCTAAAGTTACCACGTCCCCTTCCTGAACTGGAGTAGAAAGCTTGGACCTGTTCACCACTTTTTTCAGATGTCTCACTCTGCATGTTGATCTCTTCAGTGATCATAAGGGAGACCAACTCATCGAAATCTAGAAATGGCTTTCTGACATATACGGAAGTTACAAAAGACTTCCAAGCATTTTCATTGTTAAGTCCACCCAAGGTAGATGATACCAAATCATCATCATCGGGCATTGCATCAATCGCTACCAAGGTATCTGCAATGCTCCTTCCCTTCAATGCATACTCATTGATAGACATCTTCCCTTTCTTCAATGTATTCAACTCTTGCTTGAGTTGAATATTTCATGCCTTTGTATTTACGGAAAACATACTTTCAAGTATGGTCCAAGCTGCATATGAATTCTCTGCATTTCTAATATGTCCCAGCATATTATTGTCAATTACTGCAGACAGCCAATACATGACCTTTTGTCTTTTGCATTCCATTCCTTTCGTGCCTTTGTCTCTTCTGCAGTTGGAGGATCACTCACCTCCGGCTCCTTTTCTTCACCTGAAACAAACTCGTAGAGGCCTTTTCCAATAAGGAAGTTCGTGACACGGAACTTCCATGAAGGGTAGTTGTTCTTATCGAGCTTCTCAATGATGGGGTTTCCACTGTTCTCTGCCATTATCACAAAACTAATACCAAACAGCAAGCAAATCTTCTGCAACCCTCGACCTGTAGTGCACAGCAATACATCAGATAGCCTTTTTCACTGTCTACTCAACAATACATGCAATCTGCAACCAGTTTGCAGATAAACCTTGTGTTTATTCACTGGTAAACACCTTTGAACTTACAGATTTGAAATTTGTAACATGTGCACCTGTATACGGCAGACACAGCTGAAATTGCAGGATACCTCGAATTGTTGTCCGCAACCTTGCGAGTCTAAAACAGGGCATGAAATGACCTCGGATTTGTAGAATACACTACGCTCTTCACGCACACCAAATCTCACTGCAATCTAAAATTTTTGCTCTGCCTTGCTTCCGGTGCCTCCTCAAGCACTGTCCGAGAGAAGAAGTAGAGAATGGAAGAGCTTCTTACCTGTTGCTTGCTTATTCAAATCCTTGGCTCCTCTCCCTCGCTTTAGCCTTCAAAACAAGCCTCAATCAGTGGTGCATCTCTGAATACCATGTCACGAATCGCGTGGTGGGGGGACTTGCTCAAGATGTTGCGCCAAACACACACAGAATGCATAAGGAGAAGCTCACTCAAGAGACAAGAAGAGAAATGGAGGCCAAAACGTTTTCTTGCTGGTTTCTTCTTCTTCTTCCACACACTTTACAATGTATACAAAGTATAGATAAGATATAACATAAATGAAAGTTACCTACTAAGTCAAACAATGCATAACCGACTACACTAGTCGACTGGCACTATAACTATGCCAGCTGTAAATAGGTGTAACAACCTGAATATAATAAGTAATGAGTTAGTGGCCATGTGAGAGTCATAATGACCACTGACATGCTAAGTGTAGACATGTGGACCCATCTAACCAGGCGGTCCATCATTAATGTCTGCATGTGTTGAGCTTGTCATCTCAACAAAGGGCCCAAGTCATTGATCATCTAGTTTTTGGGAGGGGCAAGAAAAACATAGATCACATCGAAGAAGCCAAACTTGATCTCTAATTTTGTATGGTGGATGTTGCATGTGAAGCTTATCTACATTTCTCTCATATTTCTCTTGAGCTTGTTTGATTTGTGCTTGCAACTCTTTATGAATATCAAAGATGTTGAGCTAAGTTTGTAGTAGTTGGATTCTTTTCCTATGATCTTACATGATTATCTATCCTTGAGTGTTGACCATAATTAGCAAAGAATGGTGTGAATTGAGTGGAGGAATTATTGTATGCAAACTCATCAAAGAGTAATAGATCCACTCACTTGTCTTGATGATAGTTGATTGTGCATCTAAGATATTGCTCCAAGACTTGATTCACTCTTTCTACTTTTCCATCACTCTGTAGGTGATTGGCTAAAGAAATATTCACTTGTACTCCTAGAAGCTTAAAGAGGCTTCTCCAAAAGCTAGATATAAACTGCAAGTTGCAATCACAAACAATATCATTAGGTAATCCATGGTGTCGATATACATGTTCCTTGAAGAGCATTGTTATCCCTTCCCCTTTGATACTCTTGGTTGTTAGGATAAAATGTGCCATTTTTGTGAATTGATTAACCACCACCAAGATGAAATCATACCCTTTGGGATGAAGGTAGTTCAACAATGAAGTCCATGGATAAAGATAACCATGGCTTACTTAGAATAGATAATGGTTGAAGAAGGCCATGAGGTTGATGATGAAAGACTTTAGCTTGATTGCACATGTCACAAGAATGTACAAAGTCCTTGACTAATTTCTACATTTGTGGGCACCAAAAATCCCTTGAAACTAGCTCAATTGTCTTGTTAACCCCAAATTCCCTACTGAGGGGAGATCATGTCTCTTTTTGAGTATATGTATTTGCAAAGGACCAAGAGGAATATAGAGGAGTTCTTTTAAATAGAGAAATCCATAAAAGTTACCATAGGGATAAATGGCTTGGAAAGCACTAGACACGACTTACCTCTTAGAGGAGCCTTAGAGTTGGTATTGGTAAGATTGAGGGGCTTGTAGCCCAAGACCCCTATTTATACTAGAATTGAGGAGGTTAAGGGGAAGCTTCTAGATGATGATATAATTATTGACATAAGCATCATTGACATAAGTCATCACATGAGCAATGTTGATGTAATAATTCATCCAAGCTGCTTTTAGAACTTTCCAAACAGTTATCTACAACCTTCTTAGAATCGTCTAGTACTTTCTTCAATCTTCTAGAATATTCTAGAAAATGTTTAGAATATTTTAAAAACTTCATAGAACTAGGGGTTGTACGAGCTTGCATACGAACGAAGGGTTGAGCATCCATTACATTGCTTGAGCATCTGTTACATTTTCTTTATCCTTTTGTCTTCTTTACCCTCTTCCTCTCACCTTATGTTTTGCATTTTTAAATGATATGTGTTTTATGTTTACTAAAGATGTAACATTTGATTCTTCTATGTTCTTTTGTGTTTTTTTGTTTTATGAGTTATTAACTTCTCTTTTGCTCTAAGGTTTTCTAACCTTATGTGTTTCCATTTTTCCTCTTTCATCTCCAAGACATCTCTCTTTTCTTCTTCGCTCTTCCACAAACCTTCCTAACATAGCTACATGCATTTCGGAGCATATAATATGTGAGCATAGTCGACGGACAGATCCTAATTGTGCTCAACACTAAGCTTCCTCAGTTGTGACATGGTAGAGTGTGAGAACCTTAGTGACTATACCATTTTTTGTCTAAAAAATGGGACCGAAATGTTGGGCTAAACAACAATAGTGAAGATACTAGATGGACTTTGATTCTTTCAAAGTTACATTGCTTTTGCAACAATCTCTCAACTTAACTTCTAGAAACTCTACTCTAACTAATCACACACCCTCCTCTTTATCCTAAAAAGCAAAAATATAAGAGTAGCTATGAGGTGTAGTGAACTCACCAAATTACCTTCTTTGATCGTAGTCCAAAAGCTTGAAGGCTTTAAGATAGTTCCATGACCAAAGCAACACAATCTGATCATGATACTCTTTTCACATCCATCATCAACAAGTATGCCAACATCGAGAGAAGAAAATAGAGAAGAAGAAGAAAAGAAATAAGATTCCTCAATACACCTCTCACTCTTTCAATCTCCCTCACTCTCAACAACGGAGATAAGATGATAGAATAGAAGAAGTGAATGGAAAGCTTTAATAGTTGGAGTAATAGAGCTTCCACAGGATGGATGCACCAAAAGGGCAAACACAATTGAGACTTATATAGATCAAGACTAGGTTAGCTTTGGGCCCCTTCTTTAGAGTGGTGCCCTATTTGCATTTTAGGGTTTGTACTCCTCTTGTGTTTTAAGGTCACAACAATTGTGAATTAGGGAATATGTCCTCTTTTACATATCCAACTAACTCCAATTCAATCATTCCTTGAAATATGCTTGTATCCTAACATAATTAGACTTAGTCTATACTATTTCAAGTACATATTCATGTGTACAATCCACACAACAAATGTGGGTGCAACAAATATAACTAGGAGTGGGAATACAATGTGCATAACTCTCAGAAAACAATACAAGTGCCCAAAAATAATACACTGAAGCACTCTAAAATAACATCCTTTCAAAAATAATCACAACACTTGCACTTTGATTGTATTTGATTTGTTTAAAGTTGAATTTTCCTTTGACTGTACCTTCCACATTTCTTGTTAACATTATGTAAGAATTGGAGAGGAAAGGACCATGCATTTAAAGTAAGCATACAAAAGCCCTTGAGTGGGTCACTCATAAGTATGTAAGTCTATAATGTGGATTCAATAGAAGAGATTTAAAAATCCCTTTTTAGACCCTTTATAAGCACAAAATGGCATTATATAATGGGGATATTCATAGGTCAAATAGAAAAAGCACATGTTTTATTCATTATGAATAGTAAAATACCCCTTAAGTAAAAATCTCTTTAAGACTCTTTAGATACATACATCTATTACAATCTTCATGATCTAAAAGTACTAGTATTACTTCATGCAAACATCACATAAATATATGGCATTGAAATAATTTGTTGGTGCATCTATAATCCAATAGTAATGAGTTGAATCGAATAATGATTACTGAGTTAAACAAACAAACAAGGTATCTACTTCACTAATATATTTATGAGATACTAGGAAGGTTGCAACTTTGCATATATTTTTGTAGACTAAATACAGGGCTACAAACAGATTTTTCATTCTCTTCTTTATATTAATTACAACAACTAATTAGCTAGACTTGTATATAAATTATTTTTTCTTATCTACATAGATAGTAGGTTCCTTAGTTAACTATTTATTGCACGTAATCATCATATAGAGGATTTTCTTAATTATCATAGAGAAGCCTATCATATAGATCAATGTTTTCCTTAGTTATTGTATAAAATGTTTTCATCTAGATTATCAGATGGATATAGTTAACTAGGAATTCCATAAAAGTATATCATCATATATTAATGTCTTTGTACAACACCCCTAATTCAAGTACTCTTTTAATACAAACATTTACAAACACATTATTTAACACTTCCTTTTTGCACTTCTATTAGTCTTGTTAAAAACTAATATCATATTCAATGAGTTATCTACTCATATTAATAAGCAAGCTAGATATTTGAAATTAATCAACATCTGATTATTGACATCAACATCACATCTATTGACCTAAGAATTTAACAACTTAGTATACTTGGGCAAAATCCTTTAGAAATATATTAAGTATTGTCTTTCTTGCTATAGGAGTTCGTACTATTTATGGTCTATCTTTTTTATTAGAACCGGATAGTCTTCCAAATATATATACACAAAGTCACACATCTCACACTTGCACCCTATTGATGATGTGCAAATGCCATATTGCACCTTTCATGGTGCCCCCTATGCTCCATAATGTATAAACAACTTTTTCTTCATATCCCTATTAACTATACTTCTTTCTTTTACATGATAAATTCATGGTTTTTAATGTTATGGCATTCAATCCCAACTTTGCCTTCCAAGATCACTTGGTTGACAATCGCCTAAGAACCATTTTCTCTATTTCTTGTCTTTTTCCCTTTCTATATTAAATCATTGTCATCAATTCATTATCAAAGCTCCATTTCTTAATCACCATTTCACTTGTCTATATCAACTTTTGATGACTATTGTTGATTATGGAAGTCTAATGTGTGTGTGTGTGTGTGTGCGTGTGCGTGTGCGTGTGCGTGTGCGTGTGCGTGTGCGTGCGCGTGCGCGTGCGCATGCATGCATGCGTGCGTGCGTGCGTGTGTGTGTGTGTGTGTGTGTGTGTGTGTGTGTGAGGGTTTTGATGTGTGAGAAAGTGTCTATGCTTCAGGGTTAAGAGCAAGGAAGAAAGAAGAGGTTAGGATTTGTGGGTCTATAAACAATTTCCTCTCTTATAAAAACGTACATAATTTTTGTTTGCCTTTAAGGTTTAGTTTTCCTTGTAGTTTCTCTTTTTCTCTCATTATTTATCTCACTAAGTCTTTTCGGGAAACGATTAAGTATGTAAGAGAGAGCTTGGTTAAATATCAATTTGTAGGCTTTTAAACTATGTGCAAGGATAGCAAATGCACATGATCATGTAGTATAGCATTATTTATGTCTTTATTGTAGATATACCATGGATGGCCTTAAGGACAACACCTCCAAAGCTTGCAAGATTCTTCATTAGGCTAGTCTTTGCTCCCAAAATTTACAATCAAGAAGGACATGATGTTATTTGAGTTGGTATATACAACCCATTTCCTCATCTAATGCCACAATTCCCTATTTTTTCAGAATCCTAGAATAAATGAGAAACACCTATTCACCCACAACAAACGCAAACGGGCAAAACATTCTTGAACTTGACAATCATATTTTTAAAATTTAGATTATGGGTGTGGGTTATAAAACAATTTTTTTTCCTTTGGATCATTTAAGCCATATTTTGGGGTTTTCCTATACTTGTACTAAGTTGGGAGCTTATTTGATCAAATATTGGAGCTTGTTCCCTTACTTGAACTAAAGTTCTAAACACTTTTCTCAAATGTACCATACCACATCAAATTCATTTTTTAAAGGAAGATGTGTAATCTCATTTGTCTCATGGAAATATGATGGAGTGATGCATATAGGAGAAGATGAACAAATATCAAGTTTGAGATAAACATGGCACATGAAATTGCAAAATAATGCAAGGTAACATGGGATATTTGTGTTATAATAAGATCTTGTAGAGTCATAACAACATGTAGTGCTATTAACTTACTAATCCTAAAATTTTACATCATTATATTACATGTCTTATAATAAGATCAACTTACAAAATCATAATGCCATGCCCTAATTTCCCCTTAGTATGCTATTACGGTTTCTCCCTTGGATCCCTTAGCTTTCTAGTGGAAATCAAAGTTTGCATCTTGCATAATTCTTATCATAAAATATTACTCACTCAAATCTAATACACCCATAAATTCACAAGTATGTGATCAATCACCTAGCATCATGTAAGAATTGATTAAATTTTAAGTTATAACATTTATCATCTCATGTTAAGAACTAGCCATGGCATTTATCATACGATATCTTTATCCAAATTTGTTAGGCCATAATAATATGACACTAGAAGCATCATCACCTCATATTTATTCTCGTAGAGTAGGATGATAGTCCACCAAAGATTTTGTATTGCTTCTAGCCATAACTCTCATCTGCTTTTCTGAAATAGAAAAATTTGGAGCTAGCATTTTGAGCACTACCAAATCTATTTGATTTGTACTTTTGGAGAATATGAGCAAGGATCCCATCCATGTTAGTTACACTCTTGCTTGCCACTTGTGGTGCCTCACCATCATCATCATATACATCGAGAAGTTTCTTCATCGATTCGGCTTTGCTAAAGTAAATATTTCTTCATACCAAAAAGCTATTAGAGTACGACGTAGAGATGATGCTTTGAATCAGCCTTAAATATTCACTTTAAGATACAATCAAACAAATAATTATTTGTAATATTCCAAGTAAGATGTAAAATTTATCTCAAAGAACCCAACTTTGAATCATTTCATAGAACCATAAGGTGCAAGTGCTACCCTTTCCTTAACCACCTATGCAGCATAACGTACTTGCTTTCTCACATCATGACCTCCTCATAACTTGCTTGCTTCTCCTAGTCCTCCCCTAATCACCTTGAACATTATGACATATGCCTTTCATGTATCCTCTGTCAAGATTGTGGGAGATAAGGAAGGAGTCTCACTTGTAGCTTTCTTCCTTGCACAATGGGGGAATACACACACAGGTGGAGGCTGAAAAACAGTTTTCCTCTTCTTAGTTGTGTAAGCCAAAAAGAACTCAAGTACATAGAAATAGAAGAACCCTATATATGGGTCTCAAACCAAACTCAACTAACTAAGGTGACATACTAACTGAGCCACGAACTAGAGTAGATAAGGATAGCTGCCATCTAGCTATTATTCATGGGCAGTGTATCAACCACATCTGCAACTAACAAGTCGGTGACATAAATGCACAACGGTCACCTTGGCATATCACAAGTGGATCTCGATATCTCAACACTCCCCCTCGAGCTCAATCCCAATTCCTGCACACCAAGCAGGTCTCTGAACTTGCGCAGCTTCTCTGCGCCCAATGCCTTCGTGAATATGTCAGCTACCTGATCCTCTGTGCTGACATAAACTAGATCAATAAGACCTAGTAAAACCCTCTCCCGCACATAGTGATAATGCACCTCAATATGCTTTGTTCTAGCATGATAGACTGGGTTATTTGCCAAGTCTATACTGCTCATGTTGTCATAATAAATGACAACTGGCCCATCTGTAGGCTGATGCATATCATAAAGTAGCTTATGCAACCAAGCTACCTCACATGCAGCCATTGCTGCACCCCTGTACTCAGCCTCTGTGCTCGACAAGGCAACTGTAGGCTGTTTCTTGCTGCTCCAAGTGACTGCAACACTCCCAAAAGAGAACACATATCCAGTAGATCGTCTATCAGAAACACTACCAGCCCAATCAACATCAGTGTATCCATGCAACTGTATCTTAACCCCAATCTCATAAAATAGTCCATACTGGAATGTGGACTTCACATACCTGAGTATGCGTCTAGCCGCATCCAAATGCGATTTCCTTGGAGCCTGTATAAACTAACTTACCAATCCAATAGCATAGCTCAAATCTGGCCTGGTAATAGTCATATAAATCAAACTTCCTACTATGCATCTCTACATAGTAAGGTCTTCGAGAAGCTCACATGCATCTGTGCTCAGCTTCACATTCTACTCCAAATGAACTAAAATAGACTTACAGCTTGTCATCCCATATTTGGACATCATATCCAATCCATACTGCCTCTGCAAGAGCTATATCCCACTTGGTAATCTAATCACCTCAATGCCCAAGAAATAACGCAGCTCTCCCAAATCCTTCATCTCAAACTTCTGCTTCAATAGCATTTTCACATGAAGAATATCTTCATCGCTATCACCTGTCATAATCAAATCATCAACATAAATGATAAGTAGCATAATACCTTTCTCTGTTTTTCTCACATAAAGTGAGAAATCTGCCTTGGAAATCGGAAAGCCAATAGTGACAAGATACTGTCATATCTTGTCAGACCATGCGCTAGGTGTTTGTTTCAAGCCATACAAGGCTTTCTTCAACTTGCAAACAAACTCAGGATGAACAGTATGTACATAACATGGTGGCTACTCCATATAGACCTCTTCTTGCAAATCACCATGCAAGAAGGTATTCTTTACATCCATCTGATGTAAAGACCATCCCTTTGATGTAGCCATAGCAATGACTGCACTTATGGTTGCCATCCTTGCAACCAGACTGAATGTTTCTTCATAATCAATGCCATATGTTTGTACATACCCCTTGACTACTAATCTTGCCTTGTATCTGTTCACAGAACCATCTGCATTGTGCTTCACCTTACAAACCCACTTACAACCAATTGCATTCTTATCTTTAGGCAAAGGTACCAATTCCCATGTAGCATTTGCTTCCAAGGCATCCATTTCTTCATCCATGGCTTTCTCCCATTTTTCTTTTCCCATGACTTGCTCAAAAGAAGTGGGTTCTGGTTCTTGTATCACTTTGACCATATAGGCATAGTGAATGGCTGTAAATCCATCATATTTTAGCCTATCCACAAGATATCTAGCTCTAGTAGACCTGCGCAAAGTAGGTTCACTCCCAGGTGCTCTCAAAACATCCCTGGTCTTCCTTACTCCAGGTGTAACAATAGAAGGAATACCCAACTCATCATCAATGCTCTGTTCTGAGCCACTGGATTCACCATCCACATAAGAGTGACTTGCATTCACATCAAACATGGGCTGATATACCTTCTCTTTTCCTTTTCGTGAAACTTGCATACCACTATCTGTATTGTTTTGAGGAGATTCTCCTGATCTCAATCTGCCTGTCCATGGCGAAGAATGTGAACCACTGCTAGAGGACACTCCAGGTCTACTAATATTTTGTGACTGCTGCTGTGAATTCTGTGCAGCATTACCATTTTATGCATCTACATCATCAATCACATTTACTAGTTTATACCAGCTACTCATCTCATAAAAAACAACATCTCTGCTCACTGTAAACTTACGAGCAGAAGGGTTATAGCATCTATACCCTTTCTACTCTGCAGAGAGTAACCAATAAAGATGCACTTCTCAGCTTTTGGATCCAAGTTGGATCTCAACTCATCTGGCACATGAACATAGGCAATGCAACAAAAAATTTTCAAATGAGAAATATCTGGTTTCCTACTAGTATACCTCTCCTCTGGAATCATGCCATGTATTGCTGCAGTGGGAGTCCTGTTCATTATGTAGACTACTGTAGCAACTGCCTCAGCCCAATAAAAATCTGGCAGGTCTTTTTCATTGAGCATGGCACGAGATACCTCTCCAATATGCCTGTTTTTTCTTTCTGCAATTCCATTTTGTTGTGGGGTATGACTACATGAATATTGTTGCTTTATGCCATGCTCCTGCAAGAACCTTGCAAACTCATTTGAGAGGTACTCTCCCCCTCCATCTGACCTTAGGCATTTTATTTACAGGCCTATTTCTTTTTCAACCATAGCTTTAAGAGTTTTGAAATGCCCAAAAACTTCACTTTTCTTTTTCATAAAATACACCCAGACATTTATACTATAGTCATCAATAAAAGTGACAAAATAATAACAACCTCCAAGAGATGCAGCTTTAGTAGTCCACACATCAGAGTGGATTAATTCCAATGGCTTCTTACTCTCTTGAACCTGTCTAGGAAATGGTTTCCTTGCCTGTTTTCCAAACTGACAGGCTTCACATACCTTATACATTTCTGCAACCTTGAATTTAGGCAACCCTGCAACAATATTTTGGGCTTGCATTGATTTAAGTCGTTGTACATTAACATGACCAATGCGTTTATGCCAGATATCAATATCTGCAACTACACCGGTCCCATGTGCAAACATTGCTGCACTCAATTCAGGCATGTCTGCATCCAACATAAACATTCTGCCCTTCTTCTTTCCTTTTGCTATCAAGCAACCTTTATTTTTCATATCCTCAACAAAGCATCCATGAAAATTGAATCTGACCTGCAAGCCCTGCTCAACCATTTGACCG
Source organism: Lygodium microphyllum (assembly GCF_053477565.2). Lineage (NCBI taxonomy): Eukaryota > Viridiplantae > Streptophyta > Polypodiopsida > Schizaeales > Lygodiaceae > Lygodium > Lygodium microphyllum. The sequence continues at coordinate 8,550,849 of NC_141136.1, forward strand.
ACAGAAACTAGGTTCTTGGTGATATTCGGGACATGACATACATCCAACAGGTATTTCTTTTTCCCATCCTACATAGACAAAGGAATTTTCCCAATCTGCACAATAGGATGTGCAATATCATCACCAGTCTCCACAAATCCTAGTTTTTCCATTTTCCTTGCATCCTGCATCCATTCTACATGACCTGTCATGTGGTTTGATGCACCTGAGTCAACATACCACACATCGTTGCTTTCTTCTGCACTTGTCATAGAATTGGTCATGTGCTGCACCATAAAAAAATGTTCATTTATATCATCACCATGTCTACTAGAAGATGCATAATTTCCTTGTTGCAATTTTCCATTCATGATATCATTTTGCTTTTTATAACAGTCTTTAACCATATGACCCATTTTACCACAATAGTAGCATTCAACATTGTTATTTGCATTTTGACCTCTTTGCCATCCACCACGACCTCTTTGGCTCCCCCTTGTCTCTAGAGTTACCACGTCCTCCTCCATAAGACTGGTTTTCTTGAGTTTGCTGCATATTCTGATTTCTACCATGGCCTCCAGATTGGCCTCCTCTACCTCTTCCAGCATTTGAGTAGAAGACAGTTTCTTTTGAAGTTCCTCCTAAAGAAGATGCACCACCATTTCTCTGCTCCTCAAAAATTAGAAGAGCAATCAACTCCTCAAAATCAGGAAATCTTTCACGGATGAAAATGGATGTTCGGAATTGTGCATAATCCTTTCCTAGACCATTCAAGGTCACAGAAACTAAATCATCATCTTTCACTGGCGACCCAATGGAAGCAAGTGCATCTGCAATCTTCTTCATCTTCATGTGGTAGTCATTGATGCTCATACTTTCTCTTTGCACATTGTGTAACTCTTGCTTGAGCTGTATTTTCCTAGCTTGCGTATTTGTGCTATACATTTTTGACAAAGTATCCCATGCCTGCTTTGGCGTACTTGCATCCTGAATATGCACAATCATAGAGTCTGAAATACTGATAGACAACCATTACATAACTTTTCTGGCTTTCTCATGCCATCCTTTAAATGCCAGCATTTGCTATTGATTGGAAACATCAGGAAGAACTGGTTCTTCTTCATTTCCTGCAACAAATTCCCAATATCCTTTTCCTATAAGAAAATTCGTCATTCTAAACTTCCATGCTTGGAAGTTGTTCTTGTTAAGCTTTTCAGTGACAATCTGTAAAAGAGAATCAGACGCCATTACAGAACACTGCAAAAAATTCTGTCACTGTAAAAAACACAGCTTCAGCCTCACAAGGGCAAATCTGCAAAACTGACGAAAGTGGTATTTGACCACATAGTCACTTCCTAGTGACGATTTTGCATCAACAGGCAACAGGGATGATTATGTAACTCCCAATGTCTCTGCAAACAGGCATACGATGCAATTTCTATGGTAACTTTTCACCGACCTGTAGAACGGTGGTCACATAGCATAAAATAGGGCCTTTTCCTGAGTGCATGCAGAAAACTTTCGCCTCCAAAATAGGCCCCGAAATGGCCTCAAATAAAAAAAACAGGGCAACCTAGGGATAAAGCCCTTTCCCGCAGCATATACTGCCCTCTTGCTACACCGCGAAGGGCATCTCAATCTGAGACAATGCACTCTTGCACTTTCCGGCTGTGCTACCTACAGAGACTTGCTCCCAAAACAAAAAAATGAAAGCAACACTGGTCCTCTTACTAGAACACCGCGAACTTGGCTTGCTTTCTTGAGCTCCTTACCACGAACAAGGCTCTGATACCATGTCAAGATTGTGGGAGAGAAGGAAGGAGTCTCACTTGTAGCTTTCTTGCTTGCACAATGGGGGAATACACACACAGGTGGAGGCTGAAAAACAGTTTTCCTCTTCTTAGTTGTGTAAGCCAAAAAGAACTTAAGTACATAGAAATAGAAGAACCCTATTTATGGGTCTCAAACCAAACTCAACTAACTAAGGTGGCATACTAACTGAGCCACGAACTAGAGTATATAAGGATAGCTGTCATCTAGCTATTATTCATGTGCGGTGTATCAACCGCATCTACAACTAACAAGTCGGTGACATAAATGCACAACGATCACCCTGGCATACCACCAGTGGAGCTCGATATCTCAGCATCCTCTCCTTGAATGATTGTTTCCAAATTCCCTGTGGATAGTTTGGAAGTCCCCTTCAATGATTATTGGCGTTGATCCCTTTCTACATGCATCCCCAACTAATCTACCGAAGGCCCCTCCTATGCCACATGTATACTCAAATAATTTATCAAAATCCCCTCATATGCCATGATAATTTATATGCATTGTTGACATGGCTCTACACAATGCAATCTCCATTACTATAACAAGAAAGTGGGACTCCAAAGTATAAAGATGAGTGCAAAACCATATATCTAGAAGAAGCTTTAACATGCATGTCATCTAAGCCCTGTATATGTTCAAGTGCTTGGCTTCTTTTGTAAATGAGTTTGACAACTCTCATGCAATCATCAATAATGCTAGTAAACCAAGCTATATCCTCTTTTTCATACCACTCCTTTAGTGTGAAATTAAGCAAATGAGTGTTGATAACACTACAAATAATGTTTGGGTATCGCTCTTCTATAAGTTTACCTGCATTTTTACAATTCTTTGCATTATCCATAATAACTTGTACCACATGATGATACCCTATCTATTCAGTAGTCTTGCAAAAAATCTCTACAACGTACTTCCTTGACTTAAATTTTCATATCCTATCTATGGCCTTTATGAATGTCTCCCCCCTTAGTGAAAGCAACACAATGTTTGTTGCTAACCATTTGATACAATAGTACATCTAGTCAAACCCAAGTTGCATAGAGCAAAACCCTTTGAACCCTCTCCTTCACATCTGAATGGCACTTATCAAGAACCTCATGCCATATTGAGTGATAAGATGGCAGGGAAACACAAGCCCCAAACTCCTTGATTTTCTTCCATGCATGTTTCCAATGATCATTATCCACAATTTTCATTACATGGCAGGAAAAAAAAGGCCCACCAACTAAGGTCATTTGTACCTCTTCTAATTGTGTCACACAAAAACTCTCATGGAGAGACGCTTGGTGGACACTTTCTTTGTTCTTGGACTAGCAACTTTCCCTATCAGGTCATACTTGAAACTCTCTAGAGTTAGAAGCATGGGGTGCCTAGGGTTGCAATGCATTTGGCTAATTGAAAATATCACTTTGCTAGTCAAACATCTCAACTTTAGCACATGACACCCTTCAAATAGAAGCCCTCTTGCTTTCATAATGTTCTTGAATGGTCTTAGTTGCTTGTTTAGTTGCTAGGTTTTGAAATACACACTTGGACTTCTTCACACTACCAAGGAAATGGTCTCTAATGCGGGGGGCACCACTAAACTTCACAATATAATAAAAATTACACTCCCAATCCATATATCCACCTAAAAGATTTTTGCCAAATTGCCACTCTATTACTAATGACTTTTTTTGGGCTAGGAAATGACTTTGCATTAGGTTGGTGAGAGAAAGAAGCATTGGTTGTCTTTGAAAACTAGGGAATCGATAATGCACATGGAGACAATAAGTAAGTGATCGGTGATCACTACTCTATAATATTACTAGCTACAAGTTACAACAAACTAGTAATACATAAAATTATCCATGGAGCAAACAATCAAATAAATAGATAAATGAACCATACCGCAATTCTTGAAATAATCAATGATTTACAATCTTTATCTTGAACATACAAATTAAGTGCAATTAGAAATAAGAAACATACACTCACATGCAATTGCTATGCCTATATTATTTTGATAACTATATACAGTACACAAACATTATTCATTTTGACAATAAAGTAAAATCTCGTAAAATCTTTGTATACTAGTTATAAACATATAATGCATATGAGTCATGGCATGAAACAATTATGAAAAAGATAAGTAACATGCAATAAATATGTGAACATTGAATGCTTTTATACCTAAGGAATGTATATAGACATAAGTAAACATGTAAAAATATTCTAAACATTCATAACTTTTACACCACATGAACATTAGTGTTCACATACTTATATTGAAATATTACATATATTAATTAATATGCAATGCATGCACACAACTTATCAATAATAAGCATAACACTAAACTAATAACAAAAAAATCTTATGAACTAATCTTTGCCCGGTTAGGGATAACATAGTCTAAATAACATCAAATAACAATGAAACCATGAATTAACATTGCCCAAGATAGGATCTTAGCTCATTAAAAAAAGTTCACACTTGCTATTTTCTAACCCAATGCTTCATGTACTTCACCAAAGAAGGATGCACTCCCTAGGAGACTCACTCGAAAGATAGACACGTGAGAAATGTTGTCAGATTCCTATACATATAGGGTAATTTCTAGGGTTTTAGGCATGCTGGGCTATCTACATAGCTCCACGGACCTACTAGCTACTTGAGTTCCTCAACGGGCCCATAAGGAAACACAAAAATCCATGTGGGTTCACTTAGTTAATGTTGTTTTTAATGTTATTAATGTAAAATTGTAGAGTTAATGACATGTTATTATTATGAGATTGTAAAAACACAATCACATAATTGTAATTCCTGAATGCAATTGTATGCATTTGGGAAGGAACTTATGGCTATCATTGGCGTAGGTGTAGACATAGCAAGATAGGGTACATAAATAAGAAAGGTATGTGTTTTATACTTCCAACAATGCTTTTGATGTCATTATGTAGATACTATGTATCATCACAATAGTCCAAAAATAGAGAGGCTAAAAAAGTACATTAAATTATCTTGAAAGAATTCCTATTCCTATTCCTTGACATAATGGATGGGCACATCACTTGGGGATGATTAATAATTGGGCATGGTCATCTAGGAATTCTAGAGGGGTTGATTTCAAGTCTTTATGCCATTTCTCTTTGCTCTTGGGGAGTTGGCTGGCCAAAGGCTGTGGCTATCTTGGATAGTTGAACCCTCGATTATATTGGGAATAGCCAAATTTGGGGGTTAGATCCTATGAACCTTCATGGAGCTTTGCAGTAGGTAACTTCATGCCCAAATCATCCACTATTAGTTTATATGTATGCTGGCCTCAAGCACTCTAAATTTTAAGAGCTCTAATGTTTCTTCATATTATCCATGAGTTCTTATGTTTCATTTACCTAAGCCTTTCCATGGATTAGCTAAGGTCTTGACGGTTACCTACAACTTTCTTGTCTCTACTTGTTTCTCGATGCACATCAATACGGATTGCTTCATCAAGCACATTGTTGATGCTAGAGTGATTGAGACCCAAGTTGTTTTTGCCGTGGTTTTGTAAATCTTATCACGGATCCCCTTGATGAATGCCTTGGTTACAACCTTGCCAATGGGTCTTCTAGCAAACTAGTGTGCATTTAAAAAAGCTTTGTACTTTAGAGAGGTAATCGCACATGCTCTCATTCTCATGTTGCTTAATGTTCATTAGTTCTGATGTTTCAACCCTCTCCATTATGATTGATACTGTAGTTTTGAATCTTTACTAATTTTAAAGATTTTCTTAGGTGACTCTCGAACCAAGGAGAAAACCCCCAAGCATATGTTGCATAAGGACGAGAGGTTTATATTCAAGAAATATAGAGGGTTTTTTTTATAATGGTGATTTAATGAAAATAAGAAATGTGAGTCTTTGAAAAGTTCAGATGTGGCCTCTCTCTCTCTCTCTCATGAATTTCTTTTCTAATAGAAGATCATATGAGATGAAGTAATATTTTAATGGTTGAACATGTACATGCAATACTCTAAAAATATCCACAAATACACATATACTATAAAAAGAGAGATGAATTTTCTTGATGAAATGATATTTTAATGATTGAACACTTACATACAATCTACGCACATTCTAAACGTGCCCACAAATGTATATATTCTATAAAAACACATACATACCACATATATAGATATATGCATGTATACATATGTGTAAACACATACACTCATGTATGTACATATTCACACATGCCTCTACACACATAAACATATGAGCGAGAGAAAATCTTTACAATGTATTACTTACAGGTTTGCTTGGATGACTCTTGAACCAAGGAGACAACCCCCAACTTGCTTGTGTGAGATAAGGAGGAGAGGTTTTGTATTCAAATAATAAAGAGGGTTTTTTTAAAAGGGTGATTTAATGAAAAGAGGAAATGTGAGTCTTTGAAATGTTGGGATGTCTCTTTCTATCTGTCTGTCACACCCCCCCTCCTCCTCTCTCTCTCTCTCTCATAGTTCTCATACAAGAAATAAATAGGGGTTTTCTTTTGAGGGTGATATGATGATGAAAATAGAAAATGTTAGCCATTGAAAAGTTATTTGTGGCTCTCCCTCCCTCAATCCCTCAATCCCTCCCTCTCCCTCTCCCTCTCCCTCTCCCTCTCCCTGTCTCCTCTCTCTCTCTCTCTCTCTCTCTCTCTCTCTCTCTCTCTCTCTCTCTCTCTCTCTCTCTCTCTCTCTCTCTCTCTCTCTCTCTCTCTCTCTCTCTCTCTCTCTCTCTCTCTCTCTCTCGCTTATGAATTTCTTTTCTTATTGAAGATATGAGATGAATTGATATTTTAATGGTTGATCATGTGCATGCAATACTCTAAAAATACCCATAGATACACATATGCTATAAAAAGAGAGATGGATTTTCTATATGAAATGATATTTTAATGGTTGAACACTTGTAATCTATGCATATTCAAAAAATATCCACAAATGTACATATACTATAAAAATACATATACACCGTATATACACATATGTGCATGTACATATGTGCAAACACATACACTTATGTATGTAGATATGTACACACGACTGTATACATGTAAACATATGAGTGAGAGAAGATAATACTATTTGTTATTTATAGGTTTGCATGGGGGCCTCTTGAACAAAGGAGAAAACCCCCAAGCCTGTGTAGAATAAGGAGGAGAGGTTTCGTATTCAAGAAATAAAGAGGGGATTTTGTGAAGGGCGATTTAATGAAAAGGGAAAATATGAGTCTTTGAAAAGTTGAGACGTGGCTTTATGTATGTGTGTGTCTCATAGAGAGCAAGAGAAAGGTTTAGTATACAAGAAATAAAGAGGGGTTTTCTTTTGAAAGTGATATGATTATGAAAATAGGAAATGTGAGCTATTGAAATGTTATTTGTTGTGCTCACACACACACACACACACACACAAAAAGATGAATCTCTTTTCTAATTGAATATATGAGATGAAATGATATTTTAATGGTTGAAGACTTACATACAATCTATGCTTATTCTAAAAATGCCCACAAATATACATGTACTATAAAAATATACACATATCATATATACACATATATGCATGTATACATATATGTAAACACATACACTCATGTATGCACACATGCATGTACATATGTAAACATATGAGGGAGTGTTGAGAGAGAGAGAGAGAGAGAGAGAGAGAGAGAGAGAGAGAGAGAGAGAGAGAGAGAGAGAGAGAGAGAAAATAAAGAGAGGAGAGAGAATGAATACAAACTTATAAAACATGCACATATATACATGCATACACACAAATAGAGACACAAGCATCTATCCACAAACATATACCTACACATATACATGTATGCATTTACACATGTGCACACACATGCACATGCATGTGTGCACAACATATACGCATACGAGGTGAAAAAAGATGAGAGGTAGGGGACTTGTGAAAAAAGAAAAAGAAGGGCCCAAGGGGACCAAAGAAAGATGATGAGAGGGGGAGAGAGGACACACACACTTATGAGATTGCATAATTGAAAAGACGCGTATTACAAACACACATACATATATATGCACGCATACATACATGCGAATACACATGCATACACAAAATGCACACAAATGAGGTGAACAAGGATGAGAGATGCACATACATATATTCATACATGTGTGCACATACACATGCACGCACATGCATGCATGCACAACATGAACACATATGAGGTGGGGCCACTAAGAAAAAAAGAAAGGAGAAGCACACTAATGAGATGACACAAATGGAAACACATATACAGATATTCACACTCGTGCATATATACACACATATGGGCACATGTAGATTAAAAAGAGAGGAGACAAGAAAGAAGAAAAAAGAGAGGGGAGAGAAATATGATGAGCTTATGACCAAACAAATGGACATGAATATAAATCTCACGCCTATTTTAGACCTATCTGAATGACTACTAGCCACCACAAGGGTGTTTAGCTTGTGTTGTTGCATAGGGACAAAGGAAAAATATTCTACGAGAAAAAATTGTGACCAACGTGGATGTGGCTCCCAAGTATACACCTCTGCAAAAAGTGGGGCTAGAAAAATTTGAACCACAGATGCCACCTGCAATAAACCAAGATCTATTGGCTACGCCAACAGCTTAGTGCCAATTGTAAACTGTGCAAAATTGTACATATTATTGTCCATTAAGTGTGAAAGTGCAATGGAGATCTATTGTAAGAGGCACGCACGCACCTGTTGAGATGGGTTAGAAACGGGTCTCGCACACACATATCCAACCACCTATGAACTTTCTTGCCACATGAAACATGCGTTAGGACCTCGTTACTGGCATTGGTCCATCGAATCGGGACACGGAGCATCGAAAGAGCATTGGTGCGAAGCGCCTAAGAAATGTAGATGCAAAGGCTCTAGTATATATATATATATATGTACATGGGTGTAAGTTGTAACAAACAATTACAATGTGGATAGTGCTTTCTTTCGTCCCGTTTCTCGGAAGTTGAAGGCAAAGTCATATTTTGAAATGCCGATTAGTTTCATAAATAATTCCGACGTGAAAAGGTGCGGTAACCGGTTTCTGTGGAAAAGCTTGACTCCGGGGGGGTTGACTGGGGAGGAGCGGGGCCCACGGGGGCGGTTGGAACTTGGAAAAGCAACGATTGTACTAACGTACTGCCCCTTTTTCGTGGAGTGTGCGGGAGTGTGTGTGCCCACTGCTGTACTGCGAGCGGGGATTGTACTGCAAAACAGATTATCATCATTATTTTATTGTACTATCAATCTAATTCGGATTATTATTTTTATTGCTAGCGATATCCCAAAACGTAAAAAGCAAAGTCTCGGAGGTGGCACCGAGGCGCCCCCAACTGTAGGTGTTTTCTGTCGGCCTGCGGCCTGTGCCGTATGTCTGCATATATTTAGCATCATCCATGGCTGGCTGTCCCGGAGCAACAATACGGCTGCAGCCTGCTGGCTTCCCTCTCATCATCATCTTCATCTTCATCATCAGCTGCCGCTGCTGCGCCATCACAGCTTCCTCCTTAGGCTAGAATTTCTTCCTCGTGCTAGCCGGCTAGATTATCTCACTCCTGTTCAGGGTAGATTATCTCACTCCTGTTCAGGGTGAGAATGAAAGCCTGTCGTCCCCATATGGCCCCGCACTCCCGCCCCCGCCTCGCCCTCGCCATCCTCCTCCTCGTCGCCGTCGCTGCATCCGCCTCCCTCCCCTCCGCCCTCGCCCATGGCGGAAGCTCCGACAATGATGAGGATGCTGCCCCCGGCCCCGCTGCAGATAACCACACCAACCTCCGAAGCAAGGCCCTGGTCCTCACCAAGATCTGGTGCCTCATCATCGTCTTCTTCGCAACCTTCCTCGCCGGTGTCTCGCCCTACTTCTGCCGCTGGTACCGCAGCTTCCTCGTGCTCGGCACACAGTTTGCCGCCGGTGTCTTCCTTGGGACTGCGCTCATGCACTTCCTCAGCGATTCCAACAGCACATTCCAAGACCGAACGAGCAAGGATTACCCCTTTGCATTCATGCTGGCTTCTGCAGGCTACCTCCTCACCATGTTTGGGGATTGTGTTATTCAATGGATGTTGAGCAGGGAAAAACCCTCCCCCAAGGTGGATGTGGAAATGGGACACATTCATACAGGTAAAGGCTTTACTTGTCCCTTTTTGAAAAGCTGCATTGCCACCTGCTGCATTAATAGGACATGGCTGAAGCACTTCTCAGTCCTGGAAAAATGAGCTGCATAGGGGCCGTAGTTCACCCAGCAGTGTGGTGCTGCAACAGTCATATGGCTTGTCCAATGCTGGATGAATTTGGAATTCAGGACAGAATTGGCTGATGTCTCATGCTTCAGTTTGCAAATCGATCACAGCCGGCATGTATTGATGATTCTAGGCTTGTCTTTTTGCATACTTGGATTGCCCCTTCTTGCACAAACAGGACATAACTGAAGGACATCTCAATCATCGAAGAATCAGCTGCATAGACGTGGCCCCAATTCATCCTGGTAGTGTAGCACTGCAACAGTCATATGGTTTTCCCAATGTTGGTAGATCCGATTCGGAAGTCAGGACAGAATTGCTTGATGCTCCATGCTTCAGTTTGCAAGTTGGACACAGCAGGCATCTATTGATGACTCTAGGCCCACACATTTGTGACATATATTGGTCATGAGAGTGGCTAGAGGACACCTTATACCAGGCACTCTGATAGGGTTATTGTCACAGCAAATTCATGAAGTTAATTGGGACACCTAAGGTCACCCAAATCAGGTGGAAGACATCATCTCGGCAGCATCTCTATAATATACCTGATTTTGGGAATTAGTATTAAGCCTTTGTAAAGTGTCAAATTCACGTATGCAGGTGCTAGAATTTTCATCCTTGATCACTTTGCATCCCTCATCTGTGTGCAAAGTGTCGGAATTCGCATATTAAGCAGGTGCTAGGAATTTCATTCTTTATAATTACTTTGCACCCCTTGTGTACCAAGTATTCGTAACCAATGTTATCAATCATGTCAAATGTGTTTTTCCCTGGTTGTTGAATTACCCTCGAATTGTAAAAAGGGCTTGTATATTGGGAAGTTCTCAATGAGAGGTCTAAGTCGTATTGAGGTTAATATTCTTTTGTTGTTTCAGAGAAGTTTGTCAACTATATTTTCACATGGTGTGTTTTGTAAAATGACAGGGGTCGCAGCTGAAGGTGTCGCTGTACAAGATGCCACTGCTTGCAAGGTAACGTCCTCTCAACATTATCCGCAAAAGAGGGATTAGAGATGTGAATGATAGTAACGTTGTAGTTATGAAGAGGCCATTGTGGTCCTAGGATGACTCATTTTAAGAGAGTGTGTGTTGCAGTGTGAACCTGATACAGACGTTAATCTTGAGGCCAAGAATTTCGTTGCAGCAACATTGGTAAAGACCACATCTTTTGGGGACACATTACTTCTGATACTGGCTCTTTGCTTTCACTCTGTGTTTGAGGGAATTGCCATTGGCATTGCAGGTAGGTGCTCTTAGATATAGGCAACATGTCACATTCGCAACATATTAATGCAAACACCTCTCTTCATAGTCTTGATTTTGCCCTCACCGAAGAGAGATTGTGTGTTGTACAGAGACGGAAGCTGATGCTTGGAGAGCCTTGTGGACAATTTCCCTCCACAAGATATTTGCTGCCATTGCCATGGGGATAGCGCTTCTACGACTGCTTCCAGAGCGTCCTCTTCTGACAACATCATTGTATTCTTTTGCTTTTGGCATCTCCAGTCCTCTTGGAGTTGCCATTGGGATCATCATCGATGCTACCACAGAGGGTGCTGTTGCAGATTGGATGTATGCGATTGCGATGGGCCTGGCATGTGGTGTATTTATTTATGTGGCCGTCAATCACCTGCTTGCCAAGGGTTATGTTCCAGATTGTAAGGTGGCTGTTGACACTCCCTTCTGGAGATTCTTGGCTGCAACTCTTGGGGTTGGTGTCATAGCTGTGGTTATGAATTGGGATTGAGGACTCATTCGACTCCTCATAATGTTCTTCATTTGGATAGTATACCATCTAAACAGGCTATTATTTATCAACAATAATCTTTGTATAACCAGAGAGATGCACACATGCACCTAGTATGGCTTCAACATCTTTGTGCCAATAACGGTTTTACAGTGGCTCTTGGATGTTGTACATACTCCCCATTCATCCAAGGGATACATAAACACACATATATGAGACTCTCTTTTTTTTTTCCCCCCTCTTTGATTGTTGCCTCTGGCTTTTTTTGGCATTTTTCCCAGTCCATATGTGACACTCTTCGAATAAGTCCAATCACTCCTCTTGACATTTTTGCTTGTCTACGTATGTCATTCTGGTACAAATATACACATTTGACTAGTAACACGGTGTGGGATATTGACATTTTGGTACAGTGCATTCAGAGCCTTATCCCATGCAGCGTATATAGATCAAGGTCTTTGATAAGAGCACTACAAACTTACAAGCCTGGCCTACTAATAAATTGACATATTATTGCTAGACTCTTCAAGAAGATCGGTTGGTGTTGGACATCTACACTAGCAGTACGCATCTGATTGGTAAAAAGAGCGTTAGCATCTCTAAAATGTTGGAAATACCCAGTATTTTCAATGTGTTTGTAGAGCATGATCAACCCTCCTATATGTCTGCAACCTAGCTCCTCATACCTCTGTGTGATGTGAAAAGCTATCAGCAAGGTTGGCAGCATTGGAGGCCTCTTGATTCAAAGCTGAGGTGTGGAGGGGATGCTTGGGCATGAGATCTTAATTTTGGCAATCCCACAGTCCATTCAGAGCAAGAAATAACGACGAGGATAAAGGTAAAAGGGAGAGACCCACAAGTAAATTGAGTAAAGAAGAAGTGTCTGATCATTGATGGATGGTGAGGTGTGTTGTACTTATGTAAGGTATTCCAGTGTCCCTATTAACGTTGCTGTCGACCATCATCTTTAGTGATGATCAATTGTATCACTCGCCCCACGTTTATTTGTTACTTGACGTACAAAGGAAAACATTTGAAGGCAATGCTTAAGCGATACTTTTCTCCTGCAATCATGCCCTTGGCCACTTTCCAATGCTTTGATGAATACCATTTCCAAGGGCATGCTATGTAACTGGCTCGAAGTATTCATGGATGGCCTGCATGTCGACTCAAGTTGGGATGGAGATTTACACAAATCAAGCTCAGTCTCGATTTTTGGCTCTTCTTTTGGTCTATTGATCGTGTAGCTTGATACTTTGGGCTGTTAGAAAGTGAGAGGAGATAGGTTCTTAGGGTTATTGAATACGTCAATGATAATTGTCGTACCTTAGATGGTTGTCCATGCTAGGTGTTATTGCTAAATTTGCACAACCACCAATAACATGAACGAAGAATAAGAAATGCACAAAACATGAATATAGCCAAGTCTAACAGGCAAAGAGAAGTAGCCATATCTTCCTCATCAAGAACACACGACCATGCATTGACAAGACAGAATATTCTCTCCTCCTCGACTTTCTTTTCCCATGAGAGTTGCACGACTCTTAACTTCCACGAATATGCATACAATACCCAATAACATGAAAGAAGAATTAGAAATGCACAAAACGTGAATGGCCAAGAATAGGCAAAGAGAAGTAGCCATCTCTTCCATATGTTCCATCAAGAACACACGACCATATACTCCTCCACGTTCTTTTCCCATGAGAGTTGCATGACTAACTTCCATGAATATATGCATACAGCAGCAAGCACTGTACCTCTTCATACCTTATTCTAATATAAAGATGATTCTATCCTCCTAAAAGTTTGTGCACATGCTAATATGCATAAGGCAAAGTGTGCTAATGAATGAGTACTAGCACCTAACATTGCATGCTAGATGATTGCTAGGTAGCAATGACCTAAACCCACTATTGCCATGATCTAAAGTGAAATATAGTGCTACACTTCAAGGTAACATGCTACGGCTAGGAACCCATCATATATATAATGACATCCATAAAACATCATAGGGAAGGAAGGCAGAATCGTGGCCCAATAAGTGAATCATTGCTCTAATGGGAATGAGTAGAAAAATCAACCAAAAAAGTATGTCCCATCATATATATAATGACATCCATAAAACATCATAGGGAAGAAAGGCAGAATCGTGGCCCAATAAGTGAATCATTGCTCTAATGGGAATGAGTAGAAAAATCAACCAAAAAAGTATGTCGATAATGCTCTATAATTTGCATTATAATATATGTATGACCATTTGCCACACAATTTGAACCACGAGCATGAGATTTCATCATCCAAGAAATATGGAAGATAGCATCAACATTTGCAAGTATTATCAAGATGTCTCTCAATTATACTTCTACTTATAAGGGATGGATTTGACAAGTTTAATCTCTCCCTTTATTTTCTTATTTGTAGCACGAAAGTAGAGAATATCCCACATGCTTTGGTGAATTATAGGGAAGCCAAGCCCTTTTGCACCAAGCTCAATAAATGAGTTGAAAAGACCTTACTTGCTACTAATGCAAAATGGAAGATTATTCTTTTTGGTGATAAAGGCCCATTTGATTAAGAGACTCTAGATGCAAGAATATGGTTAGAACAATAGCTTGAAGGGCAACCTAGAGCATATAAATTTTGTTATCTTTAGCAAGGCCTCTAAGTTAAAAAGGGTTTCAAAGTATGTTTTGATTTGAATAAGGAAAATTTGATGTCACATAAAAATCCAAGAGAGGGCCATGTATTTTAAGTAAGCAATGTCCTTGGGTGGGTCACTCATACATATGTAAGTTTAACAAGTGGATTCAACAGAAGGGATTTTAAAAATTCGTTTTTAAGATCCTTTTACATACAAAAGGGTATCATATAATGGGGACATTCATAGGTTAAATAGGAAAAGGGCATGCCCTATTCATGATAACCTTATAGATAAAAGGTTTTAAATCAAGCCTTAAATGCATGTGATAGTAAGGGTTATAAATCAAACTCTAAATGCATATGACAGTAAGGGTTTACAAATAGTGAATCCCTTGAGCAAAGTCCCTTGAGGATTCTTTAGATACTCGTGGTTGTTACACACTTCATGACGTTGTAAAGGCCTTGGCATTACTTCATACAAACATCACATAAGTATATGTCACTGAAATACTTCGTTGGCACATCTGCAATCCAATCACGATGTGTTGAATCAAATAATGATTAGATAGTTAAACAAACAAATAATATGTCTACTTTACTCATATCTTTGTGAGATACTAGGAAGGTTGCAACTTTGCATATACTTTTGTAGATTAGATAAGTGCTACCAATGGATTAGTCTATAGACCATTTTTCCTAATCTACATAGATAGTAGGCTTCCTTAATTAACATTGTATTGTACTTAATTATTGTATAGAGGGTTTTCTTAATTATCGTAGAGAAAGTTATCATCTGGATTGATTTTTAAAAGAAAATTTTCGATCATATCTTTGCCATCAAAATATACAATTTAAAAAAAAGCAACAACTTGTGGGTATAACTCATGTGGCACTTTACTAGATGCTTTGTTGAATACTTGTAACATTCATTATCTATTAGTGCATACGAAAACAAGTACTAAAAGATTAGGCATAGTTATTTAGTATGTTTATACACACATTTATGTGACCATGTGCATGTGTATGCTTAGAGAGGGAAAGAGAGAGAGCTTTTTAATGTCATATAAGCAAGTTCTTCCAAACTATAAGTGAGTATGATAGTTTGTAATAGATTATAAAGGCATTTAATGATGGAGATAAATAAGACAAGATATTGCATCCAAGGGGAGTATGTGACAAAATAAATAATCTTGAAAAAATAAGCAATTGCATGCCCAACCATTGAATTTACATGTGCGTGCGTGCATGCGTGTGTGTGTGTCCCAAAATACTATGACACCATGCAAGCCCATGTGGCCATAGAAGAAGTGCACATTCCACACCCTTGAAGCACACAATGGTAACAAAGTAATATTTATATAATTTTAAAAAGAGGACCCACAAGTTTCAAGAATTGATGTTGTCTAGTTAACAAGTAGGCCCAAGTATTGCCATGTTATCATTCTTTAAAAAATGTATATTAGCTTGGAACCTCATAGTGACTTTAGGATGATGGAATTATGGTTTCACCTTGGAATCTCAACACATAGAAGAAAATATAATGAGCAGCTTACAAGTACGAATTTGCTCTTTCCCACTACTAAATCATGAATGTAGAAAGTGCAAGAATTGTATATATGTGTGCCTATTATATTTTAGACATTCACAATACCATACATACTAAATTTGAATTGGCATAATCAATGATGAGGAAGGTGCACTCTCTAATCCAAAAAAAAAGGATGCTTGAAAGAGCAATTTCATTTTAAAAGTAGCACAATTCACAATTCCCATTAAGAAATAATGCAACACTAGCAACATGAGCAAGAGATAAGACCAAAGATCTTGAATCTCTATGCTAAGAAATGAGTAGCAATGGGCTGAGATCTTGTCACGTCTTTTGGTGCTATATACGTATTACGTTCTTTAAAGAAACTCAATACTATTTGCATTACAAAAACATGATCAAGAGATCTTCAAACTAATGCAATATAGATTTACATTGAGAAATAATGGCAAAGTCTATGTTTCAAACTTAAATAAAGGCACATATGTTTCATACACAAGGTCAAAAGGGAATGAGGAAATTGCACAATTTGACATTTTTGAACTTTAAATGTTTGAAATTTATCTAGTTTGAATTTTTTTCTCCACATAAATCTCATAGTGAAAACTTTTTGCCAGGGCGGAACCTTTATAATAATTAGCTCTAATCATTTCAACCTTTGCTAATGGTTTTTCGAGATTTTTTATCATGTTTCTAACTATACTTAGTGCACATTTTTGAGCTTTGAATGTTTGAAAAGTCGTCTAGTTGAATTTTATTCTAAAAGAAATATTCATGGTGAACTTTTGGGAAGGGTGGAATCTCTGAAAATATTAGCTTTAATAGTTTGAATCTTTTTTAATAATTGTTTGAGCTTTGTTATTATGTTTTTAGTAGAATGAGTGTGGCCATGACACACATTGCCCATCTAGTAGGATTGTGCCTTGCGCATGTCTTACTAGGCTTTATGGAAGCCTTAAAAGTAAAGTGAACATGGTGTATCGTGCTCTCTGGCTCACTAAAAATGTGGCTCAATTTACATGGTAGAATCTTAAAATTCTAGGAGAGTGTATGTGACACAATTGCCAATGATAATGATCAATGTCATCCCTAGTCTTTATTGTAAAATACCTTTGAGCAACAATATTAGCAATATTGTACAAAGACATTGAATGAAGCTTGTCAACACTCATTTAATACACCTCTTTCTAATGTAGTCTCCACATCATTACATTGATCTGAGTTTATGCACACTAGATCGCATAATGAGTTAGAATCTACATAACATTACATTGATTAAACTTCATGCTAAAAAAATCACACACACACACACACAGAGTTTGCACAAGCTTGAGTAGTATGCTCCATTCACTTTTTGGCCTTTTATACATGAAAATTAGGGTGAGGATTTGGGCCCATATGAATTAAGGTTAGGGTTTATGCCCCTCTGTGAGTTAATGTTAGGATTTCCACCCAAGTTTGATGCCTTATTCACTCTTGGTTGCTCATGACATTCCTCCTCTTGACTAATGCTTTTTACCTTAGGTTAATTTGACCTAGTCTATGCCAATAGCAAAAAGAGTACATAGCCACAACCCTCACATCCATTGTGGGTTGTCCAATCCATCAATGAGAGATTTTTACTTTGTCTTGTATTCTTTGACTTTGCCTTCCACATGTATAGTCAACAATGTCCAATATTTAGTGTAGGAATAAGTCGTAGACTCAATCTTGCAAGAATGATTCTAGAAATTTGTTCTAGACTCAATTTTGAACATTGAATCTAGGACTTACAAAAATGATTGGTTATAAGAGTTAGACCTTGACACGACCTTGGTGGACTCAATAGACAACATTGAGCTTGTGAACAAGACTCTATAGCATTAAATGTAGAAGAGTTGTAATGAATGAAGCTGAGAGGAGAGAGGAGAATGAACTAATGAGAGAGAAAGAGAGAAGGAAGAAGAGAAAGAAAGACTAGAAGAGGAGAGAGAAAGAGAAAAAGAGGGGAGAAGGGAGGAGGAAGCCATGGAAGCTAAAGATGAAGGTGAAGAGTATGTTCTTGATAATAATTGGTTGCCTTAAACTAGGACTCTTACACCTTATATACCCCGGTCGCTATGATTGGGTGTCTAACCCCTAGTTCCTATGTATCCCACTCATTACAATCCATCCCTAGCTTGAAGGTTTTTCCCCTAAATTGGGACTCTTACACCTTATATATCCCAATCAATGTGACTAGGTGTCTAAGCCCTAGTTCCTATGTATCCCACTCGTTACAAGAGCCATGACCCAATCTTGGACTCTACAAAACTTGCCTATTTTGAAGTCTTGTGTTGAGTCTAATACTCATACATAGAGTCAAAATTTGAGTTTGACTAATTTCTAAACTTAGTCTTTTGGCACTAAGTGTAGGACTAGGTCCTATAGTCACTTCTCGCCATTGAGTCTAGGACTTATTTGTAGGCTTAGTTTCCAAATAGAGTCTAGAACTAAGTCTGTGTGTGCACATGTGTGCGTGTGTGTGTTCCACCTTTGCATTTGTTGGGGGTGCATAAAAGAAGTGTTTCTCATTTATTCTAAGATTTTCTCAAACTAGGGAATTGTGACATTGGATGAGGAAATGGGTTTCTTATGCTAGCTCAAATGAAACCATCTTCTTCTAGATTGCGATTTTGGGGAATGAAGGTTGGCCTGATAAAGGAAATCTGCAAGCTTTAGAGGTGTTGTCCTTAAAGACCATCCTTGGTAGATGTGGTATACTCTTTTTTAAAATCTCTACATTAAAGACATAAATCATGCTAAAATTGATACTTTGTTCAAAATGTAGTACATACAATCATGTAATTTTGTTGCCCTTGCTCATAAGTGTACAAATCATTACATCTAGCTCTCTCTTGCATAACCATTTCCATAATTTTGAAAACAAGAAATCCTTGGAATGGTTGTACCTAAGAAAATTATTAGTGAGATAAATAATCAGAGAAAAAGAGGAACTATAAGGAAAGCTAAACCTTAAAGGTAGAAAAAAACGATGTATGCATGTTTTTGTAACTGCATGTTTTTGTAACAGAGGCAATTGTTTACAAACCCACAAATCCTAACCTCTTCTTTCTTCCTTGCTCTTAACCCTAAAGCGCAAACACTTGCTCACAAATCCAAATCCTTAGCACGCACGCACGCACGCACGCACGCACGCACGCACGCACGCACGCACGCACGCACGCACGCACGCACGCACGCACGCACGCACACACACACACACACACACACACACACACACACACACACACACACACACACACACACACACACACACACACACACACACACACACACGACTTCCATCAGCAACAACAGTCATCAATAGTTAATGTAAATAAGTGAAATGGTGATTAAGTAGTGGACCTTTGATAATGAGTTGATGTAGACAAGTGAAATGGTGGTTAACGAGTGGGGCTTTGATAAGACAATGCTCACTACATTTCTAATGGATTTAGCCTAGGTATTAATTTTTTAAATTCTTAGGTCAATCTATTTGATGTTGATTAATTTGGAACATCCAAGTTGCTTATTAATAT
The DNA here is from genome assembly GCF_053477565.2 of Lygodium microphyllum. NCBI lineage: Eukaryota > Viridiplantae > Streptophyta > Polypodiopsida > Schizaeales > Lygodiaceae > Lygodium > Lygodium microphyllum. The sequence continues at coordinate 8,570,427 of NC_141136.1, forward strand.
GAGTAGATAAGTCATTAGATATAAAATTAGTTTTTAATAAAACTAATAAAAGTGCAAAAAGTCAAGTGCTGAAGAATGTGTTTTCAAAAGTTTGTATGAATAGTATTGAAAAACTTGAATTAGGGGTGTTGTATAAATATGTTAATATATGATGATATACTTTTTTGAACTTCCTAGTTAACTATATCTAGCTGATAATCTAGATGAAACCATTTTACATGATAAATAAGGAAAAAATGGGTCTAGATGATAACCTTCTCTATGCTAATTAAGAAAATCCTCTATATGATGATTAAGTGCAATATGTTATTAGTCAAGGAAACCTACTACTTATGTAGATAAGAAAAAATAACTATAGACTAGTCTAGCTAATTAATTGTGGTGATTTGCATAAAGAAGAGAATGAGAAATCTGTTTGTAGCACTTTATATGATCTACAAAAATATATGCAAAGTTGCCCAGTATCTCACATATATACAATGAAGTAGACACATTGCTTATTTGTTTAACTAGATAATAATTATTTGATTCAACATGTTGTGATTGGATTGCAAATGCACCAAAAAATTATTTCAATGCCATATATTTATGTGATGTTTGTATGAAGTAATACTAGACCTTTACAACATCATAAAGTGTGTAAAAACCATGGTTATTTAAAGATTCCTATAGAGACTTTTTCCTAGGGGTGCACTATTCATAAGGTTATCATCAATAGAGCATACCCTTTTCCTATTTAACCTATGAATATCCCCATTATATGATAGCCTTTGTACATTGTAGGTGTCTCAAAAATTGATTTTAGAGATCCGTTCGAGTGACCCACCCAAGGATTGTTCTATGGTTACTTTAAATACATGGTCCTTTCCTCTCTCTGATTCTTAGGTAATGTTAACAGGGAATGTGGAAGGCTACAATCAAAGGCAAATTCTATTTCAATAAATGTTAAAGACAATTGATGCACAAGTGTTGTGATTGTTTTCAGAAGGATATTACTTTTAGAGCACTTTGATATATTATTTTTGGGCACTTGTACTACTTTTCTGCATCGTGGACACATTAGTATCATGGTTGTATTATTTTGTGAGACTCAAGCTCATTTTTGTGCACATTGTATTATCACCCATAGTTGTATTGATCTGAATTGCAACCATTGTATGGATTATAAACATACATGAATATGTAATTGAAATAGTATAGGCTAGCTCTAAATAAGTTAAGATATAGGAAGGACCAGCTTAGATCCCACAAATTGGATAGGACATGGAAAAGAGGGTACCAATCCTAATTCATAGTTATGACCCTAAAACACAAAAGGGGTGAAAACCCTAAAATGCAAATAGGGTTCCACTTTAAACAAGGGGTTAAACTCTAACTGTAATCTTGGTCTATATAAGAGAAGGGGGTCTCTATTGTATTAGTCCTTTTGGTGCATTCACATTGTAGAAGCTCTATCAATGCAACTATTGAAGCTTTTCATTCACTTTTTCTAGTCTATCTTGTCTCCATTATTGAGGTGAGGGAGGGTGAGAGGTGTGTTGAGCAAGGGACTAAGGGAAGGTGAAGCTCTACATCTTCTTGTTGTTATTCTTCTTCTTTTCTATCTTCTTCTCTCAACATTAGGATACTTGATGGTGGTGGATCTAAAGGAGCAATGACATCAAATTGTGTTGCTTGGGTTGTGGAACCATCTTTGAGCCTTCAAGCTTTTGGACTACAACGCATAAAGGTAAGTCCACTACACTCAAAGCTAGTCTTATATCCTTTCTTTCTTGGGATCGAGAGGAGGATCCATGGTAAGTTATAGCGAAATATCAAGAAAACAAGATGAGAGATTGTTGCTAAAGTAAGTTACAAATTTGAAAGAATAGAAGTTCATCCAATGTTTTGATAGCCCAACATGTAACACAAAATTTTACTTCTTCCAATCAAAACATACTTTGAACCCTTTTTGAACTTGGAGGTCTTACCAAAGATATTGAAATTTCTATGCTCTACATTTGGCTTAAAGCTATTTTCTAACAATTTTCTACCATCTGAAGTCTCTTAATCTAATCAACCTTTGTCACAAAAAAGAATAGTTCTCCATCTTACATTAATAACAAGTATGGACTTTTTAACCCATTTGTTGAGCTTTCTTTGAAAAGGGCATGACTTTCCTATAATCCATCAAAGCATGTGGAATATTCTCTACTTTTCTCTTTATAAATAAGAAAATAAAGGGAGAGATTTAATCTTGTGTGATCCATCCCTTGTTAGTAGCTTCTTGTACATGATAAACTTCCATAAAAATAGATTGAATCTAAATGCTAGAGTTGTGTTCCACACTTGTAGGACCTCATACATCACTATTTCATTTTAGACATCTTTAGCTTTCTCCTTTGGATTTCTTTGGCAAAGAATATCAACTTATAGTTCTCCAAATCTTTCCTTTCCCAACAAAAAAGGGTTTCCCCCCTAGCATTAACCAATCACTTTGTGAGATGTCTAGTGTTAGCATGTAGTAACTCACTAGCACACTTTACTTTATACTTAGCATATGCACATAGAGTTCTCATTATATTATCTAAAGTATGAATAAGTACATTATTGCATGCATCTTTGTGGAAGTTAGAGTCATATACTCTCATGGGAAAAGAAAGGAGAGAGAATGTGTTCTTATCTTGTCTTGTTTCCATTACAACAATTGACTTCTCTTTACCTTGTTCTTGATTGTCCATGCTTTCTATATTTTTAATTCTTATTTCATGTTATTGCTATCCAAGTTTATGAACAACACTTAACAATTGTACCTCATTCTCCCATCTTGGTAAATTGAGGATGCTTGCAATATAAATTTGCAAACATATTTGGAGAAGTTTCAAGGCATGGTTGCAATGGAGGTACTTTAAGTTTCATGTTTCAATTTTGAGATTTTTGTGGTAAGACTATCATCCTAAAATTTCAAGTTTTGATACAATGAAAGCAATGAATGCAGTAAAATGATAAATCTTCACACATTTTTAAAAATGGAGGTCATTTCTAGTAGACCTTGGAGTCCTTTCATGTAAATAAAGATAATTCTATGTAGATATTATTTGTTGCAAATATAACATGAAATTTGAGTTATAACTACCATTGCTAAAAAATATAACTATCATTTTCAAGGTCTCTATCTCCTAATGTCCTAAATTCGAGTGTCTTGCACAGTAGACTAAAATTTAGGAGATTTTAGGTAGCCAAGCAATGTAGATAGTAAAGTAATTCAAGTGCTTTAGGCAGTGCAAGCACAATTCAAACAAGCTGTAGTTTAGATAGTGCACTAGTTTAGGAAGTACAATAGTCAAGTAGTCCATCATTTTAGAATATTTCTTTTAGTAAAATAGTTTAAGCACTTTTCTACACTCTAGACTTTTCAAAAAATTTCTAAGGAAGATCATGCATTAGAAAGTTTTCATGTAGTTCTTATATATAGGGACTTTTCAAGTAATTCATGCAATCATGTTTGAAAGTTGATTTTTCATTCTTTAATATATCTTAAAGGGCTAAGAAGAAAAATAAGAGATGTGAAATCTCATATATCTTTCACAATGTCCCAAATTTTTTTGCTAGGTATCACCACATAACAAGCCACAACTCCCACCGCAAATGCTATATGAGGTCTAGTTGCTATCATAGCATATAACAAGCTGCCCATCATTGATCCATGTGGCATCTTGGCTATCTCGGTCTTCTCATTATTTGACTAGGGAAGATTTGTCTGGCTATTTTAGTCTTCTCATCATTTGACTAGGGATAAACTGTCTAGCTAACCTTCACGTGAGAAGATAATGGGTAGCTAATAGGTATCTCACCATGCATATGGAATCGCTCAAGGACTTTATGAAGGTACTTCTTCTAGAAAAGTAGAGGAGTCCCTTAAAGCGATTGCACATAATGCTCATACCAAGTATGTGAGAGGCATATCCCATGTCCTTCAGCTCAAAGCTCTTCTTGAGTTAAGTTTCCAATGCATCTTGCTCATCATGAGCACTTCTAGCAATCGTCATGTCATCAACATATAGTAGTAAAATGATTAAGGCTAGCATCATAGACTTTCTTCATGTAAAAACACAGATGCATATCAATGAGAGAATAACCCTATGGATATATAAAGACATCAAAATTATAATGCCATTCCTTAACTTCTTGATTAAGTCCATAAAGACTCTTTCTCAACTTACATACTAGATGTTTCTTACCCTTTTCCTTCAAAGCCCTTAGGATAATATATATAGATATTCTCATGCAGGTTATTATGTTAGAAATCCATCTTAACATCCATCTGTTTTTAAGTTCAGATCCATGTATGCAATCAAGGCTAATATCAATAAGCAAAGGATAGTCAACTTGACCACATGGGAGAATATCTAATCAAAGTCAACTCCCTTTTCCTATTTAAAAGCCTTAGCAACCAAATGCACCTTGTATGTTATCTTAAGGTGACTAGTGTTTCTCTTTGACTTATATACCCACTTGAGTGGCAATGTATATTTACCATCTTGCAAGGAAACCAAATCCTATGTACTATTTTTCTATAGTGCGTCAAACTTAGAGTGCATGGCCCTCTCCTCCAAGACTATCAACTCTGCACATAGCCTCCTTATAAGTAAGAGGCTCACCAAAATCTTTCACCATCACATAATGTAGAGGGCTCAAATTTATCAAAAAGACATAAGGCTCTAGTAGAGTGTCTCAAAGTTAGCTGTGGGGCTTGTACTACTTATCCTCCTTGTTTAGCATCATGATCCTACACAATAAGAAGATCCTGGCTTACTATATCATCATTAGCACAATAGTTATAGTAGGCTGCCTAACTAGGACTGGCTATATTATAGCATGAGGATACTCCTGAAAGATCACCCTACGTACTTCAACTATCTATTTTGGCCTCATATGAATCTTTTTCTCATGGAGAAGACAACATCATGGCTACAAATAACCTTCCAAGCTTGTGGATCCCAAAGGTGATAACCATCTCACCTACATTAGCATATCCATGAAAGATACATTTTATGGACTTGAAATCCAATTCATTACATTTGTCTTTGGGAATATGGAAAAAAGCATCACATCCAAAGAGTCACAAGTATACATATGAGGGATATTTACTAGACCATTACCTCCTTTGCAAATATGCCACCAAGAATAGTGCATGGCGATCCATTAATTAGATGAATTATAGTAGTAACTACCGTAGCCCAAAAGTATTTTGGTAAGTTTGCCTAACTAAGCATACTGTGAACTATTTTTTAAATAGTTTGATTTATGCTCTCTACAAAACCATTTTAGGGCAGGGTTTATAGGGTTGTCAACTAACACTTAATACCCTTCTCATCACAAAATTGCTCAAATGCCTTACAAAAATATTCAACCTCATTGTTAGATTATATGCATTTCAGCCTATGCCCAGACTAGTTATCTCCTCAACTGTAGCTAGAAAGTGTTGAAATACAAGCAAAAATTTTGACTTTTGCTGTATGGGATAGACCCAAACTTTATCCACCAAGTAATCATCAATGAATGTCACGAATACTTTGCACCACCTAATGACTAATAGGGTGTGGGACCAAAAAGATCAGAATGCATAAGAGCCAACAACTCATCCACATACGTAGAACTAGATATTCTATGCAAGTTATGAGTCTAATTGCCATATAAACAATGATCATATGAATCAAAACATGAGTAATCAAGAGATGATAAGTATTGAAAACAAGTAAGGACTTTCATTCCCTCAAGGGACATATGCCCAAAATGGCAATGCAAAAGAGACACATGTGAAAGATCGGTCACAGCAAAATATGATTAACAAATCCAAATAAAAGAAAGGGATACAAGCCATCAACCTTGATACCTTTAGGAAAAATGAGGTTGCCACACGGTATCTTCCATACAGAGTCACCAAAAGATACATGATACTTGTCATCATCCAACTTTTCAACCAGCTGAGATAAGGCATTTTGTCAAAGTTAGGACATGATGTACATCATGAAGCATAAATGGAGTACCAATACCAAACTATAATCTCACATCATCTATGCCAACAATGTCACATACATGATTATCACCCAGTCTGACTAAACCTATAACAATAAAATACATATAAAATCAATGATGATGTAGGGTAACATGAAAGGAAGCCCCCAAATTAAGAAACCACATCACTAAGAGTAAGTAGACTAAACATTGAGAAGCTGAGTAGCATCAAGTGAAGAAATAGCAAGTATGTAATTATCTAAGATGTACTCCAAGGCATTTATCTCTTCCATCTTAACATTAGACTTATGAAAAATACTACAATCATCAAAAGACCTAGCATTATTCTACACTTTTCCTTTACCTTTTCCATGTCTATCATTATGCATCTTATGGCATTGTGGCCCTATATGACCTTGTTACTTGCAATAACATTGAGAGAGGACTAAGGATCGTGGGGCTTACTATGTGATTACCTAGAGACTTAAACTTGCCCTTGTTGGGTTGTGAGTCTCTACTATGATTATCATTCTCTTTTCTATTATATCTACATCTAATTGTAAGTACATGAGAAGTATGAGTTATATCAATGTTCTTCCTATTCACTTCTTCTGTAATAAGAAAAAATTCCTCTACATTAGAGCATTTAAACCTAAAAAGTGGAGCAAAAGTGGAAGCACAAGTAGAAGTAAGAAGAAAGTAAGAGCTATGGAGGTTCAAACAAAGAAGAGAGAGACTAGTGTGTGGGAACTCCAATAGTCACAATGTGTGACTTACCTTCCCTTATTCTATTTCCATTGAAAGAATAAAGTGATAGTGATGGGTATCCTCCACCTGTAGTGTATAGATGTGCAAGTACAATGTATGGCTATGTACATGTGCCTTTAACTCTCAACAATTTCTCACTTCTTAAAGGCAAATATACCTTGAGAGAGGAGAAAAAAGAAGAAGAGAAAAACAATATGTATAGAAGTACAACTGGATGATAAAAGATGTAATCCCATTCCTATCATCTTCCTAAGAAAAACGTATCATTCTACTTGGAGACCTTTAGTAAGTAGATTTGTGGGATTCATATCCATAGGGATCTTGACAAGCTCAATGGATAAAGTGATAGTGCACCTCAATGTGCTTTGTCTTTGCATGGAAGAAAAAATTATGAGCCAATTGAATGGTGCTCATTAAAATTAAATGCAATGTAGGAGTCATAGTGATACCAAGATGTGCAAGCATATGGCCTAACCATAGGGCCTTTTTGCAAGCATTAATGGGTGCAATGTACTTAGTCTTGGTAGTATCTAAGGCTCTAGATTTTTGCACCCTAGATATCCAAGTAATAGCACCTCCAACAAAGGTAAAGACATCCAAAGGCCGACTTTCTACTATCTACATATCCTACATAATCCAAGTCAATGTAACCTATGAATCCCATATCTTGGCTACCATAGAAAATGCACATGTCTCCAATGCATTTAAGGTATCTTAGGATATTTGTCATGGATCCCAATGGTTCCCACCAAGTTTTGCCATATAATGAGCCACAACTTCCACTGCAAATGCTATATTAGGTCTAGTGGCTATCATGACATATATCAAATTGTCCATTGTAGATGCATACGGGATCTTGGCTATCTTGGCCCTCTCATCATCTGATTGGGGATAATCGACCTGGCTAGTCTTCATATGAGAAGTAATGCATAGCCAATAGGCTTACCATCCTACGTATGGAATTTCTTAAATACCCTGTAAATGTACACATTCTAGGACAAGTAGAGAAGTTCCTTAGAGTGATTACATGTAATGTACAGTCCAAGAATATTCGAGGTTTCCCCCATATTCTTCATCTCAAAGCTCTTCTTGAGCGGAGTCTTCAAAGCATCTAGCTCATCATGGTTCCTCCTAGCAATAAGCATGTCATCAACATAAATCACCAACATAATAAGACTGCTATCACATGCCTCCTTCATATATATGCACAGATCCATATCACTATAGGAATATCCCTATGAATGCATAAAAGCATCAAACTTATGGTACCATTTCCTAGGTGCTAGCTTAAGCCAATAAATACTCTTCTTCAATTTGCACACAGGTGTTCGCTACATTTTTTCATAAACTCCTTAGACTATTGCATATAAATATCCTCATGTAAGTCCACATGGAAAAAAGTTGTCTTAACATCTATCTAATAAAGATCTAATTCCAACTAAGCAACCAAGGCCAATATCAAGCACACGGTAGTCCTCTTGTGATATTCCAACTTTATTTTCAATCTTCTCGACTTCTCACAATTAGATTTGAAGAATTATAGACCATTGAATAGTCTAGGAAGTCTCAAATAAAATAGTTCCAAGTTCATAACCTGACACTTTTCCGAGTTGATAGGGACTGTAGCCATCCTTCACGAAAGTCACCACACGAATGCAAGTATTGGGCTGTAAGTCACGATTAACTAAGCCCATTTAAAACTTAGAAAGTAAGGAAAGTTTAAAATCTTTAAGAAAAAATAAGATTAAGAAGGTGACGATGAACAAGCCGCCCCCACCCCCCCCCCCTCGACACCTTTTTCTTTGACAAAAAATGGCACATAATTTCTCCTAAATTTGGAGATCCTGAAAGCAAGAGCAAAAGACTGAATTCTCCTCCTCAATCATGGGAAAAGATTGAATTCTCCTCCTCAATCATGGAAAAAGACTCCAGCAATCTCCCCTTCTTCTCAGTTTGACAAGAGGCTTAGATTGAAGCAAGATCATTCGAGAGCTAGGCACATCAATCATAGCATCTCTAGCAACCTCTCTGGACCTCAAAGATCAGATCGCCAGCATCAAACTACATCTTGAAAGCTTCCAAATTGTTGGATTGCCAAGATACCCTCCACAATGAGCTCCCCATCTTGGCCACAACCCTTCTTCTTCAATTTAGTTATAAATACGAGGCATGAGGAGCCGTTGGAGGGCAGCCTAGGAGCAAGAGAGGAGAGGCTCTTCTCAAGAGTATAGAGCAAGAGGGAGTGGGGCAAGAGAAGCGCAAGGCAAGAGAAGCGCAAGGACATGAATACTCATCACGAAGACAAGAGGATACTTCGTAGGCTCTTGGAATAAAATCCCCTATCCCTTCTACCCCCACTTCCCTGTGGAATTAAGACTCTACTCGATTTTTCTAAATTCCCAGTGATCACCATCCCCCATCAATTGAATTTCCATCAATCCAATTGCGACAACCCCAATCACTCTTACCAAAAATCCCCTCTACAATATCATGATTAAAGACCATGGTCTTGAAGAAGAAAGTTATGAAGGTCACGGAGACAGGAGCTGCCAATAGCATTTCGGATATGACCACTGCAAACAAAATGATGAGTATTGGGATTACAAATGAAGCTATGAATACCATTAACCAAACACTCATCATGGATCCCCATGTACTATATTTTGATAATAAAGGTAGCTAGCAGCCTATCATCCCATGAATTGGTAGCAAAAAGCTACATTTGTAAAATATGATTTTATTTATTTCTTGCATAAAGTCTTTTAAAGGGAATTTTAATCACAAATTCCAAGGGGTAATTTGGGCTTGTATGAGATGTACCAAGGAGAAGTACAAGGAAGGTATTGTGTTCTTAAAAATACATAATATTTTTTATTTGTATTGATCTAACAAAACCTCTAATGGATAAACATGGAAGCTAATTCTTAGGATATAAAAAACCTTGAGATGAAATTATCAAAAGAATACTTTTCATAATAAACTAACCGATATCTTTTTTGACTGCAGGCAAGGACCCACAAAAACTCCATTGAGAAAAGTCCTTTAAGGAAGTTGTTCTCAAAAATGGAATTCTTGTTTAGATTCAATCCAAACTAGATCCCAAGGAAGGGGAAATTCGAGAAGATTATTAAAAGGAATTGCCACTTATGCTAAGTTTTGCCTTTGTATTATTATTTTTGGAAAGAAAAGATTTGTCTTGGAAATAAATATGTTAAAAGTTTATGCATTCAAAATTAGATGTTTGTGATTGTAGGTTAGGTACTAATATTTTCTAATCATCAGGCTAAAAGATGGATGATCGGGTATAGATCACTGACTAAGGCAGTATTTCGATTAGCACAGAACATCGATTGAGCCAATGTTCTTGATGGCGCTAGACCTTCTCAAGGATAGCATGGATAAAACCTACTCCAGGGGTTTTTTTTTTCACATTAGTGAGTATAGACCAATTGTAACACGAAAGGTCTTATCATAGCGGACTCTAGTTTGTAGGAGAGGAGATGAACATACTAGGGGGCTCTGGTCATAAACTCCTTAGGCTCTTACGAACTACCAACTACCCTTCAAATTCCAGATAGTATCCTGGAATTTCCAATATACTAGTTTAGGAAATGAACTTGGAGAGAAATAATACCTTTGGGTTATCATTTCTAGCTAGAATAGAAAACATTGTAAAACATTATTTTTTTAAAAGGAACTATTGAGAAGGGATTGCTTTACTCTATTTTGTGTTGTGAAATACAAATTTGTATCATGAAATAATTCAAAGAAGCTATTTTTATATATTGAATCTAAGGTGGTAGGTAATTAGGTAATTAAAAATACTCTCTCAAGTGAAGCAAGAGGATGGACCCCCAATAGATCCAAATCTATGGTTGGGTGGTCTCTGTGAAGAATCAGAGTGAAAGCCAAGATAAAAATGTGCACAAGAGGAACAGAAGATCTCACAAGTACAAGAAAAGCCAAGATTGAAATGTGCACAAGAGGGAGGGAAGAGCTCACAAGTACAAGAATAAGAGGGAGAGAAGAGCTCACAAGTACAAGAACAAGTCTTGCTTATTCAGTTGCTCATGAAAGTACAACTTGGGTCACTCTCACCCATCAATTGATGTAGACCCATGGGCTATTTATATAGCCCTAGATGGGTAAGGTTAGGGTCTCCCCTTCCCCTCAGGACCATTCACACTCAGCTACCCTTATCCTCTCCAGCATAAGGAGAGTTCACATGCTTACATTCTCAATACCCCCTCTCAATGCCAAGTGGTATTGGATAAAGCATGACAGGATTCCCCCCCTTAATCCACAATGAGATGCCTTTATAAATCAAGCTACAAAATATGGTTATAGGTAGAGAGTTTACAAGACTCAAAAGAGTTGATCTTTAGTGGATTGGGAGGCAAAGTTAGCCTCAGATTCCTTAGGTGGTTTTGGAACACTGGGACACTTATATCCAGTCTTTTTGCATTTATTGCACTTCATTATTTATGGGTACTTCTTCTAGCAATTACTTACAATATGCCATTTTTTATGACAAAAATAGCACTTTGTAGAAACTGTATGGACTAACACTTGCTCACGGGAAGTAGATGCTGAAGTGCCTTTGTTATGTTTCCTCTTCTCTTCATCCTGTCGGAATGAGCAGGATCTAGGACATGGCAATCAGTTATGGTGGATGAAAGGAGAAGAGTAAACTAATGATGGAGAAGACAAAGACACTGTTTGTTACACAAGTGAATAAGGTTCCAAGATTGAGACTTGGACTCATAAACACAATCTTGTGTATGTGTACAATGACATTGACACTTTACTGATAAGAAAAGAGCACTATCATTGCATTTAGAAAAGGAAGAAAGTACAATGCTTTATAGGAAAGTGGAAAACTGCAATAGACACCACTGTGCATATGGGATAGGTAAGCCTGCATGTCCTTGGCCGTGAAGATCCATTACAAAGAGGTTGTTAGTGAGTGTGATTGCTGAATCTCAACACCCCTCCTCAATCACAACTAGAAAGGCACAAAGTGTGTAGAGGCTGTAATGAGAACCACCTGCAAAGTGTGGGCACACCACAAACATGGTAGACACTAGAGGCCTCGCAGAAAAGGCTAAGTGTGGGCACCAAAAACATGATGGACATCCAGAGGCTGTAATAGGGGCCTCACAAAGTGTACAAGGATTGTAGTGCCAAGTTACATGAGGAGTTTACAAATCTTATGGCAAGAAGCATTAGGGCAAGGAAATACAAGGCTTTTAAAAAGTCTATCAGAGTAATGAGAGTAGAAGGACTAATGAGTCTTGTCCTTCTTCCGATCCTGGTGGTCTTCATCTTCATCTTCATCTTCATCTTCATCTTTTGGTCCATGGTCTTCTTCTTCTTTCACAGCTGCACGATAGGCCTTTTGGGACCTCTTTCTAGCATGACAGAACTTCTCAGTGTGTCCGGTCCTTTTGCAGAAGTCACAGAAGAGCAGTTCCTTTTTACCTTTGTATCTGTTGTTTACATATAACATTTGTTCATCCTTTGAAGTGCTAGGCTCTTCTTTGCTTTTAAGTTTCTTTTCTTCCTCTAGTAGAGAGGCTTTAATGTCAACAAGTTGAGGATCAGGCATATTGGTTAGAGTGGTTGATACATTATCATAAGCAAGAGGCAGACTTTTTAACAAGACACCAATGCAAACATCTTCATCCATTTTTAGCTTTATCCCTGCAAGTTGAGTAAGTTGGCTTTCCATGTAGTTCAGATGGGATGCTAGGGATGTATGAGGCTTCATATCAAGTCAGAAAAATTCAATTAATAGACCATACTTAGACGACTTTGATTGTGCCCCAAATAAGGTATCCAATTTGTCCCAAGTGTCATGGGACGTGTCACATGCATCCACATGATGGATTAGCTGTCATCCAATTCCAGTTTAATGATGGCTCGTGCCTTGTCATCATTCTTCTGCCAAGTAACTGCAAGGTCCGCATCTCGAGGTTTCTTCTCTTTGCCATTTGTGACGGCCTAGAGACCCTTCTTCATCAGGATGAGCTTGATGCGAGTTTGCCAAGTGTGAAACCCGACTCCCTTGAACTGAGCATTTGGAGAGTCTTTTCCCATGTTGGATAGCAGCAACAAATCAGTACCAAGATTCTCAGATGTTACAGGTGAAGGAGCAGATTACAATGTGTCAAGAGACACAAGTAATGGTAGTGTGAAAACACACTATGTAGAGACTCAATTTTGAGCTTGAATCTTCCTTGCTCGGGGTCGTTGATCCTTCTTTAGTCTTCTCAGGTCCTTCCCCTCCTTGATTTGGTGCTGGGACAATAGATCAGAGTGGGCTTTAGCTTGGTTTAGTGGTAGGAGTGAGAAAATGAGAAAAAAATGAGCTTGGGAGATTTTGGCTATGGTGGAATTAGGGTTTCTGAGACAGGGGCCTGGTTTTTTGCAGATTGCAGGAGTTGTAGTTGATCATTTCCCAAAATTTTTACATGTATAGGAAGCTTATTTCATAGCCTTTCAAAGCCCCGTGGTTACAGCCTGGAATTCATCGTGTGTTGATGGTGCAGACAGTACGATCAGCAACTGCGTAGTCTGGACAGCGACGATGAATTTTTGCAATGCCAGGGCTGTCGATTGCCAATGTGCCTCTGTGATGTGCCAGGAAGGAGGGCAAGGAGTCAAGGAATGATTCTCTAGAAGAAAGCTTGGGGAGATATTGCCTGATTCAAGAAATCGAAGAGCTCAAATGCAGGTAGGTGCAGGTTTGGCTATGGCTACCAAACAGGGCAGTGAGAAAAAAGAGTAGAAGATGAAGTCTTGAGCTGGACTGAGCTCAAGCTGAGCTAGATGAAAGTGAAATGGAGCTGAAGGAGTAGTGCCATGCCCGTCTGGGCTCTGATACCATGTCGAAATTAGCGGGATCTAGGACATGGCAGTCAGTTATGGTGGATGAAAGGAGAAGAGTAAACTCATGATGGAGAAGACAAAGACACTGTTTGTTACACAAGTGAATTAGGTTCCAAGATTGAGACTTGGACTCATAAAAACAATCTTGTGTATGTGGACAATGACACTAACACTTTACTGATAAGAAAAGAGTACTATAATTGCATTTAGAAAAGGAAGCAAGTATAATGCTTTATAGGAAAGTGGGAAACTGCAATAGGCACCACTGTGCATATGGGATAGGTAAGCCTGCATGTCCTTGGCCCTGAAGCTCCATACAAAGAGGCTGTTAATGAGTGTGATTGCTGAATCTCAACACATCCAAACATGACTGGATGGTACTTGCCAAATTTTGATTGGGGATATTGGTAAGGGTAGTAACAAGGGTTGGAAATACCTTCTTTACAACCTTCAAAAGGATGGCAATGGCATCTTCATCATGACTTGGTGCTTGAACGAAGGCCAGTTGTGCCATGAGCCCCTTCATATGTGAAATAAACTTACTTAGGACTTCTCCTTGTTTATACTCCAAGCAAAAAAATTCAATCTTTAGAAAAATCTTGGAGTTCTTCCCTGTAGCACCATAGAGCTTTTCAAGCTCATCCCATTTCTCCTTGGCAGTGGAGAGTTGGTCAATATGATGAATTAGGGGTCACTCATCCAAATGAAGCATAACGATGGCTTGAGCTCACTCATCATCTTCTACATCAAGTGGATTTGTTGGATCAATAACTTTGGTCCCTTTTATGAAGGGCCAAAAGCCCCATTCCATCATTTTATATTTCACCAGGACTTGCTAGGGGTGGAAATCTTTTCCATTAAACTTGCGGATTTGAGGCCTTACATCTACATAAGCCATGGCCATAATAGGAAGGTCTTACCTACTACCTTATGACAATGCCTAGTCCTTTACAAATGGCCAAGTATGAACCAACTAAAAGAATTGATAGCCTTACAAATGATAACCAACTTTAAAACTTTAAGGATGAAAAATGTTGAAAATCATTCATATATAGTACTTCAAGGTAAGATTTTGGCGGTCCTTCCCTTCAGACAACTCTTGATTTACGTTTCATTATTTTCCTGGGTTTCAATGAGGTGAACTTTGATTGGACCTTTGGTTCCTCCCCACCTTATTGTTTAGTGAAATAACATTTGGTTGAGCAAGGTCAATTAATAAATTTGACACTTAATGAAGAGTCCAATGAGATTTCACTAACATTAATGTTCATGTTTCGGCATAAGGAACTAGCACTAATGTCATTAAATGTATTTTTAGTGCTTAGAAGCACTCATCTCAAGATTAAGACCACTTGAGATGTTTAGGTATTTACCTTGTCAAGCTTGGTGAGATACTTGACTAATTATCGGTGTTGAGAGCAGGCTTCTCAGTGAGCTTATGATATCCTTCAAGTGTTGAAGCTATTCATAAATCAAGAATATACATCATAGCATATGATTCAGTGATTAAAATCAATGTTAATGATTCCGAGATTGAAAAAAGCGAAAAATAGGAAGCTTGAAGCTTCTTGGCTATGGCTGCTTGAAAACCCATAGTCAAGGTTTTGGTCATAGTAGATAGTAGGAGAGGAATTAGGACAAACCCTCTTAGGTGAAGATGGTCCACTAGGGGGCCTAACAAAGTACTATGGTAGCTGCCCACATTGCATCGCCTCCTGATCACGCCAAGCTCTGAAATATCACACTGCCTAGACTACACCATTTTCTGAGAAAACTGAGCAATGTTGCCCTCCTCAACGCCCAATGTTTCTATTTGGATGTGACGTGTTGGAGTGCCCTGAGCTGAAAATAAAATCTCCAAAATGAATCGGAAGCTAATATTGCCTCCTTTCCACATGCTAGCCCCTCCAAGGTGAGGGGATCAAGCTGGCTATGGTGGAAAATAAGGTAAATGAGAAGGCAAAAGATCTTATTGTGCACTTATGTGTGTAAAGAGGCTGAGGGAAGTTGAAGGATTAGAGATGGCTCTAATACCATGTGAAAAAGTAGAGTGGAAGCCAAGATTGAAGTGTGCAGAAGAGGGAGAAGAGAAGAGCTCACAAGTACAAGAACAAGTCTTGTTTATTTAGTTGCTCATGAAAGTACAACTTGGGTCACTCTCACTCATCAGTTGATGTAGACCCATGGGCTATTTATATAGCCCTATATGGCTAGGATTAGAGTTTCCCCTTCCCCTCAAGACCATTCACACTCAGTTACCCTTATCCGCTTCAACATAAGGCGAGTTCACATACTTACATTCTCAACAATCTCAGTAAGCTGAGAGATTTCTTAGGAAGAAATAAAAATTGCATTTTTGATAGAAAGCTTGACTTGCATCACTTTAGAACCATGGGCAGAAGGGATCAAAGTGCCACACTTCCCTTCGTCTCCCATTCTCTTTGAACCTAGTGCAATGCAAGCTTGTTTCAGTAAGTAAATTCTATAAGGGATGGAAACTCAAACCACTAACACTAATCAACCATTAGTAGTTGATTTGAATAAAAATACTCAAGTCGATTCTTGTGCAAATGATTGAAACTTGCACTGTGGGGGGGTAGACTCAAGCGAGCCTAGTTAGCAAACTTCGAGGTTTTTTTATCAAAATCCCATATGGCATTTTCTAGGACAACTCTTGATGGGCTACTAAGAACATACCACCAAGGAAAGCTAGCAAGCGTGTTATAGTTGGTATCAGAGCGCACATTGATATAGGACATGAAATAAGTAAATAAAACTAGTTATAATTATAGCATAAAATATATTTCCCTTAAGTTGTGAAATATTCTATTGTAATATATGTTCTTGATTTCTGGAAGAACGGTAAAATTTGGAAATGATTCTTTATTTTCCAAGTTATGTTTATGTCAGCAATGCACTCCTCTAGTTTCAGCTAGAGAAACCGAATGATGTGAATATTAGATCAGATATACAATCCTTCACCCTTGTATTACGAAAGAGGATGGATGTTAAGAAAAGGGTATTGTTACATTGACACAAACTGTCCAGCTTACCTCTAGAATAATTTAAAGAGGCTAAGGTGGATGGAAACCCTTAAGGTTGCCAAGATTATTTCTTCTATGAGGCCAAAATAAACTCAAACATGTTCACTGGAGAATGACAAGTCAAATTAAACGAGTACATCTATGAGGAGGTTACAAAGGTTATACCGACTGATCGAGTCATGGTTGTAGGATGCTCCAATTACCGTAACTACAAGAAAGATGGATTACATGATCTTCCCCTAAAATACAAATTTCTAGATATTCATTCCTAGAATCCTAATTACTATGTATGAACGTACCGCAATGACATGCCTAGATTGTGGTAGAAAAACCTTTTCCAAGAATAATATGAGCTCCCAAACTACTTGAATAATGTATTCTCTTCCTATTGAAGTAAAGAATTATTTTTGTCCACCTGTTTATCTCCTTGATAATCAAGAATTGTGAAAAGATATTATCCGTTTGATAAAAGTTTTTTTAAAAACTCTCTTTTGAAGTGTAAACCCTGATCATTATCAGAAGGTCAAGTAGTACATAATTCCCTTCCTAAATTATGAGGTGGATTAAGCAAGGAAACATCTTTTTTTTAATATAGTTGGAGAAAAAATTGATCATAAAATTTGCATAATTTCCTAGAACGTCACCCCAAATCTCAATATTACAAAAGCTCAAGAGAAGAAATTGCTAGCGGAGATTGATGGTAAGGGGAGGGACATTCCAACAGAAGTAGAAACATGGATAGAATCTATGGAAGACTATTTCACCGCTGAAGGGTCTGCACCATCAAATCAAGCAATGATCGCCAAACTAAAACTCATATGAGATGCCCGTCTTTGGTGAAAACAACGATGCAAGAACCAAAGAATGTCCGAAAGTGCTATCACTTGGGACAAGATTAAGGACGCTATGCGTGGGAGGTACCTTCCACCCACATATCAAGTCTAGAAGATGAATAAGTTCCTTAACCTAAAGTAGTTAAGCCTAATCCTAGAAGCTTACTACTCCAAATTCGTAACACTTCTAAAATATGCACCTACCATGGATTCACAACAAGTATCCAAATTTTACTGCTGAAGGGAATGCACCGTCAAATCAAGCAATGATCGCCAAACTAAAACTCACAGGAGATGCCCATCTTTAGTGAAAACAGTGATGTAAGAACCAAAGAATGTCCGAAAGTGCTATCACTTGGGACAAGATTGAGGATGCTATGCCACATATCAAGTCTAGAAGATGAATGAGTTCTTTAACCTAAAGTAGTTAAGCCTAATCCTAGAAGCTTACTACTCCAAATTCGTAACACTTCTAAAATATGCACCCACCATGGATTCACAACAAGTATCCAAATTTTACTGCTAACGGGACTGCACCGTCAAATCAAGCAATGATCGCCAAACTAAAACTCACAGGAGATGCCCGTCTTTGGTGAAAACAGTGATGCAAGAACCAAAGAATGTCCGAAAGTGCTATCACTTGGGACAAGATTAAGGCTGCTATGCGTGGGAGGTACCTTCCACCCACATATCAAGTTTAGAAGATGAATGAGTTCTTTAACCTAAAGTAGTTAAGCCTAATCCTAGAAGCTTACTACTCCAAATCCGTAACACTTCTAAAATATGCACCTACCATGGATTCACAACAAGTATCCAAATTTTGCAATGGCCTAAATCTGCCCCTGAATATACACCTTGAATCAATGAAACCATCAGATTTAATGGACGCATTGATTTAAGCAGGTCCAATAGTTCAGGAAATCGAATAAAGGCCAAGAAATGCAAAAATTTGGAACAAAATCAATCAGAATAAGGGCAACTTCCAAGGTTATGCAAAAATAGCCCAAGGGTAGTATCAACCAAATAGGATGAAGAAGGCCAAATCAAATGCAGTGGGAAACTTTATACCCACAGGAAAGAGCAATGAGGCTCCAAGGTACTTCTATTGCAAGGAACCAAAACATTTCAAGAGAGAGTGGTCAAAGCTTGGCCCAAACATCCACCAAGGTTAGTTTCGCAAGCAAAGCCAAGATGTTAGAAGAAAGGTTGCTGAAATAAACCTAAAGGAGGTCAGTAATGATAAAGATCATACAATGGAATCCGATTTGGAAAAAGCAAGAGTACACACCCCTTTCAATAAGAAGATTCCAAATCACCAATTCTTAGTAATTCAAACACCAACAAATTATCAATGTAAACCCTTTCAAATTTTAATCGATTGTGGAAGTACCCACTCTTTCGTATCACCAAAATGTGCGAAAAGGCTCGGAATAAACACCACTCTTGCACCTATTTTGCTTGTGGAGTTAACAAATGTGATAAAAGTTCTATCAGCACAACAAACTAACAAGGTAGAATTTAGCTTGGGTGGCAATTCTTCCAAAATGAGCTTTCGAATTATGAATAACGGGGCTTATGAATGTCTACTAGAGGTATGGATTGGTAAATTCCAAATAATGCTCATATCCATTGTGGAAAGGGCCAAATCACATTTCAAAACTCAAAGGGAGCACAAGTAACCACTCAAGGAGAAGCAAGAAACCCTAAGGTTCAACTGGCTAAAGCTTCTCAAATAGTAAATGGACTAAAGAAAGGATTACCCATCTATCTAATTAAACTCAACAAGGCCAAGTAGGATAGTGAAGACAAGAATCAACCATCTTGGCTAAAAGAATATGTAGATGTTTTTCCAGAACACCTGATAGAGCTTCCACCAACAAGGGAAGGATTTCAAGATATTCAATTCATTCCAGGCGCTGCCCCTATCGCCAAACAGCCCTATCAAATGTCAATTTCAAAAGCCACTGAGCGAAAAGAACAACTCAAGTAGCTATTAGACCAAGGATACATCTGGCCAAGTAATTCACCATGGGGAGCCCCAATACTATTTCAGAAAAAGAAAGATGGGACAGTTCGCCTTTATATCAATTACCATGGATTAAACTAGGTAACAATGAAAAATAAATTTCCAATCCCCAGGATAGACTAGTTGCTTGATCCACTCCAAGAAGCGAAGGTCTTTTCGAATATCGATCTCAAATCATATTATTATCAAATAAGAATTAGGGAGGAAGATATCCCTAAAACTGCTTTTAACACAAGGTATGGCCATTATGAGTTTATTGTGATGTCATTTGGATTAACAAATGCTCATGCCACCTTCAATAGATTGATGCAATACAATTTTTGACCCTACCTTAACGACTTAGTCCTCGTCTTCTTTGATGATATCTTAACATATTCAAAGAATGAAGAAGACCATGGACCACAACTACAAGTAGTTCTTTAAACAATGAGAGCCCACAAATTGTATGCCAAAAAGAAGAAATGTGCCTTCTTCAAAAAGTAGATTGAATATATAGGATTCTAAGAGTGGATTTAAAAGACCATTTTTGAAGTAGAAAAAAGCATGAGGGGCCATAAAAGACCAAATTTTGATGCAAAATGAAGTGGTTGCGGATAGTTGAGTTAGAGTTTTCCTAGATGGAGTTCGATGTTAGGAACCCAACGCAAGTCTCAATTCGTCGATCGGAGTTTGATTGACCCCCCCCCCCCCCCCATTTAATCCATGAAAGGTTTTGCGTTATAAAACAACTACATGATTCGAGAGTCAAAAAGTGTGTCAAAGTTCCCAACTCTAGGGATTTTGGCGTCACAAAGATATCTAGCCAAACGAATCTTGAATCCGAGCTCGTTTGTCCCTCCGAAAGCGAAAAAAGAGTTGAACTAGATATTTTAAAATTAAAACCTTAACCTTGATTAATGAAAGAAAACAAAAAAAAAAACTAGTGGTGAGGAGGGAAAATTTCTGGCCCATTTCTTTGAGAATCATGCCTCTCCGATATTGGGGTTGAGGGAGAATTGACTGTACATTTCTTATCCACTCTGAGGGCTCCATTTTGGGTGTAAGCATGTTGATGTTCATGAAGGTGGTGCTGGAGCAAAGGAGATCATAGATCAAGCTGTTAGAGAGCGTCAATAGCCAAGAATGAGCATCAATAACCTCCCAACCATTAAATATATGCCTCCAAAACTGTGCTTTTATGCGTAAGTGGTAGATTCATTTGTTTTATGATAGATGTTTCATAAAATTGTTTGTAAATGATTGCCTTTGATTGAAAATATTAAAATCTATCAGAAATCTTGAAGAAGACCAAAAAAATTAGTCATTTAATAATTTACACCAAAACACATAAAACTTGCAATTATGCAATTTTCATAGAAATGATAAATTTTGGGGATTTTGTTGTGATTTTGGGGTTCACATGGAGTAGAAAAGAATATAAAATCAATTCTTAGTGATTGTGATCATTCCCAATCCATAAATCAAAAATATCAAAAATTTTATGTAAATAAATGAAAAAAATAGTGAAAAAAAGAAAATTTTAGGTTTTTGTGTTAGAAAATTAAAGAAAAACATGCTTTATGTTCGTGGATGTATGACATGGCTAGAGCATGAGGGATAACCCTGAATTTGGTCTTGTCTCTATGTTAAAGTATAGTTTTTACCGCTTTTACAAAAAAAACACATGAAAAACCGCTCTTTACACCTATCAATGATGCATAGCCTAAACAGTAGGGGGAAAGAGGGGTTTTGATGTTGATTAGTTGTTGATAACATTTGAAATTTTGATATATTTATTTGTGCATACCATATAGGACATTTATAAATTAAGCTTAAAGGGGTCGAGCAACACAAGGATGCTCGGTGCTGACCCTTAGTAATGCAGCATTATGTGTAAGCTAAAATCATTGAAAGAAATCTCTTTACACTTCACAATGTTATTTGCTAAATTATAAAATATTTTAGCACTTTCATTCATACACAGTTGCATTGTTCATATCACATGGTGTAATTCCTGGATGCATTGCAATTGGTTTTCTATACATATGACCCATGCAGAGTTGTGAGATATCTAAGTTGTAGGTTTAGACGATTGGGTTCCTTCGAAAACTATTAAGTGAAGAAATATCATATCTCCTAGAACGTTTAAAAATAAGAGTGGAGTGTATGACGTATGTGTTATTTGTGCTAGTGGCACATTGAGGGGCCGATCCTCGAGGTGTAGGAGAGCTGTAATGGGGCCATAGTATTCAATCGAGGGGTGCCTCCTTCTGTTTGTACATATGAGGTGTTTAACCCCGATGTATGTGTGGGGACTCCCTTTGAGTGTGGGGAAGGCTTAACTATTGGACTAGAATTCAAAACAAACATGAAATTTACAATAGAAGTTAGGGGAGTGTGTCCCTTAGACGCTCCTGGGCCGCAAGGCCTAGTGGGTGTATTCTTTGAGTGTAGAGAGGCCCAACTAGTGCTTAGAGCCAGTGTCAGCGGGCCCATTTCAGGTCGTGACAACAAGTGGTGCATTTATCAGGAGCCGCTAATAAGTGGCAGTTTTTGAATCTCTGTCAATTGGGACCAATTCATTAGTGTATGCGAAAAATAAGTAAGAGATAGACTCATAAGACCGTCAAGACGAGCTTCAAAAGCAAGAAAGAGATGAACGGGCTAGACACCAGGCCAAAATAATTAGAAGATATTCTATGCAAAGGACTGGTCTAATATCCTTACAAAGGCAAGGTCTTAGTAACCCTAGCTCAGCGCATAGTCCGTTACGGGATGGAAGCTCCAGTACTTCCCCCCTTCCAATTAGTCTATCCACTTTGAGTGGAGCGATAGTTCCAATTTTTCAGGCTCCTTTAGTGAATCCGGTTCTTACCATGGTGGCACAACCCATTGCAATCCCAACAGGGACGTCGAACTTGCCAACTTTAGGGTTTCCTCTACCCATTTTTTATGGGTTAGCAGAGGAAGATGCATAACTACATATCAATTAATTCCAAAAGTTAATGTTTAACTATTGAATTCAAGTTGAAGAACACTTGATGATGTTCTTCAATGTGACTCTAAAAGGACGAGTTGCAGTGTGGTATTATAGCCTAGAGGTTGGAACCATAACTACGATTGACTTATTCTTTGCGGCATTTCGAAAGGACGAGTTGCAGTGTGGTATTATAGCCTAGAGGTTGGAACCATAACTACGATTGGCTTATTCTTTACTACCTTTCGAAGAGAGTTTGCCCCTGAAAAGGGAGGTCAATATTGGCTATGTGTCCTCAATGTTACACATCAAGAACCTCATGAGAATGTCCGTGGGTATGCCAAGAAATTGATGGAGGTATTCTGTAAGTTGCAAACATATATCCCTATTCTAGTTGCTGCTCAGTTGCAATACTTTTTTAATGTAGTTAAGCAATGTTGCTCTTGCCGACCTTGATACGGTTATTACACGAGCAGAAGAGGTAGAATCACGATTACAAGTGACTTATGCCTCTAGGGTGAATTGGAATCCGAGTTTTGGGTTTCGAAATTATTTAGCGCTTACAAATGGAGGTCAAGGGATGCCCATGAGTCCTCCTAATGGGAGAGGAAGCATAATTCCAAAAGTGCCCATGTTGTCAGCTCCTCCTAGTGTGACCATGTCTATGACTAGTCAAATGGCTCCACTGACTGTTGAAAACCCAATGATAAATCCTACCATTGTTCTAGGCAATCAATAGCCAATCCCTAATCAAGTGGTTAGGCCAATGGAACAATAGGTAGAGGATCGCAAATATGAGTCAAGTGCCTCAAATATCCTTGGCAAAGTTAAGGATATGATGAAGCACTATACTTATATGATTAGCAAACAATATACACAAATAGCCATTGATGTCAATTTTCTTAAGAAGTAACAAAATTTGATAGGGAGTCAACGCCCTAAAGAGGGTGGCCCCTCAAGATTCAACTTGTAAGTGGTGTGGTGGCCAACATTTCCCTAGGAATTATCCAAATGTTAAATGTGACATATGTGGAAAGTCAGACCATTTAGCTAGTACTTGTTGAAGTAAGATTAGCTCTCTCCAGCAAGGAAGTAAACAGCCAAGTCCAGTTAATCATCGAGCACAAGGGAATAATCTCTAGCAAGATGAAGGACCAAAAAAAATATTACAAAGAGGGAAAGCTATGGTAGAGGAGTTACCTAGTGGCAGTGGAGTTAGCCTTATAGAAGATGTTTGCATCAATGGCACTGAAGCTTCTAATCTGCGGGTTATTACAAGAGGTCAAAAGGGTAAAGAAATTGGCAAAGCCAAGGCAAAACCTGTCAAGGGAAACCCCAAGCAAGATGATAAGGGGACGCAAGTCCTTAATCCCAATATGGAAGGCATACCTCTCAAGGCCGTAGATGGTAAAGCCGACCCCGAGAAGGATAAGGAGTAAAAAAAAAGGCAAAAGCCAGGAAATAAGCACGAAAGTTGATTCAAAGGCCAAAGGAGATAATGGTCTAGCGAGAAAAGTGAGCTCTTGCCAGGTTTCATGAATTTGATTACCGAGTTCTCATTGTGAAGTTAATCCATATGTAAATATTCTACAGTTAATTAAGTTGTCTCCAGCAGTGCACAAGGAATTAAGATATCGAGCTCCACTCGTGATATACCAGGGTGACCGTTGTGCATTTATGTCACCGACGTGTCAGTTGTAGATGCGGTTGGTACACCGCCCATGAATAATAGCTACATGACAGCTATCCTTATCTACTCTAGTTCGTGGCTCAGTTAGTATGCCACCTTAGTTAGTTGAGTTTGGTTTGAGACCCATATATAGGGTTCTTCTATTTCTTTGTACAAGAGTTTTTTTGGCTTACACAACTAAGAAGAGGAAAACTGTTTTCAGCCTCCATCTCTGTGTGTATTCCCCCATTGTGCAAGCAAGAAAGCTTCAAGTGAGACTCCTTCCTTCTCTCCCACAATCTTGACATGGTATCAGAGCCTTGTTCGTGGTAAGGAGCTCAAGAAAGCAAGCCAAGCTCGCGGTGTTCTGGTAAGAGGAGCAGTGTTGCTTTCATTTTCTATTTTGGGAGCAGATCTCTGCAGGTAGCACAGTCGGAAATTGCAAGAGTGCATTGTCTCAGGTTGAGACGCCCTTCGCAGTGAAGCAAGAGGGCAGTATATGCTGCGGGAAAGAGCTTTAGCCCTAGGCAACCCTGTCTTTTTTATTTGAGGCCATTTCGGGGCCTGTTTGAAGGCGAAAGTTTTCTGCACGCACTCAGGAAAAGGCTCTGTTTTATGCTGTGCGACCACTGTTCTACAAGTCGGTGAAAAGCTACCACAGAAATTGCATCGTATGCTTGTGTGCAGAGACATTGGGAGTTACAGAATCATCCTTGTTGCCTGTTGATGCAAAATCGTCACTAGGAAGTGACTGTGTGGTCAAATACCACTTTCATCAGTTTTGCAGATTTTCCCTTGTGAGGCTGAAGCTGTGTTCTTTGCAGTGACATAATTTTTTGCAGTGTTTTGTAATGGCGTCTGATTCTCTTTCACAAATTGTCACTGAAAAGCTTGACAAGAACAACTTCCAAGCATGGAAGTTTAGAATGACAAAATTCCTTATGGGAAAAGGATATTGGGAATTTGTTGCAGGAAATGAAGAAGAACCAGTTCTTCCTGATGTTCCCAATCAACAGCAAATGCAGGCATTTAAAGCATGGCATGAGAGAGCCAGGAAAGTTATGTATTGGCTGTCTATCAATATTTCAGACTCTATGATTATGCATATTCAAGATGCAAGTACACCAAAGGAGGCATGGGATACTTTGTCAAAAATGTATAGCACAAATACGCAAGCCAAGAAAATCCAGCTCAAGCAAGAGTTGCATAATGTGCAAAGAGAAAGTATGAGCATCAATGACTACCACATGAAGGTGAAGAAGATTGCAGATGCACTTGCTTCCATTGGGTCGCCAGTGGAAGATGATGATTTAGTTTCTGTGACCTTAAATGGTCTAGGAAAGGATTATGCACAGTTCCGAACATCCATTTCCGTCCGTGAAAGATTTCCTGATTTTGAGGAGTTGATTGCTCTTCTAATTTCTGAGGAGCAGAGAAATGGTGGTGCATCTTCTTCAGGAGGAACTTCAAAAGAAGCTGTCTTCTACTCAAATGCTAGAAGAGGTAGAGGCAGAGGTAGAGGAGGCCGATTGTGAGGCCGTGGTAGAAATCAGAATATGCAGCAAACTCAAGAAAACCAGTCCTATGGAGGAGGACGTGGTAACTCTAGAGGCAGGGGGAGCCAAAGAGGTCGTGGTGGATGGCAAAGAGACCAAAATGCAAACAGTAATGTTGAATGCTACTACTGTGGTAAAATGGATCATATGGCTAAAGACTGCTATAAAAAGCAGAATGACATAATGAATGGAAAACTGCAACAAGGGAATTATGCATCTTCTAGTAGACAGGGTGATGACAGAAATGAGCATTTGTTTATGGTGCAGCACATGAACAATTCTGTGAAAAGTGCAGAAGAAAGCAACGATGTATGGTATGTTGACTCATGTGCATCAAACCACATGACAGGTCATGCAGAATGGATGGAGGATGCAAGGAAAATGGAAAAACCAGGATTTGTGGAGACTGGTGATGATACTACACCTATTGTGCAGATTGGAAAAATTCATTTGTCTATGCAGGATGGGAAAAAGAAATACATGTCCGATGTATTTCATGTCCCAAATATCACCAAGAATCTGGTTTCTGTCGGTCAAATGGTTTAGCAGGGCTTGCAGGTCAGTTTTAATCCTCATGGATGCTTTGTTGAGGATATGAAAAGTAAAGGTCGCTTGATAGCAAAAGGAAAGAAGAAGGGCAGAATGTTTACATTGGATGCAGACATGTCTGAATTGAGTGCAGCAATGTTTACACATGGGACCGGTGTAGTTGCAGATATTGATATCTGGCATAAACGCATTGGTCATGTTAATGTACAGCAACTTAAATAAATGCAGGCCCAAAATATTGTTGTAGGATTGCCTAAATTCAAGGTTGTAGAAATGCATAAGGTATGTGAAGACTGCCAATTTGGAAAATAGGCAAGGAAACAATTTCCTAGACATGTTCAAGAAAGTAAGAAGCCATTGGAATTAATCCACTCTGATGTGTGGACTACTAAAGCTGCATCTCTTGGAGGCTGTCATTATTTTGTCACTTTTATTGATGACTATAGCAGAAAAGTTTGGGTGTATTCTATGAAAAAGAAAAGTGAAGTTTTTGGGCATTTCAAAACTCTTAAAGCTATGGTTGAAAAAGAAACGGGCCTGCAAATAAAATGCCTAAGGTCAGATGGAGGGGGAGAGTACCTCTCAAATGAGTTTGCAAGGTTCTTGCAGGAGCATGGCATAAAGCAGCAATATTCATGCAGTCATACCCCACAACAAAATGGAATTGCAGAAAGGAAAAATAGGCATATTGGAGAGGTATCTCGTGCCATGCTCAACGAAAAAGACTTGCCAGATTTTTACTAGGCTGAAGCAATTGCTACGGCAGTCTATATAATGAACAGGACTCCCACTGCAGCAATACATGGAATGACTCCAGAGGAGAGGTATACTGGTAGGAAACCAGATATTTCTCATTTGAAAATTTTTTGTTGCATTGCCTATGTACATATGCCAGATGAGTTGAGATCCAAGTTGGATCCAAAAGCTGAGAAGTGCATCTTTATTGGTTACTCTCTGCAGCAAAAAGGGTATAGATGCTATAACCCTTCTACTCGTAAGTTTACAGTGAGCAAAGATGTTGTTTTTGATGAGATGAGTAGCTGGTATAAACCAGTAAATGTGATTGATGATGTAGATGCACAAAATGGTAATGCTGCACAGAATTCACACCAGCAGTCACAAAATATTAGTGGACGTGGAGCATCCTCTAGCAGTGGTTCACATTCTTCGCCATGGACAGGCAGATTGAGATCATGAGAATCTTCTCAAAGCAATGCAGATAGTGGTATTCAGATATCACGAAAAGGAAAAGAGAAGGTAGATCAGCCCATGTTTGATGTGAATGCAGGTCACTCTTATGTGGATGGTGAATCCAATGGCTCAGAACAGAGCATTGATGATGAGTTGGGTATTCCTTCTATTGTTACACCTGGAGTAAGGAAAACTAGGGATGTTTTGAGAGCACCTGGGAGTGAACCTATTTTGCACAGGTCTATGAGAGCTAGGTATCCTGTGGATAGGCTGAAATATGATGGATTTACAGCCATTCACTATGCATATATGGTCAAAGTGATACAGGAACCAGAACCCACTTCTTTTGAGAAAGCCATGGGAAAAGAAAAATGGGAGAAAGCCATGGATGAAGAAATTGATGCCTTG
This sequence comes from Lygodium microphyllum, assembly GCF_053477565.2. Lineage (NCBI taxonomy): Eukaryota > Viridiplantae > Streptophyta > Polypodiopsida > Schizaeales > Lygodiaceae > Lygodium > Lygodium microphyllum. The sequence continues at coordinate 8,598,315 of NC_141136.1, forward strand.
GAAGCAAATGCTACATGGGAATTGGTACCTTTGCCTAAAGATAAGAATGCAATTGGCTGTAAGTGGGTTTATAAGGTGAAGCATAATGCAGATGGTTCTGTGAACAGATACAAGGCAAGATTAGTAGTCAAGGGGTATGCACAAACATATGGCATTGACTATGAAGAAACATTCAGTCTGGTTGCAAGGATGGCAACCGTAAGAGTAGTCATTGCTATGGCTGCATCAAAGGGATGGTCTTTACATCAGATGGATGTAAAGAATGCCTTCTTGCATGGTGATTTGCAAGAAGAGGTCTATATGGAGCAGCCACCAGGTTATGTGCATGTTGTTCATCCTGAGTTTGTTTGCAGGTTGAAGAAAGCCTTGTATGGCTTGAAGCAAGCACCTAGAGCATGGTTTGACAAGATAGGACAGTATCTTGTCACTATTGGCTTTTAGATTTCCAAGGCAGATTTCTCACTTTATGTGAGAAAAACAGAGAAAGGTATTATGCTACTTGTCATTTATGTTGATGATTTGATTATGACAGGTGACAGTGATGAAGATATCCTTCATGTGAGAATGCTATTGAAGTAGAAGTTTGAGATGAAGGATTTGGGAGAGCTGCGTTATTTCTTGGGCATTGAGGTGATTAGATCACCAAGTGGGATACAGCTCTTGCAGAGGTAGTATGGATTGGACATGCTGTCCAAATATGGGATGATAGGCTGTAAGCCTATTTTAGTTCCTTTGGAGCAGAATGTGAAGCTGAGCGCATATGCAAGTGAGCTTCTGGAAGACCCTACTATGTACAAACACATAGTAGGAAGTTTGATTTATATGACTATTACCAGGCCAGATTTGAGCTATGCTATTGGATTGGTAAGTCAGTTTATGCAGGCTCCAAGGAAACCGCATTTGGATGCGGCTAGATGCATACTCAGGTATGTGAAGTCCACATTGCAGTATGGACAATTTTATGAGACTGGGGTTCAGATACAGTTGCATGGATACACTGATGCTGATTGGGCTAGTAGCATTTCTAATAGACGATCTACCAGTGGATATGTGTTCTCTTTTGGGAGTACTACAGTCACTTGGAGCAGCAAGAAACAGCCTACAGTTGCCTTGTCCAGCACAGAGGCTGAGTACAGGGGTGCAGCAATGGTTGCATGTGAGGTAGCTTGGTTGCATAAGCTACTTTATGATATGCATCAGTCTATAGATGGGCCAGTTGTCATTTATTGTGACAACATGAGTAGTATACACTTGGCAAATAACTCAGTCTATCATGCTAGAACAAAGCACATTGAGGTGCATTATCACTATGTGCGGGAGAGGGTTTTACTAGGTCTTATTGATCTAGTTTATGTCAGCACAGAGGATCAGGTAGCTGACATATTTACGAAGGCATTGGGCGCAGAGAAGCTGTGCAAGTTCAAAGACCTACTTGGTGTGCAGGAATTGGGATTGAGCTCGAGGGGGAGTGTTGAGATATCGAGCTCCACTCGTGATATGCCAGGGTGACCGTTGTGCATTTATGTCACCGACATGCCAGTTGCAGATGCGGTTGGTACACCGCCCATGAATAATAGCTACATGACAGCTATCCTTATCTACTCTAGTTCATGGCTCAGTTAGTATGCCACCTTAGTTAGTTGAGTTTGGTTTGAGACCCATATATAGGGTTCTTCTATTTCTTTGTACAAGAGTTTTTTTGGCTTACACAACTAAGAAGAGGAAAACTGTTTTCAGCCTCCATCTCTGTGTGTATTCCCCCATTGTGCAAGCAAGAAAGCTTCAAGTGAGACTCCTTCCTTCTCTCCCACAATCTTGACATATTGTTGAGCCCTTGGGAATAGTGCGAGTAGGAGATGATTGGTTTGAGCATGCTGAAAAGCATTATTCGAGGATGGTGGCATATGTTGATGAAATATTAGTGGACCATGCTATTGTGAACATAGGATCCTCTGTCAACATTATGAGTTTGGAATTGATGGAGAGACTGGGATTAGAAATAAAAAAAGATGCATCCACGATCCTCCAAATGGCTGATGACAGTTTAAGACAACAAGAAGGTTGCATCACTAAAGTCCATGTGATCGTTGCCAATGTAGAATGCATTTTGGACTTTAGGGTCATTAGGTTTGTAGGGTGACCTAGCTATCAAGTATTCCCAGGTAGGCTATGGATCTTACAAGCAAGCTGTCAACTTGATATACCTGTTGGGCGATTGATCTTTGGCTGAGGTGCTAGAAGTATAGTAGTAGATGCCTATCCTGAATCTCCTTAGAGTGAGAGAGATCTTTTATCTTTGTCAGAGTTTGATATGCTAGATGCTCCATCTGCTAGTAAGATGTCATAAAGTGATGAATTCAATGAGGGATCCACTATAGATGATATCTACCAAGTGACTTTGAACGAGCCGATAAAGGCTTAGGAGAAGATAAGGGATGCAGATGTAATTGAGCTTGACCTTGGTATGATGAATGATTCACGGCCAATTAAATTAGGGTCCATGCTCAGTTCGAAAGAAAGGAATAACTATGCATTCTTGATTCAAGAATTCCGCAATATCTTTGCTTGGAGTTATGATGAGCTAAAAGGCATTCCTTCCAGCTTTTGGTTGTTCATACAATTCCTTTGAAGCAAGGTAGCTATAATATCTCCTTCCCCCCCCGGTAAAATATTACACGGCACAACGAACAGAATCTGAGAAAGAGATAGAGAGTACACAACAGATAAGAGGAGAATTAGTAAATTCTTTAACTCCAAACAACTGATACAAAGATGGCTCTGTCCACCCCTGCGCTTCCACTGTGTGAAGCTTAGATGGCGATCTAGACAGAAGATAGGTGAAGAGCTTAAGGCGAGCTGGAATAACAACTCTGACTGGGTGAAAGATGAGTGAAAAATGGCTGCGAAGGGGTTTAGCTTTTATAGCCCGCGAAGGTCGTTAGGTCGGCCTGCTGACCGACCTACCATATTAGCCTCCACTAGTCGGCCAGGGAATATTCCAGGGAATATTCCCTTTACCATCGGGCCGGGGGCGCTGCCCCCGGACCCCCGCCAGGGGGGCCGCTGGCTGGAGCCCCGAGAGGAACACCAAGGAAAAGGGAATTCTCTTGCAAGAAAATCTATCTTGTAACATCAACAAGCTTGTTTATCATGTTTCATATGATCACAATGAAGAAAAGAACACCAGGCACAACAAATCTTCATGCAGCATCATGTAAATCTCCCACGGTTTCTAATAGAATCAACCATATTCTTCAACATCTTCACAAAATCCATCAATAGAACAAAGAAAACAAAGAAGTACACCATCTTTGAATGGAAATACATCACATAGTATTCATCTTCAATATCTTCATAGTCTTCTCTCTCAATCTCTCATATACAATCACTCTGTTTGAGTAGAATTGGCTATCTCTGACTCTCTCTCTCTCACTCCATCAATAATACATCATATCCTCACTACAATCTCTCAAAAATTACTCTCAATAATCACTCTTAGGTCGTGGATACCCCTCCCAAGAGGTATGTCTGATATGAAGGGTCACCAGAGCCACTACAGTGTCTCTTCACAGCTCACTACTGTCACTTCACTCTAGTCTTCTCTTGAGTCTTTAACAGCTACTTCTTCCACTTCTTTCAGCTCTTTTGCACTTATATTCACCTCTTTCCAAGGCTAGAAAACTTTCCCAAAGTCATACATACATTCCACAGAACACTTACAGAACAGTCTACAGAACAGTACCAGAACAGTTACAGTACAGAACAGAACAGTCTACAGAAGCTCTACAGAAGACCTACAGAAGGTTATCAAAACTACATAACTCATTCTCAAACCATTCCAAACTCTCACAAACCATTCACTAAGCTTTCACAATATCTCATTCTTCATCAATCTATACTCCATCCCTCCTTACAGAAGACAATCAGATCAAAACAGACCAAAACAGAACAAAACAGAAGGTATACAGAACCATTCAGAACCTATCAGAACATCACAGAACCATCAACAAACATCATGATCTTCCAAAACACAATCAATATTATCCAAAACACTCTCAATCCACTTCATAAAATCAACCATTTAGCTCTCAAAAACAACAAAAATCAGCCAAAAAACAAGTCATTTCAACACTCAACATATCCCCACACTTAATAAGGAAGCGTCCTCGCGACCCAGGAAAAAGGGAATACAAGTTCATTGAAAAGCTTCACTTTGATCTTCAATATCTTCTCACAAAGAATCCATCCACCACGACCCCATCTTATAACTTGTTTCTGATATAAAAATACAAAGAAAGGAAAACTCTTTACACATTAACACCTCTTATCAAACTAAAAATCACCACAAATTTGTAAAGGATACAAGAGTTTGCTTCTTCTTCTTCATCTTCATCTTCTACTCTCCAACCACGAACCCATCTCTACAAATCTCCAAAACAGAGCTCGTACACAAGATCCAATAGGAAACCACCACGTTCGTTTGACATAAATGAACTCACAACACAAATACTAATACACAACCATCTGAATGACTTCTTCAAAAAGAAGAGTTTGATATTAAATAGCTTGCACCATACATTGGAAAGGTATCAATGAAGATGATCCCTCTTAAAAGATTGATGTTGTCTGAATCGATCCATAGATAAGGATTCATCTACAAAGTTTTTAGGAGGATTTTGAAAAAATTGGAGACAGCACATCCTTTCCAATAGGACCAAGTATCTGCTAGGTAAACAGAGGGCATGAAAATACAGTATCTCCAACTGTTGAGAATCAATGCTAACATTGACATTCATGCACAACTTTGGGATAGGCTTTGAATCAGTATGGGAGTGCCTATGCATATACGCCAGGTACCAAGCAAAGTGAGCAGTTAATCTCACTGAGGGATCTGCAGACTGTGAATATTGTTGGGCAAAATGAACATAGTTTTGATAAGCTTGACTGGAAATTGTCCATTCTCCTGGAATTACTGGCCAATTAATCTGCGGTCCTGTAAGGCAATCGTCCAAACTCCATCCCCTTCTTCTAGAAATCTGAGTATCAAAACCGGCACAGTCACTAACCAACTGAGGTGGTTGAGATATGGAAGTGCTAGGAGAGGGTAATGGAATAAGGGAAAGTGGATGTAGGGAAGGATAGGAAAAATCATAAAAGGAAGAAAAGGTTAAAGAAGGAGTGGCAGAAATTTGTAAGGAATCACTAAGGAAAGGTGTTAACTGATAAATAGGAAACGTGGAGGGTACATTTAGGAGGGGTGAAGGACAAGGTGGAGAAGGGGAAAATACCCTATCCTCAATAAAGGAACAGTAAGTGAAAATAGGAATTTGAGGGAAATTGGAAGGTTGGAAAAAAAGTGGTAAAATTACTGTGGAATTTGTTTGACAAAGGGAAAAATATATAGCATAGCGGTGAGCCAATTGTTGGTAATAAAGGAGAGTAGGAACAGAAGGTCCCAAAAGAGATCGTCTATGATAGGCATCAAAGAAAGTAGCATCAAACGGATTATGTTTGGAAAGATAAGTTAAGAGATCCATCCTCAGTTGGTTAGTACTCTGTACAAAAGTAGGAGCTGTGTTTTGTCTTTGATTGAGGACCACCGAATCAATCATAGGATGCCACGAATTATCCTGACAATCAGCTACTTTGGAGGAATAACTCTGAAACATATCAGCTATGCGCAACTCCAAATGATTGACATATAGGACAGCCTGTAAGACCACATCCCCCACATACCATGCCATATCGACCTCATCTGGAATTAACAAATCTCCTCGGAGATACATGTATGACATCAGCATGGTATCTGGCGTGACAGAATCTTCAAAGAGCATTCTAACTACCTCGGTCAACAACTCAGCAGACCAAGCCCCACTCCAGCCATCCTCTGGAAAAGGTAAATCCATCGTGGAAAGCTTCATATAGAAGACCAACTTTTGCAAGTGGTAGTGGACAAAGAAAGAATGGTCTGGTAAAACATATTCCTGAAACTGTTCAAAGGTAGACCATAACAAGTCCATTCTGGACTGCAATCTTTCCACTTTGTCTTGGAATAGAGGGCACAAAGTAGCCTGTCTCTGTAGGGCAGCCAAGTCCTGCTGTGAAAGAGAGGGAATTAATGGAACAGGAGGGCTTGGAGGAACAGAGCGGGACTTTGCAAGCTGATCTTGCAACTGTTGGATTTGGGAGGCTTGGTTGGCCACTGTGTCATTAGCCATCTGTAAAGCTGAAAGCTTGTCATCGAAAAGAACTTGGAATTCCTTCGCTTCACTGGACATCCTCTCCTTCTCTGCTGAAAGGCTAGTAACCTGTGACTGAGCCTCGAATAACTGGGTCTTCAATGAAGCAATCTCATCACTTTGAGTGGCAACCAGGTGGGTTTGCTGTTCCATTTGCTTAAATAGATCTGCTAGGGTATCCTTAGCAGATGCTAACTCAGATGTTGCCTTATGCAACTGGTCTTTGGACTGCATGAGCTCTTCATAGAAAGATGCGTACAGCTGCTGAACACAGGCTGTCACTGACAACTCAATGGAACTTTGAATATCCTTGCAGAGGAAAGGAATTGCATCTCCTGAAACGAGACTGTTCAGGGAAGGAACTGAGATCTCCAAGGATCCTTCTCTATGTGCTCTGAACAGGTTATTGCAAGTGAGATACCCAGGGAGTTCACTACCAGAAGTAGGAGGGATAGGCACTGAGGGAAGTACAGCAGGGGCTTTGTCCGCTACCCTCTTCAAGCGTTTACGTTGTATGACCAGGGGAGGCGGAGAATCATCATCCTCAATGTCAATAGGTGCTGACTCTTCTGAAGGTGGAGGAGGAGGTACTGGATCTGATGGGGGAGGTGGAGGTACAGTCTTCTGTAAACCTGAATAGGTCAAGAAGGCTGACAAATATGATCCATAGGTAACATTGGTAACATTACCCCTCGTGACTTTAACAAAATGTTGATCCATCTTAGTAAGGAGGTAGGTGCTCCAATCAATGGCAACTCCTTTTAGCACCATCCTGGAAGCTGTGAAAAGCTCTTTGGACAAATAGTGGGATGGCGTTTTGGCAGGCATGAACCTGTCCTGAAGGAACTGGCACATCGTTTTCCAGACGGGATCAGTAATCATAGAAAACGAAACTCCTGAAGAGTTTATCACTTTCTTAACATCAAGGACTTCCCTTGTCTGCTTCTGCAACAGCTTGAGAATCTCTTCATTAGAGAAGAGCTGTCGAGTGGTCACAAAAGGTTCTCCTTTGGAGGGTAAGGACAGAGCCTTCCCTAAGCCTCGAGATGTCAATGTCATAGACATGCCTTGGACTACTCCTGTCTTCTTGCTGTAAGAGGCCAGGAACTCATCACATACGGACGGATCCTCTGGAAGTAATGGAAAAGGAGTGGCCACAAAAGCAGCAAGTCCTGCCTTCGTGAGAGGCTCAAAAGTAAGTAGGGAAGAGTAATCCCTACTAACTAGTGGGACGTACTGGATAGGGGGAGGAGCATGAGAAGGCGCCATTCAGATGGTTACACACACACCACAAACACAGACAATCAAGGTGAATGCCTGCAAAGCAATAGACAAAAACCAAGGATAAGAGAATTACCAATCAAACGTGACACGACCTACTAACCCCAAACAAACCACATCCTAGAAAAAATTTGACATGACCTTGAGACAAATGCGACCGAAAGCTTCATGCGATGCATCAAACAAACACCCTGAACCTCGTATCAGGCAATAAAAGAAAAAAACTGCATACCGTACCCGTAACCGTAACTAAGACATGAAACCAAAACCATACCATATCCGACATCTATCAATACGACATCTGTGATAGAACCAAGACTGGACCATGGAAAACAACACTAAGAACTGCGTATACCCCTCCCACGAAACGCTTCATTAAAAAGGGGATTAAGTGCAGTGAGGGGGGGATTAATTTAATGAAGGGTTGATTTTAATCAATTATTAAAAATGGATGAATTTTTATTAGGTGATAAACCTTAACAAGAAAATGGCGGTTCCTTATTATAGATTTATGTACCAATTATTAGGTTAAACGGTGCAGTTATGCGATTCCCGGACTTCGAGTCCCGACGGGGTCTCTAAATGCAATTCATTGATTATAATTAAGGTGATGTGGAGCGCTTTTTTGCCAGCGCGTGCTCATGTGACGGCTGGTTGATTTTATTAAAATTTAAAGTGCCTCTGTAGCGCACGTAGCGCGTGCTAAGTGAACGGCTGGTTGATTTTAATTTTAAAAAAAAATGTGTGTTTAGCGCGAATGCGCGTGGCAACGGTGGGTGGATTAAAGGGTTCATTTTAACAATTAATTGTGATTAAGGGGGAAAATAAATAAATAAATAACATAACAGAAAATAAATACCTGGAAGGGTGTGTATGTAATGCAGGAATGCGCACGGAAGAGTCCCAGTCAAGGAAAAGCAAAAAGCACTGATGAAACAACAAACAACACCTTAGCAGATGTGTTAATTTGATTGATGTTGGTTTTTTATTTTTATTTATTTTATTTTATTTTTAGTTGTAATTTTTTTTATGTTTGAATAAATGGAAAATGAGCAAGGGAGGTGAGGGAAATTTTTTAGAATGTTTTTAGAATTTTTTAGAATTTTTTACAAATTTTAAAATGAATTTTCCATATTTGTTTGGCAATTTATGGGTAATTTTAGGAAAGATGAATTTTTCTAAAATTATAGGAAAGGCAATTCCTAGCAGACAAAGGTCCAAAAATTGACAACTGGCAGAAGGAATTTTAGAAATTTTTTTGAAATTTTTTTAGGGAAAATTTAATGTTGTGATTAATTAAGTCACATTAATCACATTAATCACATTAGTCATATTAGTCAGAAGTCACTTAAGGCAGGTAAGTTAAGTTAATCAGGTAAGTCTACCTAGGTTAGTCTGGTAAGTCAACCTAGGTTAGTTAAGTTAGGTCTACCTAAGTCAGTTAAGTCTAACTAAGTTAGTCAGGTTAAGTTTAACTAAGTTAGTTAAGTTAGGTTTTAACTAAGTTAGTTTAATTAGGTGTTAACTTAGGTTCGTTAGTGGCTAACCTAAAGAGGAGGTGGAGGTGGAGGTGGAGGAAAAGGGGGAGTGGTGGCGGCGAGGGGAGGTGGACGCGGCGAGCAAGGTGGCGACGTCGGCGGCGGCGGCCAGGCGATCCGGCGCGGCGGCGGCGACTGGCGGCGAGGTGATGGCGGGCGACGGCGCTCCGGCAGGCGACCTGGAGGCGACGGGGGTGCGGGCGACGGCGCTGCGGCAGGCGGCCTGGAGGCGACGGGGTGCGGGCGACGGAGAGGGGGAGGAAGGAGGAGGAGTGGCGCAGGGGGGGAGGCGACGACGGTGGAGGGGAAGGAGAGGAGAAGGAAGGGAGAGGTGGAACGTGCTGGGGGGGGCGCTCTGTGGAGGAGGAGGGGGAGAGGGAGAGGAGAAGAAGTGGAGAGAGAAGGAGAAGGCGTGGAAGAGAGAAGAAGGAGGAGAGAAAGTGGAGGAGGTCGTCGGGAGGGAGGAGAGAAGGAGGGAGAGGGAGAAGAAGGGGAGAGAGAAGGAGAAGGCGTGGAAGAGAGAAGAAGGAGGAATAACGCAGAGAGAGAGAGAGAGAAAGAAGAAGAAAGAGAAGAGAAGAGAGAGAAGGAGAAGGTGGTTGAGAGTCGGGGGGGGGGGGGGGGGGGAAGGGTGTCCGTTGGGTAGGTTTTTTTTTTTTTTTAATTAGTATTATATTGTTTTTAAAAAATAAAAAATAAAAGGTGGGCAGGGGGAAAGGGAGGATGGGCGGGGTCAAGAGGGGACGGATCCCCGTCCCGCGCACGTACGCGGGGCGGGGTAAAAAAAAAATTTGCCGTGACGGGATTGAAACGACGCTGGGATGATGGTACGGGGTACGCGGATACGACTGGGGCGCGTGGAGACGCGTTAAATCGAAAACGGGCGCGTTCACGCGCAAAACGGGCGCCCGAATACACGTAAAAATAAAGAAAAATTAATAACTCCCAATCCGGACGTCACAACGAAATATCGTCAAAACAAAAAATGGGCAGGACAACAGGGGGAAAACAAGGAAAATACGGGACGGGGGTTCCGGGAGGAGTAAAGGGTAGTTACGTGCAAAAAACACAAAAAACGAACCAAAAACGCAATTTAAAAATTAATATCGAAAGATCCGTGCATCGGAATGAGGTGCAGAAAAAAGGAAAACTGTGCAGAAAGTTGTGCCCGACAATCCTATCACGTCAAAACATAATTCCGACTGAGGTAAGACGCGTTCATATGGGAAAAACCCAAAAAACAAACCCGAAAATGGGATCGGAAATTAATATCGGACGAACCGTTCACCGGAATGACATGCAGTAAGAAGAAAAAATGTCCGCAAGAAGGAGTGGCATAGGGTTATCACGTTAAACCGCAGTTCCAGTGGGAATAGGAGGGGTTCACATGTGAAAAACTCCAAAAATACTCCTGAAAAGTCATTTAAAAATTAATAAGTAAAAATCCAAAAGTCGAAAAAGGGTAGAGGAAAAAGGAAAAAGGGAGGGGAAGGCACAAGGGACACGACTGTCAAATCAAATTGGAATTCCGATACAAATAGGGCAAGTTCACATGGAAAAATGTCAAAAATACGCACGAAAAAGTCGTGAAAACCCGGAAAATTAATAACGGACAAACCATGTATCGAAAGGATACGGAATAAGAAGAAAAAATGTCAGGGAAGAAGCATGGGTCAGGGCTATGACGTCAGATCATGGTTCCGAAGCAAGAAAAGCGCGTTCACATGGAAAACCGGCGAAATTGCGCAAAATGCTTCAAAAATTAATAACTCGAAAACCGTGCACCGGAACAGGGGTAGGTAAAAAGGAAAAATGAGCAGTTCAATAGGAGGAACAAGGCTATAAGGTTGGATGGGGACGTTGGTGAACGTAGGGTGCATTCACATGGAAGGACCTCAAAATCAGGGAATGAATGAAAACTGCAAGGGAACAGCCCCAAGGGTGGGTGGAACATAACCGGGTGGGTGGGAAGGGACCCAGGAGGGTAAAAGCAAGGCAAGGCATACATGCATAAGCAGGGTAAGGCATATGCAGATGAGTATGCAATGTAGACGCACAGGGACGCGTCCCCACACTTAAGACCTTAACGGATAGGGTTAACCGAACAATAGGGACCTAGGACCACGCCACAGACCATCCACTAACTTCCCCACACTTAAAACATGACCATCACTAAGAAACAGAAGTTGTAGGGTTAGAAAAACTTGGCCCGTTTCGTCAAGAATCAAGGTTGAGTGTCGATGGCACGTCCAGTGTTGTTGTCGGCGCTGGAGGGACCAAGGCATCTTCGTGGCACACGTTCATCATGGCAGAGACCACGCGGTCGTACCCAGGGAGGTAGCTAATGGAAGGAATCGTAGGAAATTCGTTGTCGATGATGAGGGATATTGCACTCAACTCACAGTCACTCAAATGAAATGAAAGAACAGTCACTCGCCCCATGACTAATATCACTCGAGGAAGAATGATTAAAACCCATTTCTCATACCCGGTTGAGGAATCGACAAGGGGGAATGGTGCAGAAGAGGAGTATGCCAGGGTGCACAGTTGATGGTGCATTAGTGCGTCCAACCCGTCTGGCATAGGTGCAAGGAGGAAGGCAAGGGAGCCTTACAGTGCAGTGTACAGAACAGGGTGCTGTGTCTTGTGTTGACGGTAAAGACCCATCCCGTGGGTGCATAGGGAAACGGGAACATACCTGACTCCAAGTGTCGTAACGTCCCTCAATCTCACCTCTCGGTAATTGATTGAAGAAACTCCAGTCACACTCAACCCACCCTCTGTCTCACGCTCTGTTGATAGATATAGGAGGGCAGCCTTTTCCTGAAACCCATTGATGTAATCCTCACAGTCGCTTGTGCAAAGGGTGTATGCCTTGTGCGCATTTGATGGTGCAACTGTGCATCCCGCCCTGTGCCGGCATACGGTGCGAGAAGGAAGGCAAGGGAGCCTTATGGTGTAGTGCACAGAACGAATTGTGCTTTGTGCTTTGAGAGGCCCATCCCGTGGGTGCAACACTTCATTCACACTTCTCACCTCTCATTTGATTTGAAGGGAAAAGATTGGTCTCTCGCCCCACCCTCTGTCTCACTCTCTGTTGATAGATACAGAGGGCAACCGTACTCACTTCCCCATCCGGTTAAGATGAAAGCTCACATCACTCAAGGGGTTGTCGATGAAGATCGCGTCATCAGTTGTTGAAAAGGCGTACCCAGGGAGGTAGCCATCAAATCGAACATTGTATTGGATAGGAACATGTCATCTGCTAGCGGACAGTTAGTCACTTTGCAAAGAGACCCAGGACACAGCGTACCAAGGGAGGCAGCGTCGGAATTGGATCCTAGGGATATCAATTAATGAATCCACTTTCTGGACTGCTGGGTGTTACCACCTTTTCCACAGCCAGCTTCTCGCCCAAGGGTGTTTACCACCTTTTCTTGAAACGAGGCCCGCTATGACAGGGAATTGCTTCCTTTTCTCTCATAACAGATTTGTTTTGTTTGTTTTTTTCTTCTTCTTTTTTTTCTTTTTCTGATTTTCCCCTATTCCCGAGGGTGTTTCCACCTTTTCTCGAAGGATAGGTCGGCATGACAGGGACCTAAGTCCTTTTCTCCCATGACTGATATGTTTTGTTTTTTTGTTTTTTCTCAAATTGAACAAGGGAATGGTAGAAAGACCATGTGTCAAGACCCACCTCGCCATTGTCGCTGGTGGAAAATAGAGGATAAGAGATCAAGGCTGGAAGGGGGTTTGGAGGGGACAGAGGGTTGCGTCCACTTCATCAGGAGTGATTGAAGAACGGCTATCAGAAGTAGCATTATAACAAGTACAGTGCCGCGCCAATGAGGGAAAAGATCAAGTGACCGTAATTGTCAAGATCCCCAAGGAGGGAAGTACTTCTTCAGGCGATATCCATTGATCAGAAAGGGATCATTAGAGGCATCAAGGGTCTGTACTTGGACAGAACCATTAGGGTTGACGGCAAGTACCTTATAGGGGCCCATCCACCGCTGTTGGAGCTTGCCAGGAAACTTGCCAAATCGTGAATCATAGGCTAGGACCAAATCACCTTCTTTGAACTCCTTGTGCTTGATGAAACTGTCATGGTAAGGCTTACGTCGAGCTTGCGTGGCTTCCATGCATTGGAGAGCCATCCTGCGAATTTCGTCCAAACATTCCAAGTGCAAGAGACGGCGTTGCAGTGAATCGTCATCCCCCAAACGCTCTTTGATAGCTACTCTCAAAGAGGGTAGTTCCAGTTCAACAGGAAAAACTGCTTCTGTACCATACACCAACTGGAAGGGTGTCTGTCCCGTTGCTGCTTTATGGGAGGTTCTGTACGCCCAGAGGGCCTCTGTAAGTCGATCGTCCCAATCACGACGATGTGCGGCAATCGTTCTTGTCAGAATCGAGCAGAGGATGCGATTGGTGACTTCAACTTGGCCGTTGGCTCTGGGGTAATAAGGAGTGGACTTGCGATGGCGGATCTTATACAACTCTATCAACTCTTCCATGACTTTGTTAAGGAAATGAGTGCCTCTGTCACTTACCAGCTCTAAGGGACTACCAAAACGGGTGATGATATTCTCGTACATGAACAGGGCCACGCTGTTACCATCGTCTCGCTTGAGGGCTTTAGCTTCACACCACTTTGTGACATAATCCGTACATACGAGGATGTATCGGTTCTGTTTCCTTCTGGTAGGAGGATCGATCGGACCTACGAAGTCGATGCCCCACTTCTCAAATGGCTTCAACGGAAGGATAGGTTGCAATGGCATGGCACTTGTCTTGGTGGGTTTCCCCATTCTTTGACAAGCATCACATCTTTTACAGTAATCATAGGAATCTTTGTGAATGGTAGGCCACCAATATCCTGCTAGCAGAGCCTTCCTGGCTGTAGCTTCTCCTGCAAAGTGACCTCCACATGGCTCGTCGTGGCAAGCCTTCAGAACAATCCCAATCTCATCCCCGGCAACACATCTTCGGAGCACTTCATCTTTACCTTTCTTGTACAGTGCACTGCCTAGCAGGGTGTAGGGGGCTGATTCTAGCATGAGCTTCTTCCTTTCCCGACTAGAGATACCAGGAGGGTACTGTTGGGTTGCCAGCAGATTGGCAATGTCTGCATACCAGGGAGTTACAGTTTCTACCAAGAATAGGGAAGCATCAGGGAGGTCTGGATCATCCTGCTCCTCGTCTGCAGTTTGTGGGATACGCGACAGATGATCAGCCAGAATATGGGAACGACCGGGCTTAGTAATCACCTCAAAGTCGAACTCCTGGAATAAAAGGAGCCATCTCATCATTCGTCCTTTCACATCTGCTTTGTTCATCAAGAAGGACAGGGCCTCATGATCCACATAAAATTTAAAGTGGGTGGATAGGAGGTAATGGCGAAACTTCTCCAGGGCAAACACCATTGCCAAGCACTCCAGCTCTGTCACTGTATAGTTCCGTTCCCTATCAGTGACTTTTCAGCTTGCATAATAGATCGGTTGATCCAACTTCGAGGAGCCCTTTTGGCAGAGGACTGCGCCTAAGCCTTCAATTGACGCATCAGTGTGTACGTGGAACTCTTTCATCCAATCAGGAGGTTGCAGAATGGGTGCCTCTATCAGACACTGCTTCAGAGTGTGGAAGGCTTTGTCACATTCTTCCGTCCAAGTAAACTCTGCATCTTTCCTCAGGAGCTTGTGCAAGGAAGTTGCCTTTGTCGCAAAATGGGCTATGAACCTTCTGTAGTAACCCACATGGCCTAGGAATCCCCTCAACTGTTTGAGGTTGGTGGGTGCTGTCAGAGCTGCAATCTTTTCGATCTTTGCAGGGTCTGTTGATATCCCTTGTGCAGAGACAATGTGGCCCAACAGAACTCCAGAAGAAACCCCAAAGATGCATTTGTCGGGGTTGAGGGAAATCCCATACTCCCGGCATCGGTCAAAGCATTGTTCCAGGTGGTCCCAGTGTTCACTGATCAAACTGTAGACACAGAAGTCATCCAAATATACTTCAATAAAGTCGTGCAGATGATTTTGAAATGCAGCCATCATGACTCGTTGGAAAGTAGCAGGGGCATTGCAGAGCCCAAATGGCATCACTCGGTAAGCGTAGGTCCCCCATTCTGTGGTGAAGGTTGTTTTGGATTGGTCTTCTTCTGCGATCTGGACTTGGTTGTATCCGCTGAATCCATCCAGAAGGGAATAAAGCTCATGTCCTGCCACTGTGTCCAACAGTTGGTCTGTGAAAGGGATTGGAAAGTGATCCTTCTTTGTCTTGGAATTAAGCTTTCGGAAATCCACACATATGCGCAATTTGCCATTCTTCTTGGGTACAACCACGATGGGTGAAACCCATTCACTATGTGCCACTGGATAGATGAACTCGGCTTCCAGAAGCTTCAGCAGCTCCGCTTTCACCAATGTGGAATAATTCGGGTTCATTCGCCTCTGTCGTTGCCGTACTGGCTTGGCATCAGGCTCCAAGTCAATATGATGTTGACATATTGTGGGATCAATCCCCTTTAGGTCTTTGTAGGACCACGCAAACACGTCCAAATTCTCTTTCAACAAGTTGTACAAGGTTGACAACTCCTCTTCTGGGAGACTGCTACCCACTTTCAAGTAGCGTTCAGTGCCTTCTGAATCCACAAAGGTTAACTGCCTTTCACCTTCTACTTCACGAATGAAGGTCCCACGGACTGCTTCTGGGTACAGATCCGACTCCTTCAAGGGAGTGGTGTCCTCGTCTGATGTCCCACTAGAACCAACTTCTTCTTTTGGTGTAGACTTAGGTTGCTCCTTAAGACGTTGGAATGGGATAAGCGCCGTTTCGGATTTGGTTTCAAGATTAATCACCTCGTGGCTTGAAGACTCATCTTCTGATGATACATCCAGGAACGTCACATAACAGGGACCCTCTGATGCTTGTTGGGTTTGTGGGATTGGTGCTTGTTGGCACGGTGCATCATCATCATCTTTCTTCGGCAAGGATGGGTTAGGACGGCATGAGCCACTGCTGAAAGACAGCTTGTTCTTCTTAATCCACGTCTTATAAAGGTTTTGCATATGAGAAGATCCATTTACTAGACCAAATGGTACCATTGCCATTCTGTCCCATAGCATGAGCTCGTCGGCTTCTGATGCGTCTGGAACATCTTCTTCAAATGTATCCTCTTCAAGTGGGATAGATTCTTCTGGCTCACTTTCATAATCTTCTTCGTCCATATCATATTCATCCTCTTCTGTCTCTGTCTCTGCTTCTGCTTCTGTGCCTGTTGCTGCTTCTGCTTCTGTCTCTGCTTCTGCTTCTGCTTCTGCTTCTGTCTCTGTAGGAGCTCTGTAACAGAAGAACAGATTCTCTGGTTCCTCTCCTGCCTCTGTCTCTGCTTCTGCTTCTGCTTCTCCTGTGGCCATGTAACAGGGAGAGCAGTACATCCATGCTTCTATCTCACTGTCAGAAGTGATTTCAGAAGTCATTCCTGATTCAGGCAGGAAGTATTCACCCATTGATAATGGCTTTGCATCTTTTGGAAGTCGGCTTACAGTATCCACTGTTAAGGAATGTGCCACTGTTTTCTTGGGAAGGATCTGTTTGACAGCATCTTCGTCTGCTGATGTTCCATCCGTAGCCTCGTTAGGGGAATCAGAAGATAATTCCAAGGAGGTGGATCCATGTCCTTTTTGAGAACCATACAGTTTCAGCACCACTTTGTTGGGTCCTCTACCCAAGGTTAAGGTTCCTTTGAACCAATCCGTCCTTGCTCGGGCTTCAAAAAGCCATGGTCTGCCAAGTAACAGAGGATAGGATGTACCATAAGAGTTTGGCTTCACCACCAGATAGGTCAGCCAATAATCTTTTCCAGCGACTGTAGTCTTCACATATGGAAGAATGCCCAAAGGCTTGATTCTACTCTGATCCGCCAGTCTGATGAGCCATTGGGTGGGTTGCACACCTTGTAGGCCTAGATCCTTCATTGTCACATCCATCATAATGTTCACTGATGAACCTCCATCAATTAGTGCATTTGCGATGAAGCAGCCTTCTATCCACGCGCCAGTCTCTGGAGTACCCGGATCTAGGAAAGCATTAGCCACATCCACTTCTTTTACAGGCTCTGGAGCCTTGTTGGACTTTACTACTGTTGAGGGAGCAATCCTTAAGCCACGTCTTTTCGTTAGTATACTTTTGAACCTTTTCCGGCAACTGGGGGACAACATCAATAATTGTCGGAATGTGAGGTTTGGTTTAAAGGTATCTAGATCTCTGACCAAATCGTATTCCTTAATAGGATCCACTGGCTTCTCTAACCGATTAGGGAATGGGGCAACACCCATTTTCATTTTCCCTCTTTCTTCCATCAGAGGAATTACAGGAACTTCTTCTGCCACTTGTGGCACGTCCTCCTCTTCTGTATCCTGGACCTTTGGTCCTGTCTCTGTAACTGTCTCTGTAACTCTCTGTGGCACTGTAGGGCTCTGTACGGCACTGTTAGGCTCTGTTCTGCTCTGTTCTTCTGGTGGAAGATTGAACTTCACTTTTCTGGCAGGAGGGTTATTTTCTTTCTGGGTAGGTGGTTCCTTCTGCTTTGCACGAGTGATGGCAGCAACTTCCAATTCTACCAAATTGGAGGTAGGCTCTTGGGCCTTGGACGGACTATCAGTAGCACTGTTTTTCACTGGGGCTGGGCTTGGACAGTCTTTTGCAGTGTGGCCTTCTCCTTTGCATCGACTGCATAAGGGCTTGTAATCCACTGACCTTCGAGGATTTGGACAATTTGGTGAGATGTGTCCCTTTTCTCCGCATCTGTAGCACTCCACTTCTGATCTCTGACCACCGCCAGACTGTCTTCCTCTGTAACTTTGAGAAGGAAATCTTCTGGGTCCGAAATTAGGTCCAAACTCTCTAGGCTTGGGTCCAATATCTTGTGTTGTCATTTTGGATTCCAGCAGGTTGAATCTTGCGTCTTCTTCCTTTCGTCTCCTATCATGCATCTCCTTCAGGGAGCAAATGTTCTCTGTATGGTTCTTCTGCAAACAGTAGGAACAGAAGGCCCCAGGAATGGTTGGTTTCCGTGTACATTTAGTGGCTAAATGACCTACTTGATGACACTTACCACACCAAGTATTTGACCGCATCACATCTCTTCCTGCTCCTGCAACGTTGGATATGCTAGCGGTGTTCACTTTCAGCGTCTGTAGTTGCTCTGTAATCACATCCATCAACTCCTTTTTAATATTTGCAACTGAGTTGGATAAATAATCCTTCAAGCTTTCTCCTCCTGACGTACTGGTAGGAGGGTTTTGAGGAGTCTCTGTAATCACTGCATAAACTGGTTGGGTTGGTACAGAGGGGTCTCTGTTCTGGTTCTGATTCAGAGCTCCTGTTTGAACTATTGGCTGTTGACTCCAGTTGGTAGGATTCCACTGTTGCTGCTGATTTGGCATTGAGGAAATTGGTTGGGACCATTGTTGTTGTGGTTGAGCCATCATTTGAGGCATGGATTGTGGCCACTGAGGATTTGGTGCACTGTACTGTGATACCGGGGGCATCTGTTGGTAGGGGTAGGGAACAATCCCTGGGACTGCATTTGGTGGGTACATCATTCCTGGCACCAGAGGAGGTAGGACTCCTCTTCCTGTATTCATTGCTAGTCTAGCTTCCACTTCATCGTACAGTCTTGCACCTTCTGTTGCAGCTTGCAGGGTGGCTGGTCTTTGTAGCTCCACAAACTTACGGACTTCTGGTTGTAATCCTCTGAGAAACACTCCCTTTTGAATGCCATCATCTAGATTATGGTTAGTCCATCTCTTCAGGATGGATTCCATTCGTGAGACATAGGCTTCTACTCTTTCTCCAGAGGACTGACTTAGGTTCATAAATTCCTCTCTCATCCGTTCTTCAAAACCTTCACGCCTGAATTTAGTGAGGAAGGCCAACTTCAGGTCGTCCCATGTGCCAAAAGTTCCTGCTGCTTGTCTCTCATACCACTGAAACGCCGCGCCCTTGAAAGTGGCGGGGAATATTGTTAACCAATGCTCAGGGGTTCTGGCATTGTTAGCCACACATGCTACCATAAACTCTGCTACATGAAGATCGGGGTCTTCATTGTACTCTCCCTTAAAAACTGGCAATGGGACTACATTCGCTGGTCTGTCATCAATATTTCCAGGACGGATCTGGCTTGGAAGTGGGCCTCCAGCAGGAGGAGGAAGGGCTTGATGTGCCATTGGGACTTCTGTAAAGAGTTCCGCAAGGGCGTCAAAGGCAGCTTCCGCTGCGAGCTCGTTCTCAGCCTTGATTTTTGCTTTCTCTCTTCTCACGTACCTCTGGACTCGTTCTAACGCTTGCCTTTTTATTGCGTCATTCATCAGGGGGTTGACTCCACTATGTTGTTAGTGCTCCACAGAGGGTTAACAGAAGGCTTCAGTCTCTAGAGGACTCTCTTGCCAACATTTCTTCTACTTCTTTCCTCTCAACGTCCCTAAATTCTGCTTTCATGCCACTGCACAAAGGAAGGTATTCGGTTCTGAAGGTGTCAAAATGCATACGTCTGAGCATGGTGGTGGTGCCATCATCATAGTAATGCCAGCTTCTGATGGTTTCAATAGTGTATGTTGTGAAAAACACTCTATCTACCAACTTCCAGTGGGTTGCTAATTGAACAAACAGAAGATTATCAGTACACCAAGCATCCCATGTATCTTGCTGTTGAGCATCCACGAACAAATTCCAACTCTTTTCCTTCTTGTCTCTGTGAACCTCTACAGACCAAGACTCCTGAAGCTTCTTCACAATCTCCCACTTGATGTTGTCTGGAAAATTTTCAATGAATGCCAAATCTTCCATGGATGTTCATTCTCTCTGTTTCTGCTCTTCAATTTGTTCCCAAACAGTTTGCCACCAAGATGCAAGTTTCTGCTGCTTCAACAGGAAGAGGAAACTGTCCACCACATAGAGCATGCGTCATGATGGTGATATGTTTCTGCCATTGTGGGATGAACTTTTTGTGAAAAGTGGCTTTGATTATGAGAAATTCCAACTCTTCAGTGGAAGAAGGAATTTTACAAACATCCATTGAATTCTTCTCTTCTTGGCAATGCCAATTCCTTCATTTTCAGCCTCTTTTGGTGCTTGTTGATGGCAAGTTTCCCCGGCTGCGCACCAAAAACATGGAGCCCCGAGAGGAACACCAAGGAAAAGGGAATTCTCTTGCAAGAAAATCTATCTTGTAACATCAACAAGCTTGTTTATCATGTTTCATATGATCACAATGAAGAAAAGAACACCAGGCACAACAAATCTTCATGCAGCATCATGTAAATCTCCCACGGTTTTTAATAGAATCAACCATATTCTTCAACATCTTCACAAAATCCATCAATAGAACAAAGAAAACAAAGAAGTACACCATCTTTGAATGGAAATACATCACATAGTATTCATCTTCAATATCTTCATAGTCTTCTCTCTCAATCTCTCATATACAATCACTCTGTTTGAGTAGAATTGGCTATCTCTGACTCTCTCTCTCTCACTCCATCAATAATACATCATATCCTCACTACAATCTCTCAAAAATTACTCTCAATAATCACTCTTAGGTCGTGGATATCCCTCCCAAGAGGTATGTCTGATATGAAGGGTCACCAGAGCCACTATAGTGTCTCTTCACAGCTCACTACTGTCACTTCACTCTAGTCTTCTCTTGAGTCTTTAACAGCTACTTCTTCCACTTCTTTCAGCTCTTTTGCACTTATATTCACCTCTTTCCAAGGCTAGAAAACTTTCCCAAAGTCATACATACATTCCACAAAACACTTACAGAACAGTCTACAGAACAGTACCAGAACAGTCTACAGAAGCTCTACAGAAGACCTACAGAAGGTTATCAAAACTACATAACTCATTCTCAAACCATTCCAAACTCTCACAAACCATTCACTAAGCTTTCACAATATCTCATTCTTCATCAATCTATACTCCATCCCTCCTTACAGAAGACAATCAGATCAAAACAGACCAAAACAGAACAAAACAGAAGGTATACAGAACCTATCAGAACATCACAGAACCATCAACAAACATCATGATCTTCCAAAACACAATCAATATCATCCAAAACACTCTCAATCCACTTCATAAAATCAACCATTCAGCTCTCAAAAACAACAAAAATCAGCCAAAAAACAAGTCATTTCAACACTCAACACTGGCCCCCCTAGGATCCCCCCCAGCCAGGGGCCTCTTGCGCGGTCCCCGGACCCCACAATAGGGGCCCCTTTTAACTCCCTTACATTGCAACTCGATGCAATGCGCCTCGAGTTGCTACCAACTTAACCACTCCGTCTAACCCAAAGATTAGACCCACAACAGTCACCTTTTTGCCATCCGGTCACATAGACCTCATCCGATATACAAGTCAGGAATCAACCAATGTCCGAGCTCACATTTGGCTTCTCCTCATAATGGGGGCCTTACAACTTTGAGCACCATGGATCATTGGTAGCACCTAATGAGGGTGGGGCATTGATCATATCTAACACCCCCCCTCAATGTCCACCCATAGGTGAACTATCTCCTCGTCCCAATGCCGAGTCTCTGAAGATGAACTTGAAGCAGATCCTTCGTAAGTACTTTGGTAAAGATATCTACTCCATTCTCCTCTGTTGGATAGTAGACCAATTCCACTATCCCATCCTCCATCAAATCACGCACATAGTGATACTGGATCTCTATATGTTTGGTGCGTGCATGAAACACTGGATTTTTGGCAATGGCGATGCAACTCTGATTGTCACATCTCAGCACAGTTGGTTCTTCATCCTGCACTCCTATATGCCATAGAATCCTTCTTAGCCATACGGCCTCACATGCAGCAAAACAAGCTGCCTTGTACTCTGCTTCGGTAGAAGACAATGCCACTGTTGGTTGCTTCTTACTAATCCAAGAGAAAATTCCTGAACCTAAAGAGAAACAATAACCAGAAACCGACTTTCTGGAATCAATGTCTCCTGCCCAATCTAAGTCACAGTTCCCCACAAGAGAGGTTCCGAAACTGTATGTGATACCATAGTCAAGAGTTTTCTTCAAGTATCTAAGCACCCGCATCCCAGCCTTCCAATGACTCTCATGAGGTTTGTTTGAGAACCTGCTCAAAACACCAATAGCAAAACTGATATCTGGTCTGGTGTTACACAAGTAGATCAGACTGCCCACCAACCTCCTATACCTCCCAATGTCTGCTAGTGCTGATGTATCCTCGACAGATAACTTTGCATTCACCTCCATAGGTGTAGCTATCTCCTTGCACTCGGTCATGCCAAATGCCTTCAAGATCTCCCATGCATACTTCTTCTGAGAGATGAAGATCTTTCCTGGCTCTTCCCAGACTTCAATCCCCAAACAATAGTGCAGCAAGCCCAAGTCTGTCATTTCAAACTTAGAACTCAAAGCCTTTCAAGTTTGGTTGATCATATCTTCATAGTCACCTGTAATAAGAAGGTCATCCACATATAGGACAATCACTACATACTTTTTACCATCCCTGTAAACATACAAGTTAGCATCTGAAGCACATCTTCTGAAGTTTAGGTTTAAAAAGAACCTATCTATCTGCTGGTACCATGCTCTGGGGGCTTGTTTCAGCCCATACAATGCCTTCTTCAGTTTACAAACTTTGTTCTCAGAATGGGGAGCCTCATACCCTGGTGGCTGAGCCACGTACACCTCCTCCTTGAGGTCACCATTTAAGAACGCTGACTTAACATCCATTTGGTACACTGGCCACTTCTTGTGGGCAGCCACTGCAAGTACCGTGCGAATAGTGGTCATTCTGGCAGTTGGGGCAAATGACTCTTGAAAATCAAACCCTTCAACTTGTGAAAATCCTTGGGCAACCAGTCTAGCTTTGTACTTTTCTAAGGTACCATCAGCCTTGTACTTTACCTTCCAGATCCACTTGATGCCGATAACCTTCCGCTTTCCTGGTCGATCCACTAGCTCCCAAGTGTCATTCTTCATTATGCTGTCATACTCTGCCTGCATAGCAGCCTTCCATGATGGATCTGCAAGTGCTTCTTCTAAGTCAGTTGGCTTCTTTAGTTCTCTCATAATCTCAACCATCAAGGCCATATTGACTATGTGAGCAGAAGCCCTCCTTTGCTCCTCTATTCTCTGAGACCTCCTTGGTCCATCTGCCTTCTCCTCAACAGATGCAGGCATAGGATTATTGTGGTCATAGAGCTGCTTCACCCAGCGCGGCAATGGCTTTTCCGGTGGGGTGATGTCAGGTTGGTGAACTTTTTCCTCATCATCTGAAGATGATGCTTCCTCCTCCTTAAGGATAGGGATAGCTCTCGGGACAGGTTCATAGTGGACTACTTCTTCGCTTGATGATAAAGTGGAAGAACTTGCCTTCTCCTCCTCCACTGTATGCGGCTCCTCCTTGAACACCACATCACGGCTCGCGATGATCTTCTTTGCCTCTTGGTCATATAATTTGTAAGCCTTCTGCTCATCACTATAACCCAAGAAGATACATTTTCTGCTTTTTGGTTGTAACTTGTTTCTCTTCTCATCTGGAACATGTGCATAACATTCACATCCAAAAATTCTGAAATGTGAGACAGATGGTTTCTTACTAGTGTAAGCCTCATGAGGTGTTTTTCCCTTGAGAGCCTTTGTATAGCTCCGATTTAGAATATAGACTGCAGTATTAACAGCTTCAGCCCAAAAATGGTTAGGCAATCCCTTGCCCTTTAGCATGCATCTTGCCATCTCCACAATGGTGCGATTCCTGCGTTCCACAACACCGTTCTGCTGAGGTGTGTGAGGCGTCGTCAATTGACGCTTGATCCCTTTGCTCTTGCAAAAGCCTTCAAACTCCTTTGAGTTGAACTCACCACCACCATCTGTTCTAAATTTCTTCACACTTTTCCCTGTTTCATTCTCAACAAGTATTAGCCATTCTTTAAACTTACCAAAAGCTTGAGCCTTATCACGAAGGAACTACACCCACATCTTCCTACTGTAGTCGTCGACAATCAACATAAAATAAGAAGATCCCCTCAAGGCCTGTGTAGGCATCTTACCACACAAGTCAGCATGCACCAACTCTACAGGAGCCTGTGCTCTATTCTTGCTTTCTTGTGGAAATGCCTTTCTCTGTTGCTTGCCCATCATACAAGCTTCACATGGTTCCTTCAATTCAGTTATTATAGGTAGGTGAGCAACCATACATTGCTTTTGCATCTCCTTCAATACTGCAAATCCGATGTGTCCAAACCTTTCATGCCAAAGCTTACTTATGCCCACTCCAGTGGTGGCTGTAAGAGCACTTAGCTCATACAGGTTGTTCCTTCTTTCTACTTTGCCAACAATTGTGCCAGCACTATCAATAATTTCTGCACCTGTCTTCTTGAACCTCACTTCATGACCAAGATCAGTTATGGCAGCAACTGATAAGAGATTTCTCCTGATTTCAGGAACATACAACACATTTGAAAGCTTTTTGACTTCACCATTTGCAGCAACAAAAGAAATAGTACCTGTGCCCGCAGCAGGGCATTTAGCATCATTTCCAATCGTCACAGTGATGGATTCTTGTAGAGGCTGCATAGAACTGTATAGACCTTTCTTGTTGGTCATGTGACGGGAGGCCCCACTATCCAACACCCATGAGTCAGTGGTAGATTCTTCTTGCGCTGAGGAGCACACTTCCTCAATGGTCGCCATGAATAATTCCAACTCTGCTTCAGCCGTATTGGCTATCCCTTTCCCTTTACTTTTAAGGGTACCATTCTTTTCATCTGCCTTCTTGACATGACAATCTGAAATTGCATGTCCTTTCTTCTTACAGTAGAAGCACTCTCCTTGAAACTTCTTCTTCGCTCTTCTTCTTTTTGTCACCATCATTTTTTGTGGAGGAAACACCTTTGCCTTTTGCATTGGCAGAGAATGCAGCATCTCCATTGTTGCTTCCTTCTCGGGCTTTCAGCCTCAACTCCTCCTCCATTAATAATGCACAAAACTCCTCAAAAGTCAAAGCTTGAGGTCTCACCTGAGTATTAAGGGCAGTTACTAGTCCATTAAACTTTTGTGGACAAATCCGAAGACACCTCCGAGCTAGCTCTTCACTAGTCTTTTGTATCCCAGCGCCAACCATCTGGTCGCGCAGATTCTTAATCCGAGTGATGAATGCTTCAACCGTCTCTCCTTCAGCAAACTTCTCCGCTGCTAGTTGATTCTCCAAGTTTTGAATCCTTGTTTGGTTTCGTGTTTCATACTGACTCCTTAGTACATTCCAAGCATCTGACACTTTGGTTGTATGCTTAATCAGAGTCAAAACACTGTCAGAACAGCTTGTAACTAAGGCACACAATGCATCTACATTCCTTCGTTTCCAAGCTCGTAGAAGATCTGCATTCGGAGGAATCATCACACTAGGATTTGATGGGTCGGGGGTAGGTTGTGGTTCTGCGTCAGTCCCCAGCACAGTCTCCAGAAGCTCATAAGAATCAAGGATAGTTGTAATTTTGACTTCCACAAGGTGTAGTTTGTACCATCTAACTTGCCTTCGCTAAAGGTTGGTGGACGAATCCTCAGTGTTTGAATAGCCGGTACAGCAGCACCACCTCCTGCACCGCTTCCTGATGCGCCAGAACCACTTCTCGGAGTCGACATAGTTTCTCTTTGATGTTGAAGCCTTTGCCTCTTGCACGCTCTCCGATCTCTAGAGCCCCTTGGGCTCTGATACCATGTAAAATATTACACGGCGCAGCGGACAGAATCTGAGAAAGAGATAGAGAGTACACAACAGATAAGAGGAGAATCAGTAAATTCTTTAACTCCAAACAACTGATACAAAGATGGCTCTGTCCACCCGTGCGCTTCCACTGTATGAAGCTTAGATGGCGATCTAGACAGAAGATAGGTGAAGAGCTTAAGGCTAGCTAGAATAACAACTCTGACTGGGTGAAAGATGAGTGAAAAATGGCTGCGAAGTTGTTTAGCTTTTATATCCCGCGAAGGTCGTTAGGTGGGCCTGCTGACCGACCTACCATATGAGCCTCCACTAGTCGGCCATAGAATATTCCCTTTACCATCGGGCTGGGGGCACTGCCCCCGGACCCCTGCGAGGGGGGCCGCTGGCCCCCCTGGGACGCCCCAGCCAGGGGCCTCTTCCGTGGCCCTCGGACCCCACAATAGGGGCCCCTTTTAACTCCCTTACATTGCAACTCGATGCAATGCGCCTCGAGTTGCTACCAACTTAACCACTCCGTCTAACCCAAAGATTAGACCCACAATAGTCACCTTTTTGCCATCCGGTCACATAGACTTCATCTGATATACAAGTCAGGACTCAACCAATGTCCGGGCTCACATTTGGCTTCTCCTCATAATGGGGGCCTTACAACTTTGAGCACCATGGATCATTGGTAGCACCTAATGAGGGTGGGGCATTGATCATATCTAACACCCCCCTCGTGCCTCCCCCATGAGAACCGCCCCTTTAAATTTTTTAAAAAATTTAATTCAAAATTTTTTTCTCTTCCCGCCGACAGCATGTTGGGGAGAGAGAGAGAGAGAGAGAGGAAGTTAAGAGAGAGAGAGGAAGTTAAGAGAGGGAAAGGGGGGGCATGCAACCCCCCAGGTGGAGGGGCGGCGGCTGTTAGACGACCATCTTCCCCCCCATATACCAACCCCTCCCCATTATAAAGGGGAGCCTCCCCCTCCCTCGTCGCCTGACACACGCCCCCCCCCCCCCCCCCCCCCCCCCCCCCCCGTGATCAGAAAATGCCACCCTCTACTGCTGCCGCCTACACATCACACCCCCCTACTCCACCATCACTCTGCCAGGGCCAAACGCCGCCATACCCCCCGCCACCATGATTTCACCATCATATACGTGGGTAAGGAGGAGAAGATCATTTCGCCTGTCAGAAACCAAAAAGAAAAAAAAGGCTTCCAAGAAGCTTCTAGAAGCTCCCATAAAGGGCCTTCTTAAGGGTAATTCACCCACAGAATCGCATAACGGACGCAATTCATCTGCGAAGGGAGTTCCCTTGTGGGAGGGAAGGATTGCCAGTTGCAAGGAATTTCAGCACACCCTCCTCCTGCCCAACTTGTTCCCAAGCCCCGACTGCGATGGCCCCAAAGCACCACATGAGAGGAGCACACGCGGAGTAAGAGGAGCACATGTAGGAGTCCCCACCGAAGCGTAGGAATCAATAATACCCCTCCTGCGGATGTTCAGGTTCCATCAAATTCACCCTTTTCATTTCCGCATGATTTGGGTGCAATAAGTATAGAATTTGCATAGGGTAGTCTTGATCACATTGAAAATTTACTATAATTGAACGAGTTGTTTTAAAAACATCATAGGAATGTTCGAGAAAGTTTTAGATTGCATCACAAGGTACTTATATTTCCCGCACCATCATGATGAAAGGTTGTTGCATTTGTGAATATATGGTTCATGTGTTAAAAGATGCACTCATGCAATAATGTCCTAGTCGCATCGCGCACATAGGTTAAATATATATTGCGATGCTCACATGCATTGGAAGGTTTGCATTGGGTAACTTACGTTGGCAAGAATTGAGTTATGTTGTACACAATGCATTTGTGCAAAAAAAAAATCCCTTGTGACGACTGTAAATAGGTTGATACATAGGAGGATGTTTAATTAAAGAATAGGGAGTTGCTATGGAGAGGAGTAAAAGGGTTATATTTTTGCATAAGCAACTACATTCCATTTCACGTGACTTGAATGGGAAAGGAAAAGATTATGTTTTTATTTCAATGTCATTGTACATAGCATAACCTGCATGCATAAGCAACTTGCATGCATAAGTAAATGTATGAAAAGGAAAAGGATTATATTTCAATTGGTGAAAAGCATATAGGATGCAACACGCATGAAGTGATAGTTACATTCAATATGAAAAGATAAGCACTTGCAAAGTTAATCCAACATTCTCGTACTTAGATCATTCTATGTTGCGAGTAATGAGAGGGTACCAGACCTTAGGACACGAATCCTCGTAATATCGACAAAGGGATGTAATTCCTCAAGATAGGCGCTGCTACCTATCTCGTGCAACTAGTTTGCAAGGTTAGATACTACTGCAACTAAATCATAAGATGTTGCTACTGCATCTTGGGCCACGGGAGGCGAGATCTAATTACAAGTTAGAAGTTGAGTAGTCGCCCTACTACAACTCTCTAATTTGGGGACCGATTTATCAAACTTAGGGACATTGCGAATTGCCAAGAAGCAAATTGACCAACCAAGGACGACGGGGTTGTCCAAGTTCTATTTTACAAGGAGGCCTAAGGTAAGGATAATTAGAGTCGCTAGGGCACAAACCCTAACCCAAAGAAAAAGGGAAAACAAGCAACCTAGCTTGCCAAGCCCTTGGAATCTCGCCAAGTCGCAAACGATCCAGGATCGAATCTGGGAGCATTTGGGAAGAAGGAGTCACACCTTAGCAATACGAACGACTGCTGAAATGATCGTGATTGTACACTTGGGTACATTGTTTGAACTTCTTTGCTCAAGGAACTAATTTAAGGACAAATACTTAATGCTTCAGGTTAATACATTTATTCTTGAGGAGTGCCATGATTCAACATGTGGGGTATATTTTACTAGCTTTCTTACTGCCCAAAAAGCTCTCCATGCTAGATATTGGTGACCATCGATTTTCCAAGATGCTTTTAGTTATGTTAAGCAATGTGATGTACGTCAAAGACACCATGTGAGGGAAAATCATAGGCAACCTCAAATCCCATTTTGGTTACATTACCCTTTGAAAAATGTGGTATTGATTTTGTGGGACCAATATACCCTTCATCAACTATGCGAAAGTGGTATATTATTGTAGCAACAGACTACTTTCAAGCAACAATGAAGGACAATGCTAAGGAGATGACTCATTTCATTATGGAGCAAATTGTTTGCCGCTTCAATCCAATGAATGAGATTGTGTTTGATCGAGGGATACAGTTCTTGAACAAGCTTGTAGTGGCACTGGATTGAAGCATTGAAGATTAAGCATAAAAAAAATACCCCGTATAACCCTCAAGCAAACGACTAGGTTGAGTGCACAAATAAACAATTGGTAGGAATCTTATCCAAGAGAGTATCGGAAAGCAAGCGTGACTGGGATAAGAAATTATATGTGGTAGTGTAGTCTAACAACATGACATTCAAGAGAGCCACATGTCACACCCCATTCAAGCTAGTGTATGGGGAGTAGTGCATTTTGCCATTAGAAATAGAGCTCCCCACTGTGCATTTTTCCCTTTATCATTTATTGGGAGAAGAAGAAGCGTTACATGAACGGTATAATTCTTTGACACATCTTAATGAGATTCGATTGCAGGTTTTACTGCATCAAGAAGTAGGGAAGAGAATAATAAAATCCCTTCATGATCTTTGGGCTAAGAAGTACAAATTTACAAAAGGTTAGTTAGTGCTATATTATGATGCTCATCAAGAGCTATTTCTAGGAAAGTTAGAATCCAAATTGGATGGACCATACAAGACTATACGTTTAGGAAAGAATAGATCTACGGTCCTTCTAGTAGATTCGTAGGGGATAGAGTTTAATACTACAACTAACTTTAGTAAGTTGAAGCCTTACTATGTGTAAGGGCTGACGTTACGCTTGGTGCTTGTGTAGGTCCTTCAAGATTCAGCTTTAACGTGCAGTAGGTACCAAGAGAGCAGATGAGACACATTATTCCCTATCTGGAGCATCTGTATCTTGAGCAATGTTACCACAAAGGTTGAGTAATTTGGTGGAGTAAAGGATATCAAGTTATTGAATGGCTAGACGGATCCTTTACGTGGGAAGTTAAGGTCTACTGCCATCATTGTCAATGACTTCTGACTAAGATTTCTATCGAGTTTAGCGAGGAAGGAGGGATTGTGCTTGTTGTACATCCTCTCTCTCTCTCCGCTTGATTTTGATTATGATAAGTATGAGTGAGATTATTATTATGTCGTGGCCTATCAATGAAGCCTGAGTTTATACTCCATAATTTTTAGGAGTTTTTAGAGGGCCCACTAAACACAAGAGCATTGGTGTCATCATTAAAGATCCCCAACATAGGGCTATCATGAAGATGGGAGTCTATTTAGGACCCTCTTTTACTAATAATATGGCAAAATACAAGGCCTTGATCATGGGGTTGAATGTAGCCCGATGTGGTGGTATCTATTGATTATTGGTTAAAGGTTACTCGCAATTAGTAATCAATAAGCTAAATGGGACCTATAGTTTCCACGATCCCATCTCACGAATGTACCGTCATGCAGCCTTGGATATGTTGCATATCTTTGAGATGGTGACTTGTCAGCTAGTTTATCAACTATGAATTCACTTTGCGGATTCCCTGACTAACTATGCTTTCGTAGAAGATGTCTTTTTCAATTGTGGTCCAGGGATGCCCTTACAATTACCTCCTAGCATCAACCCTGGATTACTTTGGGGTCTTTTTGCTAACATGTCACACTTCGACCGCCGATGGTTAGTTTGGGTTACAAGTCAAGTAGCAAGTGAGCACCTTCCTACTCTATCATGGGTGCATAATATTGTGTATCGTCATATTTGTTGGGGATAAAGGCACCTCCACCTAGCCACCCGTATATTACTATACTAACAGTACCTACCACTCCACACTGCAGGTGGTGGGCGTCCGCCATCACCATTACTTTATTCTTTATTCTTTTAGTGAGAGTTTGAACAAAGAAAGGCTCGGTCACACATTGTGGCTGTGGAGTTCCCATTTGGTCTCTCTCTCTTTCTTGCTCTTGCTCTCCCGCCATAGCTCTTCCAAGCAAGCTTCGATCCTTCTCTCCTTTCAAATGGTATCAGAGCATGGATTCATGATTACTAGAGCTTGGTTCATGGAGTCTTCAACTTCCTATTGAATCCCTACATTCATTGGGTCTCCTTCCCGATAGCCATAGCTGACTCTCCCGAGCCCTCGTCACTCCTCGACTTCCCAAGCACCTACCTGGCCCCTTTGGGCACCCTCAGGGAATTCCAAGAAAGGTGTTTCTTCATTTTCTTAAGGGTTTCATCCTGGTTATAGGTCTATAGGTTTGAGAAGAGAAAGGGGGTAGTACCATTGAAGCTCCAGTGCTCCATATCTTGACATAGGCTTTACTGGGGCACTTCGGGCTTGTTGTGTGCCTTCTTTGGCACCCATTTGAGCTTCCTACCACTCTGCCCAACTCAAAAATGTGAGTAGAAATCCCATGAAAATTTGCACCATTTTTCTAGGTGAATTTACAACATGTGATCAATTATTTGATCTCCTCCAACTCATTCTAGTCATTAGCAGCCTCATTTGGGCACTATACACTTGGTTTATACTTGACATTTGATCCCGAGCCTTGGCATTGAGCATTAATGTGATTTGCTTCAGGTTTGGGACTCTTATACACAATTTACATGTAGCCCACAACAGTGCTACATTATCATTTTATGTTTGGACTACTTTGGCACTGACATTGGTTGCCCTATTGGTCCCGAATGCTAGGGGAATATATGTCTATGATGTGAGATGCTTTTGGGGCTGAATTTTCTCAGTCATTGACTATTTTACACAGTCCATAGGCAGCCCAGGACACGGCAGCCCTCTGTCATTACACTTTATGCTCATGCCACATAGTCATTTGATGCCTAAATATGACCAAATGGTGCCTATAAATATGGAAAAGTATGCCTATGGTTTTGAGCTTGGATTGAGCCACTATTTACTCAGTTTTGGACATTTATTTGATGCTGGAATATTTAGGGCTGAAGCTCATTTTCTTATGTTTGGATATGCCTATTGGATTTGGGCTATGCCTTGGACATTTGATCTCGAATCATTGGTTGAGCTTGAGCTCACTTCACATAGCATTTGGATCTTCATCTCTGATATAATTATGGCATGTACTTTGCTTATCTCTTACCATTCTTGACATGCTTGGCCTATGCCACTACTACATGCCCGTTACATTGTTCGGAGTTGGATGCTACTGAGCCTTGCTTTGGCTTGAAATTTGATTTTCCTGGAGCTTACTTTGGCTATTTCTCAGCTTGCTAGAGTTGCCGTTTGGCTGTACTTGATGTCTATGGATGCTACACGGCTTATATGCTCATGAGGTCTTATTGATGCTGGATCTTAGATCTTCTGGCATTGGTGCTATCATATGATGTGGGAGCGTCTTGATACACTTGACAGACATTGAGCAGGTGGTTTATGCTACTTGAGTATTTCAATACTTGAGACTAGGATATTCACTTGGATGTTGCATGGTTGATATGATGTGGTCCTCACAGATGTACTTGGCACCTATTTATGTTAGGTCTTGGCATAGTGTCGTGTACACTTTGCCCTATTTTGTAGGGGGTGTGCCAACTTACTGAAAAAATTCTTTTGACATGCTTGGGTGTTTGCTCGATGTCTGTATGACTATCACTTTTGCTGATTTATACCCGCTTGATGCAGGTTATGCTTTGCCAGTCAGTGGTTGACTTGGTGCATTCATTTTGCCTACAGTTTGCTCTCATTGTACCTGGCTATAATTTATTACAGCAAGTAGTTATGCATGGATGGACGTGGAATTTTCATGTTGAATCATCTTGATTTTATGTACTTTTGATGGTACTTAGTGGGCAGCATCATTAGCTATCAATTCGTGGTCATTTGGCCTTTGTTTTGGTAGTATTTTGGTTGTTTACAACATAAAATAGTAAGCAATTTTGAACTGTCTGCGCCATTTTGGACTACAGCATGGCATCTTCTTCTATTGATAGTGCTATCTTCAACATCACTAAGCTCAATGGTACAAATTATGCCTATTGGAAGAGCCAATTTTGGCAGGTATTGGTGTAGAAATGGTAGATAAAGCCACTAAGGATACATGGCAAGCAGCCTGAAACTATGACTGATGATGAATGGGATGAGCTTGATGAGTTATGAAAGTCCACCCTCATCTTGTCTCTCACTGAACAAGTGCCTTACAATGTGGTTGAGGAAGCATAGAGTGCTTGGCAACTTTAGGATAAGATCAATAATCTCTATGAAAAGAAAGGTCTGGCAAGTCAGATGTATTGGCTGAAGCAACTTATGGACCTGCGCATGAAGGAGAATATGATGATGTCTGCTCATTTGAACCAATCCCATGCTATTCTCAAGAACTTGACTTCACATGGCATTACCTTTAATGATGAGGTTATTCCATTGTTTTTTCTTAGGACTCTAAGTGAGTCATGGGATGTATTCCACACTACCTTATGTGCTCCTGCTACTATTTTGAACTTGCATGATGTAGAGAGTGCTCTTTTACAAGAAGAGATCAACTGTAAGAACTCGGA
The DNA here is from genome assembly GCF_053477565.2 of Lygodium microphyllum. NCBI lineage: Eukaryota > Viridiplantae > Streptophyta > Polypodiopsida > Schizaeales > Lygodiaceae > Lygodium > Lygodium microphyllum. Next base: position 8,631,753 of record NC_141136.1, read on the forward strand.
TGCCACTCGTGTGTCACATGCTTTGACTGTTAGAGGCAAAGATGGTAATGGAAAGAATGACAGTGGGTATGGACGTGGCAGAGACTTACAGAAGTCTAATTCTAAGTCACTTGGTTAGTCACGCAGCAAGTCTCATGGGAGAAATGCTAATGTGACATGTCATCATTGCGACAAGAAGGGTCATATACATCCATATTGTCATGAGTTGCGCAATGAAAAGCGCAAAGAGAAGGGGAAAGAAAATTACAGGAAAAGTCCTCTGATCATAGCATTATGCGTGCAAAATTCAGTGTGAAAATTGAGGAGATAAATGTCATGTAGACTAATGACTTGGATGGGCAGTACATACTTGCAGCTAGTTCTTGTGATGCTACGCCATTGAGTGAGGTTCACTCTATGTATGCATAGTGCTGGCTTTTGGATTCTGGTGCTTCATTTCATGTTACACCATGCCATGAGAGGTTCCATTCCTACCACACTACAATTCGCTTGGGTGATGATAGGTCACTTGCTATTGTTGGCATTGGGGATGTATGGCTATAGTTCTCTACTGGCAGTACTTTTCTATTACAGGATGTATGTCATGTACCTGCACTTACATGCAGTCCTATGTCTATAGGGCCACTTGATGATGGTGGATTTCATGTTTCATTTGAGGATTCTGCCTGGAAGATCACGCGTGTGACAGACTTGTGCTTGCTAGAGGTGCCAACGCTGGTAGCCTCTATCCTCTTGTAGTTGCCCTATCTCGTGGTTGCCACATTATAAGCGGATAGTTTTAAAGAAATGGCTACAAGATGGATTGAACTGAACTTTAAGGGCCTTCCCTTACTTTGTTTTCGGAGTACGGTAGCTAAAGAGTGTAGTATTTGACTATTTATTAGGCATTTCCTTTGACTGGAAAAGTGGCAAAAAAAGCTTGAGATACCATTAAATACCAAATTTTGATGCAAAATGAAACAGTTGCAAATCGATAAGCTAGAGTTTTGCTAGATGGAGTTCAATGCCAGGAACCTATGCAAGTCTCGGTTTGTCGATCGGAGTTCGTTTGACCCCCCATTTAATCTCTGCAAGTTTTTGCGTTATGAAGCAGCTACATGATCCGAGAGCTAAAAAGTGCATCACGGGCCCCAAGCTTATGGATTTCACATCACAAAGTCATCCCGGCTAGATGGATCTCAAATCTGAGCTTGTTAACCCCTTTGAAAGTGAAAAATCCACTTTGATTGCAGTGTAAACACAAAGAGATGAACTAGATATTTTAAAGTTAAAACCTTAACCTTGATTAATGAAAGAAAAAAAATCAGTTGTGAGGAGGGAGTGGATGCAAAATTTTTTACGCCCCATTTTTTTAAAGAATCGTGCCTCTCCAATACTGGGGTTGAGGGAGAATTGACTGCACATTCCTGATCCACTCTCTAAGGGCTCCATTTTCAATGTAAACATGTTGATTTTCATGAAGGGAATGAAAATTTTGATTTTTAGTATTTCTCTCTCCTCTCTCCTCTTGTTGCGTGTTCACACGCGTGATTCTATGAGAGAAGGGGGTGGGCTATTTGATGGACTTTTTTATGGAATGATGGTGTTGGAGCAAAGGAGATCGTAGATCAACGGGCTATGAGAGAGCATCAACAACCTCCCAACCATTAAATACGCACCTCCAAAATCATGTTTTTTTGTGTAAGTGGTAGATTCATTTGTTTTATGATAGATGTTTGATGAAATTTTTGTAAATGGTTGCCTTTGATTGAAAATGTTAAAATCTATCAAAAATCTTAAACAAAACTAGAAAATTAATTTATACCAAAACACACAAAACTTATAATTTAAAATTCTGATCTATTTGCTTGTGTATACCATATAGGACGTTTGTAATTTAAGTTTAAGAGGGTCTAGCAACACGAGAATGCTCGTGGTGACCCTTAGCAACACGGTATTACGTGTAGTCTGAAATCATTGAAAGAAATGTCTTTGCACTGCACAATATTGATTTTTATTAAATCATAAAATGTCTGAGCACTATGGCCATTCACAATTGCATTATTGCACATAACACATGGTGTCATTCCTAAATGCATTGCAATTGGTTTTCTATACATATGACCCACGCTAACCTGTGAGATACCTAAGCTGTAGATTTAGACGATCGGGTTCCTTGGGAAACTATTGAGTGAGAAAATATCTTATCTCCTGGAAGTTTGAAAATAAGAGTGGAGTTTGTAAGGTAAGTATTATTTGTGTTAGCAACACATCGAGGGGCCAATGCGCGAGGTGTAGGAGAGTCTCAGTGGAGCCATGACATTCAACCAAGGGGTGCCTCCTTCTATTTGTGCTTAGGAGGTGTTTTACACCAATATATGTATAGGGACTCCCTCTAAGGAGTGTGGGGAAGGCTTAATTATTGGACTACAATTCAAGACAAATGTGAAATTTACGATAGAAGTTAGGGCAGTGTATCCCTTAGATGCTCCAAGACCCCGCGAGGCTGAGGGGGTGTGTTCTTTGAGTGTAGAGAGGCTCGGCTAGTGCTTAGAGCTTGTGTTGGGCTTGTTTCAGGCATTTTAGTGGATCTTACCAAGGTCCAAGATGTACAATATTGGCCATGATTCCCCAACAATAGTCAAGGAAGTGCAAAGGTTTCTAGGGCTAACGGGTTGATATAGAGTCTTCATTAAGGACTATGCCTCAATTTTCGCGCCTCTCACCAACCTTCTCAAAAAGCAGGTCTCCCTTATGTAGACATCCGCTGAACAATCTAGCTTTGAGAAGCTTAAGTAGAGTTTGGTAACCACCCCTATCTTAAGGCTACCTAACCTAAGCAAAGAATTCGAAGTCATAATTGATGGAATCTCTCTTGCTTTGGGTTGCATACTTATGCAAGAAGGACATCCAGAAGCCTATGCATCTAGAAAATCAAAGATCCACAAAAGAAACTATGCCACACATGACCTAGAATTACTTGTTGTAATTCATGCCTTTAAACTATGGAGACATTACCTACTTAGTAATAGGTTTTCTCTAGTCACTGATTATAAAAGCCTAAAGTGGATTTTTACTCAATTAGATCTCAATATGAGACAACACCAATGGATTGAGACCTTGCAAGAATTTGACTTTGAAATCAAATATAGACCAGGCAGGGAGAACGTGATTGTGGATGCCCTAAGCTGTAAATCATTTCTTAATGCTATAATCCTAGAGGAACCCTTTAGGGCTGAGACTCTTGCTACAATGATTTCAATGCCCAGCAACCCTCCCATAAAAATGGCTAAAGAAGAGGCAGTGAATGATCCACGCTATTAGAGTTTGTTAAAAGAAATTTTCGTCAAGGATTCAAATCCAAAACTCAAGTCTAAGTATCAAGATTTTTCCATAAACGAGGAGCTTGCCTATTTTAAGACAAGACTATGTATTCCTACAAGCTAGGAACTCAAAAAGAAGATACTCTCAGAAGCTCACAATTCTCTATTTTTGGGTCTGGTTATGCTAAGATTCTTAATACAGTCAAAAGAAGCTCCTATTGGGAAAGACTCAAGGGTGATGTACTCAAGTATGTCACCGAATGCCTAAACTGGCAATGAATTAAGGCCGAATGTGTCAAGTTGCCAAGAAAGCTCCAGCCACTTGACATCCCTCAAATGAAATGGGAGTATATCAACATGGACTTCATAGTTGGGTTACCCCTAGTACAAGGAGGATATAACTCCATAATGGTAGTCATTGATATGCTAACAAAAGTTACACACCTTATTCCTATAAAAACCAATTACAAGGCTTTAGATATTGCCAGGCTTTTCATTAAGGAAATTTTTAGGTTACATGGATTATCCCAGAGAATCATCAGCAATTGTGATTTTCTCTTCACATCAAACTCTTAGAAGAGCTTGTTTGAAGCTCTAGGAACCCAGTTCTACTTCAGTACTGCTTACCATCCCCAAACTGATGGTCAAACAGAGCGGATCAAGCAAGTTATTGAAGACATAATAAGAGCTTATTGTAATAGGGAGCCCAAATGGTGGATCCAATACCTACCCTTAGTTGAATTTGCCTACAATGCATCATACCATCAAAGTATTCAAATGACTCCTTTTCAAGCAATATATGGGCAAGATTGTCTTACACCATTAAATTTTTCTGATCATACCCTATGGGTAGAAGCATCTAGGCAAATGCTTAAAGAAATGGATCAGCAAGTAAAGAGTATAAGGCAAGATATTCAAGCCACTAAGGATTGATAGAAGGCATATGCTGATCAATGAAGGTAAGAATGCATTTTCAAAGAAGGTGACATGATTTTCATATGAGTTCATCCAAAGAAAAGCTCCTTATCTTTGGGGGAATTCAAGAACCTAAGTCCGAGGTATTGTGGGCCATATAAGGTGCTAAAGTGTCTAGGACCAAATGCCTACAAACTACAACTCCCTAATAACTTGAAAGTACATAATGCATTTCATGTCAGTTTATTGAAAGCATATGTTCCTAGCCTTCACCATGTACTTAATGACTAGCAAATTGTGATGCCAAGTCAAGGAGTCCTCAAAATTCAACCAGAAAAGATACTTGGCATGTAGGAGAAAACTCTAAGAAGCAAAACCCTTAGAGAATATCTTGTCCAGTGGAAAACTACCTTGAAGAGGATGCCACTTGGGTTGACCAACAATCACTATGTAACCAATATCCCTAGTTTCATCATTCGAGATGAGGATATCTCTATTCCTCTAAGGGGGAGAGGATGTGATATTCTGACTCCATTTTCAATCTTCTCAACTTCTCGTGATTAGATTTGAAGAATTCTAGACCATTATGTAGAGAAAGTCTACAATAAAATAGTCTAAAGTTTGTAACCCGACACTTTCTTGGGTTGATAGAGACTATAGCCATCCTTCACGAAAGTCGCCACACAAACGCAAGACATGGGCTGTAAGTCATGATTGACTAAACCCATTTAAAACTTAGCAAGTAAGGCAAGTTTAAAATCTTTAAGCTTTAAAGATTAAAAATTTAAGAAAAAAGAAGAAGATTAAGAATAAGATGATGACAAACATGCCGCCCCCTCCTTTTTTTGACAAAAAAAATGGTGCATAGTTTCTCCTAAATTTGGAGATCTTGAAAGCAAGAGCAAAAGCCCAAATTCTCCTCGTCAACAGCAAAAGACTCCAGTAATCTCCTCGCTTATTAGTTCAACAAGAGGCTTAGATTTAAGCAAGATCATCCAAGAGCCAGGCGAATCAGTCATAGCATCTCTAGTAGCCTCTCTAGACCGCCAAAATCAAATTGCATCTTGAAAGCTTCCAGAATGTTGGATTGCCATGATATCCTCCACAAAGAGCTCCCCTTCTTGAACACAACCCTTCTTCTTCAATTTAACTATAAATACAGGGCATGAGGACCCATTGGAGGCCAACCTGAGTAAGAGAGGAGAGGCTCCCCTTTAGAGTATAGAGCAAGAGGGAGTGGGGCAAAAGAAGTGCAAGGATAGGAATTCTCGTCACGGAGACAAGGAGATACTCTGTAAGCTCTTGGAATCAAATCCCCTATCCCTTCTACCCTCATGATCTTGTGGAATCAAGACTCTACTCAATTTTTTTAAATTCCTTGTGATTGCCATCCCCCATCAATTGAATTTCCATCAGTCCAATTGCGACAACCCCAAGATCTCTTACCAAAAATCCCCTCTACAATCTTGTGATTAAAGACCATGGCCCCAAAGAAGAAAGTTATGAAGGCCACGAAGACATGAGCTGTCGATAATGCTGCAAATACGACCACTACAAATGAAATGACGAGTACTGGGATTACAAACAAAGCTACGAATACTATCAACCAAGCACTCATCATGGATCCCCAAGTACTATATTTTGATAATAAAGGCAGCTAGCAGGCTATCATCCCATGAATCGGTAAGAAAAATTTTCATTTCTAAAATAGGATTTTATTTATTTCCTACATAAAATCTTTTAAATGGATCCAAGGGGTAATTTAGGCTTGTACGAGATGTACCAAGGAGAAGTACAAAGAAGGTACTTAAAAAGACTTAATATTTTTTATTTTTGGCTTAGGTATACTTGATGCTAGAATGTTATCAAGAGTCCTTGACCACTAGGGACCCAAGTTTCAGGTCGATCCTAGTGGGTTTGACAACGAACATTCCATTGCGAGGTGGACTCAAGAAACCCTAGACGACAAACCCCGTAACATTCCATGGGAGTGCCAGGCAGCATCGCTTAGATTTGTCTCTCGATGGACCACTAAAAATGTGCCTAGAAAGTCGATAGGCGGTCACATTATAGTTGGTATCAAAGTGAAACTTCATAATGATATGTGATTGATTAATGTATGGTTTGTAGACATATCGTAAATAGAGTAACCTAAGTGGTATGGCTTGATTGTCATGCACCTTCTGCACCAACGAATGCTCACATGCAAGAGAAGAAATTCCTTCTCAAGCAAATTAAGGAACCCGAAAGGGATATATGTCACAGGAAGGCGGAGATATGGATTGAGTCTATGAATGATTATTTCTCTGCCCCGCACAGGAACTGCTTCTACCAATCAAGCAATGATAACCAAACTTAAGCTAGTTGGCTAGGCTCGGATATGGTGGAAGCAATGGTGCAAAGATAAATGTATTTTTGAAGTCACTGTCACTTGGGCTCAGCCGAAAGATGCTGTACGCAGATGATACCTTCCGTCAACTTACCAAATTTTGAGGATGAATGATTTCTTCAAGCTCAAGTAGCTAGAATTAACCTTGGAGGCCTACTACTCAAAGTTTATAACCCTACTAAAATATGCACCACCCATGGATATTGCACAGCAAGTATCCAAGTTTTGCCATGGACTGAACACTCCTCTGAATCACCCTCTTGAAGCAATGTGTCCAACAGACTTGGAAGATGCATTAGTTCAAGCAAAGCCAATAATCCAAGAACTTAATTCGGGAAATTCTGACAAAGATAATTCCCGATATCAAGACAAGGGATGCCACACGTGTGGAGAGATAGGGCACGTTCATAGGAGATGTCGTAACTGTCGATGCTTCCATTGCAATGATCTAGGGCACATACAAGTAGACTGCCCTGAATTAAGTCCAGAAGATATTGAGCCTCCAAGAAAACGAGGCTAAAAAAGCACAATCTTTGGTTATATAGAGGAATCAAATGAAGACAAAGACCTAGAACCCACTACACCTTTTCAAGATGATTAAGAATCCTAGAAATTCTATCGACATGTAATACAACTTATATTGGGAATAAATCCTATTCTTCTACCTATGGTTAATTGCAATAATATGAGTTGCACTACTTGAGTCATTACGAATAGCGCAGTGGATGCATGATGGGTCCTAATCCATATGCCTTAAGCCCCATTAATGCTTGTCTTCCCCAATTCTTCCAAGATGAGGACATCTCAAGTTCTCTAAGGGGAAGAGGATGTAATATCCCCCACCCCCCCCCCCCCCCCCAATCGCCCACTTTGCATAGAAACCTCCCCTTTTTATGAAGGTTAATTTGAAAAAAAATTATCCCTCTTCCCCCCTTGTCGTCACCCGAATAGGTGACAACCGGGGGGGGGGGGGGGGGGGAAAGAAGATGACAATGGGAGTAAGGAGTCAAGGATGACATGGGGGGAGGAAGCCGTCGATGATAGACTGTGACGAGGAAGAAGGAGAAGTTTACAAAGATCGCGATGATGATGAAGGAGAGGAAAATGTTGATGAAGTCAATGGGGGAGGATGAGCACATGTGTGCCACCTCTTTCCCCCCATAATAACACTCTTCTCCCACTATAACCCCCCCCCCCCCCCCCCCCCCCCATCATAAGAAAGGGAGAGGCCTTGACACCCTAGCATGCTGAAGGAAGAGAGAGAGGGGAGAGAGAGAGCGAGAGCGAGAAAACCTTCTAAAGAAGATTCTCCTTCTCTTCCCCTCCTTAGAGGGTGACCACTCGCTCCTTCTCTTCCCCACAAATTTAATCCCTATTCTCGCAAGATTTTCCCCCCTTTTTTGCCATCCACTTGAGCAAGAGACTACTGGGATTCCAGTAGGGATTGCGCCTAGAAGAAAGGAGGACCGAGAATGGCCCCCAAGCGAAGGATGTCGAGTGCGGGTGGAAATCCCCCAATCCGCAATGAAGCCTCGGGCGAGGGTATCACTGCCAATCCAACTGTGATACCAATCGTAAGTAATGTATTTCTAAATTAATAGATGCTTGCCTTGATTCACATATGAGATACGTTAGGCCTCGTACTATGCCACACAAGAATAGGTCATCGAAAGGGATAAGTTTCATCTCACATATTCAAAATATGGGGTTTGCAAAGCGTAGGTATCAAGAGAAGTAAATTTCATTTAGTTGCTATATGACAAATTCATACATAGCATAAATAGCATATAGGATTCCAAGGTATTGCCGACTCCCCTTTCCTTGTAAATAATAGATACATTTTTCACCACACTTAAAGTTGTATGTTGCAACTTACACACTTGACGGATGGCATGGTAAGCGATCAAGCATAAAGAAAATTCATCCTATAAACTCTCGGCTTTGCCTAAGCTCTTGCTAACAACACGAACTAATAGCTCATGTTTGATAGATTGAAATCTTGATGTTATGTGTAGTTAGTGCAAAGAACAATCATAAGGACTAAAACTAAGATGCCTTGAGGTCCATCTGGCAACTACTACCTTCATCAATCCAACTTAGGGTTAGGCTAGGTACAAACAACAATTCCAAGCTTCAAAGGCAAGTGGAGAGCTCTAGGGATAAGAAACCCTAGGTCAAAGAGAAGACCGATACTTTCTACTTGTTTGGGAAGAAGGTTGGGTTATCAATCAATGTAAGTGACCTATAGAACTTGCATGTACAATGTTTGAACCCTTAACACATGCCTTAGCTGAAGGAAGGGAGTGTTAAGCAAATTTTGCATGGAATAGCTTAGATCCCAAGGGGGGAGAGCGAATATGCGATAGAATTGTTCTCGCGATGATTCTTGCATTGTTAGGAAAAAATAAAATTGGTTTTGTCAGTTGATTCAACAACACCCTAAATGCTTTCTACATTCAAGTGATTGTTGGATTATTGTTTGGATTATTATTCCAAATGCTTGTGATTTATGGTAAATTTATGGTAGGGGTCTGTGATGACAAGTTGCCATGGGAATGAAGGAATGTTTTCTAAAAGAAGATATTAGGTTGAATGCCTTGTTTGTGCCTAATCTTAAGTGGATTAATGAAGGAAAGGTTTTTGCACGAGTGGATCACCTCCAAGATCACACTGTGGATCAACCCAAAAAAGAGCACTGCTCAATTTATGGGTCGAAGGTCGAGTGGTGAAAAGGCCAAGCAAGGAAATGGTGATTCACTCCTAGGCCGCTTGTGGGTCAGGTGGAGCTCTGGACACCCCTTGCCCATTCGAAATGGAGTTGAAGACTACCGTGGGCCCAACGTTTGTGACATTGGAAGATCCTATTCCAGATAATGGAAATTATGGTGCCATGCAATTTGAACTGGGTACTTCTGCAAGACAAAAGGGATATATAATTTCTCTTGTATATGGGCAGGAGACAAAGATTAACTTGAAGATAAGTTAAGGAGCTTAATTGAACTTGTTTATCAAAAAGACTGCTTGCTCTCTATTTGTGTCTGTGCTATAAATTACATGAACAAACCATGTTTCCTAAAAGGTATAATTAACAAAGTTGATTTTAAATGTCACACATAAATGTGATAGGATCTAAGTAGATAACTAAGGAACGGATCTTGAGGGAAGCCTCCCGATGGAACCCCAACAGGGTGGTCCGAGGAAATACCTATTGAGAAGCTGCCCAGCGAAACCTCGACAGGGTGGTCCAAGAGAACTGGGAGGCTTCTCAAAAGGTTGTACCTTTAGAAATTGTTAGGCTAGAATCTTGATCCATGTCGTTTTAGGAGACCGACATGGGATTATGCCCTATGGGTAGAGAGGTTGAGCGGCGCATCCCTCTCGTTCCCCATTCTCTTTGAACCAAGTGCGGCATGGGTCTACTTTGGCTTGGGTATCTCTACATAAAGTAGGATATCCAAGACCGGATCCTAGAATTTTGTTAGGAGACCTTGACTACTAGGGACCCAAGTTTTAAGTCGATCCTAGTGGGTTCGGCCGCAAATATTCCATTGCGAGCCGAACTCGAGAAACCCTAGGCGACAAACCCCGTAACATTCCATGGGAGTGCTGGGCGGCCTCGCTTAGATTTGTCTCTTACGATGGTGGACCGCTAAAAACATGCATGGACAACTGATAGGCGGGCACATTACACCTCTGATGGATAAACACAAACACTAATTTTTGGTATATAAAAGACATTGAGATGAAATTGTCAAAATAATGTTTTTCATAATAAAACTATTCAAGTTCTTTTTTTAATCATGGGTAAGGACCCATGAAAATACATTGAGAAAAGTCCATCAAGCGAGTTGTTCTAAAAAATAGAATTGTGATTGTAAGTTAAGTGCTAATCTTTCCTAAAATCATCAGGCTAAAAGATGGATGATCGGCTACAGATCACCGAAGTCAATATTCCAATAAGCATTGAACACCAACTAAGGTAGCGTTCTTGATGGCGCTAGACCTCCCCAAGGCCAGCATGGATAAAACCTACTCCATGTTGGGGGTAAAGGCGCCTCCGCCTAGCCGCCCATGTATTACTACATTGATAGTACCCACCATTGCACACTACAGGTGGCGGGCGCATCACTGTCACTTTATTCTTTATTCTTTTAGTGATAGTTTGAATAAAGGAAGGCCCGATCACACATTGTGACTGTTGGAGTTTCCATTTGTGCTCTCTCTCTTTCTTGCTCTTGCTCTCCCGCCATAGCTCTTCCAAGCAAGCTTTGATCCTTCTCACCTTGCAACTGGTATCAGAGCATGGTTTCTCGAGCATTTTGACTTGCTTCGTGACTCCTTTATCTTCCTATTGATTACCTACACTCATTGGGTCTCCTTCCCAACAGCCATAGTCGACTCTCCCAAGCTCTCGTCACTCCCTGTCGGCCCCTTTGGGCACCCTCAGGGCATTCCAACAAAGATATTTCTTCATTTGCTTTAGGGTTTCATGTTGGTTACAAGTCTACAAGTCTGAGAAGAGAAAGCAGCAGCACCATTGAAGCTCCAATGCTCCATATCTTGACATAGGCTTTACTGGGGCACCTAAGGCTTGTTGTGTGCGTTCTTTGGCACCCACTTGAGCTTCCTACCACTCTGACTAGCTCAAAAATGTGAGCAAAAATCCCATACAGATTTGCACCATTTTTTCAGGTGAATTTACAGCACATGATCAATTGTTTGATATCCTCCAGCTCATTCCAACAGTGGCAGCCTCATTTGGGCACTAAATACTTGATTTATGCTTGACATTTGATCCCGAGCCTTGGCATTGAGCATTGATAAGATTTACTTCAAGTTTGGGACTGTTATACATAGTTTACAAGTAGCCCACAATAATGCTACATTAGCATTTTATGTGTGGACCACTTTGGCATTAACATTGGTTGCCTAGTTGGTCCCGAATGCTATGGGAATGTATGCCTATGATATGAGATGCTTTTCAGGCTGAATTTGCTCAGTCATTGACTATTTTCCACAGTCCACAAGCAGCTCAAAATAGGGCAACCCACTATCATTACATTCTATGCTTATGCTACATGGTCATTTGATGACGGTTGATGCCTATACATATGGGAAGAAAGTATGCATATGGTTTGCCTATGGTTTTGAGCTTGGATTGAGCCATTATGTGCTCAGTTTTGGACATTTATTTGCTTCTTGAATATTTAGGGCTGAAGCTTATGTGCTTATGTTTGGATATGCCTATTGGATTTGGGCTATGTCTTGGACATATACATTGATGTAGTGACTCTCGGGGATCAACATAGAGCTTGGATTTGCTCTCGAATCATTGGTTGAGCTTGAGCTCACTTCACATAGCATTTGGATCTTCATCTCTGATATACTTATGGCATGTACTTTTCTTATGTCTGACCGGTCTTGACATGCTTGGCCTATGCCACTACTACATGCTCGTTACATTGTTTGGAGTTGGATGCTAATGAGCCTTGCTTTGGCTTGAAATTTGATTTTCTTGGAGCTTACTTTGGCTATTTCTCAGCTTGCCAGAGTTATAGTTTGGCTGTACTTGATATCTATGGATGCTAGGTACAGATGCTACACGGCCTATATGCTCATGAGGTCTTATTGATGCTTGATCTTAGATCTTCTGGCACTGGTGCTATCATATGCCCTTGTTGAGCTTCTTTGCTTGATATTTACGGCTCTTGTGCTGATGGGAGCATCCTGATATACTTGACAAACATTGAGAAAGTGGTTTATGCTACTTGAGTATTTCGATACTTGAGACCAAGATCTTCACTTGGATGTTGCATGGTTGATATGCAGTGGTCCTCACAGATGTAGTTGGGCTAATTGGGCTTTGCACTCCCTAACCATACACCTATTTGGGTTAGGTATTGCCAGTGTTGTGTACACTTTGCCCTATTACACAAGGGGTGTGCCGGCTTATTGACGAATTCTTTTGACATGCTTGGGTGTTTGCTCAATGTTTGTATGACTGTCACTTGCTAATTTATGCCCTCTTGATGCCGGCTATGCTTTGACAATCAGTGGTGGTTGACTTAGTGCATTCATTTTGCCTATAGTTTATTGTCATTGTACCTGGCTGTATTTATTACAACAAGTAGTTATGCATGGACTGACATGGAATTTTCATGCTGAATCATCCTGATTTTATGCACTTTTCATGGTACTTAGTGGGTAGCATCATTAGCTATCAATTCGTGGTCATTTGGCCTTGGTTTTGGTGATATTACAGTAGAAAACAACAAGCCGTTTTGTACTGTCTGCACTATTTTGAACTGCAGTATGGCATCTTCTTCCACTCATAGTGTTATCTTCAACATTACTAAACTTGATGGTACGAATTATGCCTAATGGAAGAGCCAAGTTTGGCAGGTATTGGTGTAGAAATCGCAGATAAAGCCACTAAGGATGCATGGCAAGCAGCCTAAAACTATGACCGATGACGAATGGGATGAGCTTGATGAGTTATGCAAGTCCATCCTCATCTTGTCTCTTACTGAATAAGTACATTACAATGTGGTTGAGGAAGAATAGAGTGCTTGGCAACTTTGGGATAAAATCAAGAATCCCTATGGCAACAAAAGTCTAGCAAGTCAGATGTATATGCTGAAGCAACTTATGGACCATGCATGAAGGGGAATATGACAATGTTTGCTCATTTGAGCTAGTTCCATGCTATTCTCAAGAACTTCACTTCGCATGGGCATTACCTTCAATGATGAGGTTACTCCATTGTTTTTTCTTGTGACTCTAAGTGAGTCATGGGATGTATTCAGCACTACCTTATGTGCTCCTGCTACTATTTTGAACTTGCATGTAGAGAGTACTCTTCTGCAGGAAGAGATGGTAAGAACTTGGATACCTCTCGTGTGTCACATGCTTTGACTGCTAAAGGTAGAGATGGTATGGGAAAGAATGACCATGGGTATGGACATGGCAGAGACTCGCAGAAGTCTAGGTCTAAGTCTCATGGGAGAAATGCTAATGTGACATGTCATCATTGCGGCAAGAAGGGTCATATACGTCCATAGTGTCATGAGTTGCACAATGAGAAGTGCAAAGAGAAGGGGAAAGACAAAGTACAGGAAAAGTCCTCTTATTGTAGCATTATGCCTGTAAAATCCAATGTGAAAATCGAGGAGATAAATGTCATGTAGACTGATGACTCCGATGGGAAGTACATACTTGCAGCCAGTTCTTGTGATGCTGTGCCATTGACCGAGGTTCACTCTATGTATGCACTATGTATGCTCAGTGCTGGCTTTTGGATTTTGGTGCTTCATTTCATGTTACACCGTGCCATGAGTGGTTCCACTCCTATCACATTGTCTATGGTTTAGTTGATTGCCCCCTATACCCCACCCCCGAATGGTTTGGCTGAGTGGATGAATAGAACCATCGAAGAACATATACGTAGTATGCTTAGCCATGTAGGCCTACCACAGAGCTTTTGGTCTGAGGCATCAATACAACTGTGCATGTCATCAATAAATCACCTTCCAGTGGTTTGGATTTCCAGGTTGCAAAAGAGGTATGGACTGGGAAACCTTAGTCTTATGTGCATCTACATGTCTTTGGATGTGAGGCATTTTGCCATGTGCCCAAGGACAAGAAAACTAAGTTGGATATCCTAAGAGTGTCAAATGCATTTTCTTTGGCAATGGATATGCAAACGAGATGGGTTACCACCTCTAGGATCTACAAGCGCAAAAAGTCATATGTAGCCATGATGTAGTCTTCCATGAAAACAAGATGCATAGATAGCCCGAGAAGGTGGTAGAGATATGGAGGGTTATATTCTCGGAGGAGCCATTTTCTCCTGCACATCTAGTTTGACAGTCTATGTAGCAATAGTTGGTACACATGGACAAGGTGTTGGACAAGTAGTAGAGCCTACCGTGAGATGGTCTACTAGAGATAGACATCCACCTGATAGATTTGAGCCCTTGATGCATTATGTCTTGGTTATAGATGCAGGAGAGCCTCTCACCTATGATGAGACTATGTGCAAGGGTGACAGTCACTCTTGGGAGATGGCTATGCAGTCTAAGATGGACTCCTTGCATAAGAATATGACTTGGTATTTGGTTGCATTACCTCAAGGCAAGAAGGCTTTGCCATGCAAATGGGTGTACAAGCTAAAAAGTACACTTGGCCACCCCAAGCCGGCTTATAAGTCAAGATTTGTTGATAAGGGTTTTAAACAGGAGCATGGAGTTGAATTTGATGAATTCTTTTCTCCTGTGGTCAAGATGACCACCCTATGCTTGGTTTTGGCCTTAGTCGCACAGCTTGACTTGGACATGTATCAAATGGATGTCAAGAATGCATTCTTACATGGGGATTTGCATGATGAGATATACATGGAGCAACCTAAGGGCTTTGCAAAACCTGGCAAGGAGGAGCACCTAGTGTGCAAGTTGAAGAAAAGTCTTTATGGCCTGAAGCAAGCACCTAGGAAGTGGTATCATAAGTTTGATGCCTTTATGCAGTCACAGGGCTACAGCAGGAGTGCTATGGATCCGTGCCTTTACACGAAGAAAGCCCCCATGATGGCTCATTACTTATTTTGATACTTTATGTGGATGGTATGCTGATAGTAGGGAAAGCTCATGATGAGCTAGATACTCTTAAATCTCAGTTGAAGAAGAGCTTTGAGATGAAGGATTTGGGATAGGCCTCTCACATTCTTAGTATGTGCATTAAGCATGACAGGCACATCAGGGACTACTCTACCTCTCATAGAGGGAGTACATTCATAAAGTCCTTGTTGAGCATTTTTGCATGCAGGACGTGAAGCCTATTGGCTGTCCATTACCTTCTTATGTGAAGGTCTCACAAGCCGATTGTCCGCAGATAGGTGAGTAGAGGGCTGAGATGGCCAAGATCCCTTATGCATCAATAGTGGGCAATGTGATGTATGCCTTGATAGCCACTCGTCCGGATATTTCCTTTGCAGTTGGTGTTGTGGCACACTATATGGCTACACCTGGTGGCAAGAAACATTGGGATGCCGTGAAGGATATCATGAGATACCTAAAGGGAATAGCAAATATGTGTATTTGCTATGGTAGCCAAGCTATAGGAGTTGTGGGCTATACAAACTCCAATTATGTAGGACATGCAGATAGTAGGAAGTCCACTTCTAGCTATGTATTCAATTATGCTCGAGGTGTTGTATCTTGGATGTCCAGGGTTGAAAAATGTACAGCTCTCTCTACCAGTGAGTCTCAGTATGTTGTAGCTACTAAGGCTCGCAAGGAGGCCATATGATTGGGCCGTTTGGTTCATGACCTTGGGATTGATACTATACCTATGCTGCATTCGGATTCTACGAGTGCTATTCTGCTAGCCAAGAATCCGGTCTTCCATGTGAAGACGAAACACATTAAGGTGAGGTATCACTTCATATGTGGGGTCATGGAGGACAAGTCTATTGACCTTGTCAATATCTCCACTGACAAAAATCTTGCAAATCTACTTACAAAAATCCTCACTACTAAGTGCTTTGCCTTCCTTAGGAGATTGATGGGCATTGGATGAGATGATGTTTTTCCTCATCCTGTTGTATATTGTACTATCTTTTCTTTTTCTTTTCACTCCTCATTGGGGGCAGATTCACTTTTAAGTGGGAGGTTGTTGGGGGTAAAGGTGCCTCCACCTAGTCGCCTGTGTATTACTACACTAACATTACCTGCCCACTGCACACTGCAGGTGGCGGGCACCCATCACCGTCACTTTATTCTTTATTCTTTCAGTGACAAATTGAATAAAGGAAGGCCCGATCACACATTGTGACTATTGGAGTTTCCATTTGGTCTCTCTCTCTTTCTTCCTCTTGCTCTCCCGCCATAGCTCTTCCAAGCAAGCTTCGATCCTTCTCACCTTTCACTCCAAGGGGTTTTATTTTTTCTTTTTCTTTTTTCACATTAGTGAGTACAAACAAATCATGACGCAAAAGGTCTTATCGTAAGGGACTCTAGTCTGAAGGAGGAGGTGAGGATACCACATGGCTCTAGTCATAAACTCCTTAGGCTCTTATGAACTGCCAACTACCCTTGGTATCCTAGAAGTTCTAATACTAGTTTATGAACTAAACTTGGAGAGAATAATACATTTGGGTTGACATCAATTCTAGCTAGAACAGAAAACATTGTAAAAAGTTATTTTTCTTAAAGGAACTATTGAGAAGGGATTGCTTTACTATGTTTTGTGTCACGAAATAAAAGTGTGTAACAAATTTGTACCAAGAGATAATTCAAAGAAGCTGCTTTTATATGTTGAATCTAAGGTGGTAGATAATTAGGTAATTAAAAATACTCTCTCAAGGGAAGCGGAAGGATGGACCGCTAACGGATCCAAACCTATGGTTAAGTGATATCAGTAAGCTGAGAGTTTTCCTAAGAAGGAATAAAATTACATTTTTTATAGAAATCCTGACTTGCATCACTTTAGAACCATGGGCAGAAGGGATCAAAGTGCCACACTTCCCTTCATCTCCCATTCTCTTTGAACCTAGCGCAACGCAAGCATGTTTTAGTTAGCAAATTCTATAGGTATTAAAACTTGAACCACTAACACTAATCAACCATTAGTAGTTGATTTGACTAAAAATACTGAAGTTGTTCCTTGCGGGAATGGCCAGAACTTCCACTGTGGGGGTAGATTCAAGGAGCCTAGTTAGCAAACTCCAAGGGTTTTCATCAAAATCTCAGATGGCATTTTCTAGTACATCTCATGTGTTAAGAATGTAAGCTTCGGTGTTTGCGGGTGTGTATATGTGAAAGAACTCTTATGTGGTTAAGATTGTATGGTGCATGAATGTGGATGAGAGATGTGGAGTAAAGCGCGCCACATAGGACACACATGTAAAGTGTGGGTTGTATGGTGTCACATGGAGACACACATGGAAAGTGTGAGGGATCATTGATGGAGTATCTCCTCCTTTATATATGTAATATGTATATTCAATGAAAGTAAAAAAAAGAGAGCATTTGAGTGTGCATATTGTGTGCCTTCTCTTTGTAGCCATGGATTTCCTTGTCTATTACAATCCACTATAATTATGTGTCAATCATATTGTACACACCATGATCAACTCCACATTGGGATTCTTGACATCTTGATGGGCAACTAAGAACGTACCACCAAGGAAAGCTCAGGCAAGCACGTTACACCTCTTGACCATAGGGGAGACTATCTCACATCAAAGTCAAGTCCCTTTTCCTACTTAAAATCCTTAGCAACCAATCTAGCCTCATATGTTGGGTGACCATGTACTCTTTAACTTGTATGTCTACTTGCATAG
The DNA here is from genome assembly GCF_053477565.2 of Lygodium microphyllum. Taxonomy (NCBI): domain Eukaryota; kingdom Viridiplantae; phylum Streptophyta; class Polypodiopsida; order Schizaeales; family Lygodiaceae; genus Lygodium; species Lygodium microphyllum. Next base: position 8,649,697 of record NC_141136.1, read on the forward strand.
CAATGCACATTTTCCCATCAAGCAAGAGATTAAGTTTCATGTATGATTTTTTTTATAAGGAATCAAACGTAGACTACATAGCCCTCTCCCAAGAATGAGAATTACCTTTGTGCATAGCCCCTTTATAGTTAGTTAGCTTAGTAGAGTTTGTCACCATGACATAATCTATAGAGGACTCATAACGATCAAGAGGATGTGAAGCTCTGGAGCATCTCAAAACTAGTTGTGGGACTTGTATGGCTTATCCTCTCTATCCAACATCATGATCTTGCATAACATGTGGATCCTAGGCCATTGCATCATCAATAATAATAGGCTATCTAACTAGGATTGGCTATACTCTAATAAGAGGTTCCTCCTAAAATATCACCTGGCATATCTTAATCACATGCTCTAGTCTCATATCCACCTTTTCTTCATGAAATATAACATCATGGCTACAAATAACCTTCCGAGCCTATGGATCCCAAAGGCAATAGCCCATCTCACCCACATCACCATTCAGGGGGTGCACCTATAAAAAATCATATGTATAATGTATGTTCAAAGGGTATTAATAAATACCCTTTCTTTACATGCTATAAAGCTATAAAATGATCCCTTTTACTTAACTATAATTACAGGTTTTTATCAAATTGTAATTTAAAAATCCATTTTGTGAATATAATCTTGTAAATTTTACTAAATAAAATATATTTTCCATTGAATTCACATGGTATCTTACATATTCTATAAGGTGGAATCCCTGGGCATCACCATATCCAAGAAAAATGTATTTGATAGACTTTGAATCCAACTCATTATGCTTGTCTTTATTGGGAATATGGAAAAACTCCTCACATAAGAAAACTTGCAAAAAGGCATACAAGGGAGGTTTATGAGACTATACCTCCTGTTCAACTCTACCACCAAGAGTATTGCATGGGGATCTATTAATTAAATGAATAGTAATAGTAATTGCCTCAACCCAAAAGTATTGTGGTAATGCTACCTAACTAAGCATACTATGGACCCTTTTGTGAATAGTTCCATTCATGCACTCTATGACATTATTCTTGGGTGGGATATATGGGGCATTCAACTGGTGCTTAATACCCATCTCATCATAAAGTTGCTTAAATACCTTAGAAATGTATCCACCCCTATTGTTAGATCACATGAATTTTAGCCTATGCTTAAAGTGCTTCTCAACCATAGCAAACAGCTGAATCATGGCACTCCTCAAGAATAAATTATACCTCCTCGAGTACTATGCAACGACGATAGATATCATCTACTCCTCTCCAATACAAGACATCCACTATAATCGAAAAGCGTAATGTTTTTTGCTTGATCTTTCTCTTTTCAGACTTCGATAAAGTAGCCTCGAATCCTCATGTAGATAAATAATGTGTTATAGCCACATACTAGGAAGGGATGGAAGTTGTATCAATTTTAAATAGACCCTCAATATCACTTTCCTCAGCCAGAATTTACTTTGGCTCCCCAAAATCCACAAGACATTCTACAATACCTTGTAGCTTTAGTGGCTTACTCCTAATCTCATAATCAAACTCCTACAAAGTGATTAACCACTTTGCTAAATAGTCAAACAGTTGCAACTTGTTCAACAACAATCTAAGTCCTTGCGCCTTCGTAAAGAATACTACCTTCTCATAGAGAATATAATGGCTAAATTTCTTCATCGCAAAGACCATTCCAAGGCACAATTTCTCCATGTACGTATAATTAACTTCATATATCCCCAATTTCCTACTAGCAAATGCAATTGGATGATATCATTTCTCCTCCCAAATTTAAGCTAAACAATAGCTGATACTATGCATTGTGACTATTGAAAATATATAGAAAATTTCACCTCTTTTGGGTGCTTTTAGGATTGGCACTTTTGCTAATTCCTGCTTCACATCCTCAAAGGATACTTGACAAGCTTCATTTCACTCAAAAAAATAGTTAAAAGATAGAAGATTTGTTAATGACAATGCTCTTTTCGCCAGTACACTGCAGGATCATAGAGATGATAACCTTTATCTTTTTAGGGTCAAATGCAATACAAGCTAAACTAACCATATGATCGAGTAACAACCCATAGAGCACTCCAAATATGCACTTCCTAGGGTTAAGAGCAATGCAGAAATGTCTACAATACTCAAAACATTTCCTCAAAGTAATCAGTTTGTCACTCCCTTGTGGTGGATTCCCTCAAATCATGAATAAAGATTTTAAACTTCTCTAGGGAGATATCGCCAAAGGTCTTATCAATTGTTCATTGCCAAGACCCAGACAAATTGCATAGACCAAAGGCCATCACATGATGCGCAAAGGTACCGAAGACCGTGATAAATGTCATTTTCAATTTGTCTTCCTCCACAATAGCCATCTAGTTATATCCAGCAAAGCAATCCATAAACGAATAGATTTCACTACCTGCTAATTGATCCAAATTCTAATCAATGAATGAAAATGGGTAGTAATCCTTGACCATCTGCTTATTAAGCTCCATGAAATCTATGCAAAGCCAAATTTGATTGTTCTTCTTCTTCCTAATAACAACTGGTGAACACCATTCCATGTGTTGGATCGAAAATATCATGCCAGCCTTTCATAGCTTTGTCAATTCTTCGAATATCTTGTCCCTTAATTCCAAAGGCATACACTTTACTTTCAGTCGCACAAGGCAGCTACCTTGCTTCAAAGGAATCATATGAACAGCCAAGCTAGGAGGAATGCCTCTCAGCTCATCATAACTCCAAGAAAAAATATTGTAGAATTCTTCAATCAAGGACACATAGTCCTTTCTTTCTTCTGAACTAAGCATGGACCCTAATTTAATTGGCCGTGAATCATTCATCGTACCAAGGTCAAGCTTAGTTACATACACATCCCTTATCCTCTCCTGAGCCTCTATTGGCTCATTCAAAGTCACTTGTTAGATATCCTCTATAGTGGACTCCTCATTGGATTCGTCATTTGATGACGTCTCACTAGTAGATGGAGCATCTAGCGTATCAAACTTTGACGAAGATATATGAACTCTCTCACTTTGAGGAGATTTAGGATAGGCATCTACTACTACATGTCTAGCACCTCAATTGATTAGTGGGTATATCAACCTGATAGTCTGCTTGTAAGATCCATGGCCTACCTAGCAATACTTGATAGCTAGGTCACCTTACAAACCTAATGACCCTAAAGTCTTGAGTGCATTCTACATTAGCAACAGTCACATAGACTTTAGTAATGCAACCTTTGAGTTGTCTTAAACTATCATCAACTATTCAAAGGATCATGGAGGCATATTTTTTTATTTCTAATCCCAGTCTCTCCATCAATTCGGAACTCATAATGTTGACAGAGGATCCTGTGTCCACAATAGCATGGTCCACTAATATTCCATCAACATATGCTACTACCCCTCAGGCAATGCTTTTCAGCATGCTCAAACCAATCATCTCTTACTCGCGCTATTTCCAAGGGCTCACCAATATACCTAGTGCGTAGAATCTTCTTACATTCCTTGCGCACTCCTGGAGACAACTTAATCAATTATAGAAGATTTACATCTAGCTTAACTTTGCAAAGAGAACTCGCTAAATCAAATTTATGATAGCTAGTAAGAGCTCACTTTTCTCACCAGACCATTTTCTCCTTTAGTCTTTGAACTGGCTTTGGTGCTTCTTTCTTGGCTTTTGCCTTCTTCTTTGGTGATTGCTCATCCTTCTTGAGGTTGGCTTTACCATCTATGGCCTTGAGAGATCCACCTTCCATATTGGGATTAAGGACTTGCGTCCCCTTATCATCTTGCTTGGGGTTTCCCTCGACAAGTTTTGCCTTGGCTTTGTTGACTTCTTTACCCTTTTGATCTCTCATTAATAACCCATAGATTAGAAGCTTCAGTGCTATTGACACAAACAACTTCTATAAGGCTAATTCCACTGCCACTTGGTAGCTCCTCTACCATAGCTTTCCCTCTTTGTAATATTTGTTTCGATTCTTCATCTTGCTGGAGATTATTCCCTTGTTCTCAATGATTAACTGGACCTGGCTGTTTACTTCCTTTCTAGAGACAACTAATCTTACTCCAACATGTACTAGCTAAATGGCCAAACTTCCCATATATGTCACATTTAACATTTGGACAATTCCTAGGGAAATGTTGGCCACCACACCACTTACAACTGAATCTTGCGGGGCCACCCTCTTTGACTCCCTATCAAATTCTGCTTCTTCTTAAGGAAATTAAAATTAACGGTTATTTGTCTAGATTGTTTGCTAATCATACCAGTATAGTGCTTCATCATATCCTTAAATTTGTCAAGGACATTTGAGGCACTTGACTCATAGCCACGATCATCGACTTGTCATTCCATTGTCCTAACCACTTAATTAGGGATTGGATATTGATTCCCTGAAACAATGGTAGGATTTATCGTTGTGCTTCCAACAATCAGTGGAGCCATTTGACTAGTCATCGATATGGTTAGACTAGGAGGAGCTGGCAACATGGGCACATTTGGATTTATGCTTCCTCTCCCATTAGGAGGACTCATGGGCATCCCTTGACCTCCATTCGTCAACGCTAAAGTATTTTCAAACCCTAAACTTGGATTCCAGTTTGATCTAGAGGCATAAACCACTTGCAATCGTGATTCTATCTCTTATACTCATGTAATAGCCGTACCAATGTTTACTAGAGCGATTCTGCTCAATTGCACTTGAATGTTAAATTCTAGCCCATTCAAAAAGTATTGCAATTGAGCAGCAGCTGGAATAGGAATATAGATTTGCAACTTATGAAATACCTCCTTCTGTTTCTTGGCATACCCATGGACATTCTTGTGAGGTTCTTCATGTAACATTAAGGACACATAGCCGATATTGACCTCCCCTTTTAGGGGAAAACTCTTTTTGAAAGGCTGTAAAGAATAAGTCAATCATAGTTATGGTTCCAACCTCTAGGATGTGATACCACACTGCAGCTCATCCTTTTAGAGTCATGTTGAAGAAAATCATCAAGTGTCCCTCATCTTGAATTTGACAGTTAAACATTAACTTTTGGAATTCATTGATGTGAAGTTTTTCATCTTCCTCTGCTAACCCATTAAAAATGGGTAGAGGAAACCCTAAGGTTGGCAAGTTTGCCATTCTAGTAGGAATTGCAATGGGTTGCATTGCCATGGTAATGACCAGATTCACTAAAGGAGTTTGAACAGTTGGAACTATCACTGCACTCAAAGTGAATGGATTGATTGAAAGGCGGGATATACTAGAGCTTCTTCCCTCTAACAAACTATGCATTGAACTAGGGATACTAAGACCCTGCCCTTGTAAGGATATTGGAACACTCCTTGGTAGAGAATATCCTCTATTTATTTCAGCCCTCCATCTAGCTCATTCAGTTCTTTCTTGCTTTTGAAGCTCGGCTTGATGGTCTTGTGAATCTATCTCACTGATGAATTGGTCCCTATTGACCAAGATTCGAAAACCACCACTTATTAGCGACTCCACTAAAACAGGCCCGACACTAGCTCTAAGCACTAGCTGGGTCTCTATATACTCAAATAACACAACCCTTCGGCCTCATGGCTAAGTGCATCTAAGGAACACACTACCCTAGCTACTATCGTCAACCTCACATTTGTTTTGAATTGTAGTCCAACGATTAAGCCTTCCCCACACTCCTCAAAGAGAGTCCCTACACATATCTGAGTATCAAACACCTTGTAAGCACAAATAGAAGGAGGCACCCCTCAGTTGAATGCTGTGGCCCCATGCGGCTCTCCTACACCTCGGGGATTGGCCCCTCGATACGCCTAAGACAAATAACACAAGCATCACAAACTCCACTCTTATTTTAAAACTTTCCAAGAGATAAGATATTTCCTCCCTTAACACTTTTCCAAGTAACCCAAACGCCTAAACCTACAGCTTAGGTATCTCACAATTCAGTGTGGATCATAAGTATAAGAAACCAATTGTAATGTATCCAAGAATTACACCATGTGATATGTGCAATGCAACTTTGAATGCCATAGTGCTCAAACATTTTATGATTTATAAATCAATGTTGTGAAGTGAAACAAACATTTCTTTCAATGATTTTAGTTTATACGTCATGCTGCATTGCTAAAGATTAGCACCGAGCATCTTTGTGCTGCTTGACCCCTTTTAACTTAATTTATAAATGTCCTAGATGGTATGCACAAACAAATAGATCAGAATTTCAAATGTTATCACAACTAAGCAACATCAAAACCCCTCTCCCCCCCTACAGTTTAGGTTATGCATCGTTGATAGGTGTAAAGAGCGGGTTTTTTAAATGTGTTTTTCTTATAAAATGTGGTAAAAATGGACTTTAACATGAAGACAATACTGAATTGAGGATTATCACTCATGATCCAACCATGCCATATATTCATGGACATAAAGCATATTTTTTCTTAATTTTCTAGCGTAAAAAACTAAAATTTTCCATTTTTTCACTATTTTTCTTCATTTATTTAGATAAAAATTATGATATTTCTAATTTATGGATTGGGACTGCTCACAATCATTGAAAATTGATTTAATATTCGTTTCTACTCCATGTGAACCCCAAAATCACAACAAAACTCCCAAAATTTATCATTTCCATAAAAATCGCATAATTGCGGGTTTCGCATGTTTGGATATAAATTTTTAAGTGACTAAAATTTTTTGTTTTCTTCAAGATTTTTTATAAATTTTAACATTATCAATCAAAGGCATCCATTTACAAACAATTTCATCAAACATTTATCATGAAACGAATGAAATGATTGCTTATGCATAGAAACCCGATTTTGGAGGCGCGTATTTAATGGTTGGGAGGCCGTTGACACTCTCTCCAACTTTGATCTATGATCTCCTTCACTCAGGTTCCATTATTCCATTAGCATCTTGCATCCAACTCCTTTCCCTTCTTCCACAGAATCACACGTGTGAACAACCATCAAGAGGAGAGAGAAGGGAGGAGAGAGGAGAGAGAAATACTGGTTTTTCAACTTCTCCATTGGGCATCCATTTTATGATCTGATACTGGCAATGGGAAGCAAAAAATTGCAGGAGATGATTGCCATTGTCTGATTGATTGCTTACTTCTAGCCTCCAACCCTCCTCTCATGAAATCGACGCCATGGTTGGGTGTCGTTTTTTCAGCACTCTGTTTCAAACCCCCCCATCACAAAAAAAATCTGGGGACCAATGGAAAATGCCCATGCCCAACTTTTGCTCCCTTTTATTGCTCCATTTCCACCTTTATCAAATGGCCGAGAAGCTCTCTCTCTCCAATTTAACTATAAAAAAAATTACTATAAATCCACAACGGCCAAATTTTTTCATTTTCATCTTCCTCAGTCTCTAAAATTTTTTGAATCTTTTGTTCTACTTCCATCGGCTTTAAAATCCCACCTAAAATATGCATTAATATACTCCGTTCTGACCCTTTACGGTTCTTTACATGCTACTCTCAGTATGGGCCACCAATATCAATGATTCTTCATGTGCTCTTTGTACACTTGTCATGGTGCTCTCCTTGAGGGTCTGACTACTTTTCCTAATGATATGAGATACTCGTATAGTATAACTGGGATATGGGTTGAGTTTCAAGTAAACTTGGAATGTTGTCCTACACTTGAGGACCTAGTTTGTGAGAGATTCTACCATATCAATGTACAATGGGTAGTACCACAAGGGCCCAAAGGTAAAGTTGTATCATAGCCATTTAGTCAATTCTAGCATTTACATCAAAGAAGAGTGGTGGTAGGCTTTCCTTCTTTCCATATAGGGTTTGATGAATTGTTTGAGAGCCAATTTTAAACTCAAGATTTAAGTGCAAAAAAACCCTGAGACTCGTAAAATAAGCATTTTTGGTGTAAAATGAAATGGTTGCAAATTAAGGAGCTGGAGTTTATCTAGATACATTTCGATGCTCAAAATGCAATGCAAGTGCTCGTTCGTCAATCCGAGGTCATTTCCCCCTTTATACAAGCCGAAACCACTTGCCGAAAGTGTGAATACAAAGTTTGGAACCATGTTTTTTAATGCTTAAGGGGCTAACAAAGCTTAAGAGCCAAAAAGCTTTAAAAATTCACGTGAAGGGGGGGAGGGGGGCGCCACTTTTTTTCGATGGCCATTTTTAATTTAAAAATGAAGGATTTGATCCTCCGCATCAAATGCCTTCTCCTAGGGGGTTGAGATCCCTCAATTCTTTGCTCTAGATTGCCACAAACAACACACTTTTTTTCGATGGGCCTTTTTAATTTAAAAATAAAGGATTGTGATCCTCTGCATCAAACGCCTTCTCCTAGGGCTAAGATCCCTCAATTCTTTGCTCTAGATTGCCACAAATAACAAGGAATATGATGCACTAAATAGAAACCTATAATTCTAGTATTTCTCTCTCCTCTCTCTAGGGCCAATCTATAGGGTGTAGGAGAGCTATAGTGGGGCCACAACGATAAGTTGGGGATGCTTTCTTTGTTTGTGTAATGAGGTGCTAGCCTCCTATGTGTTTTGTTGAGATGACAAGCTCAACACATGTGGACATGGATGATGGACCGCCTGGTTAGATGGGTCCACACGTCTACACTTAGCACGTCGGTGGTCATTATGACTCTCACATGGCCACTGACTCATTACTTATTATATTCAGGTTGTTACACCTATTTACAGCTGGCATAGTTATAGCGCCAGTCGACTAGTGTAGTCAGTTATGCATTGTTTGACTTAGTAGGCCACTTTCCTTTTATATTGTATCTTATCTATACTTTGTGTACATTGTAAAGAGGGTGGAAGAAGAAGAAGAAATCAGCAAGAAAACGTTTTGGCCTCCATCTCTCTTCTTGTCTCTTGAGTGAGCTTCTCCTTGTGCATTCTGTGTGTGTTCGGCGCAGCATCTTGAGCAACCCCCTCCACCACGCGATTCTTGACATGGTATCAGAGCCGCGCCATTGAGAGAGGCTGATTTCGAAGGTTGAAGCAAAGGAGAAGAAGCAAGGTTCGAGCAAGCAAGCTACGGGTAAGAATCTCTCCCATTCTTCCACTCCTTCTCTTGGATAGTGCCTGTGGAGGCACCCGAAGCAGGGCAGAGCAAAAATCTCAGATTGCAGTGAGATTTGGTGTGTGCGAAGAGCACTCTATATTCTGCAGATTCAGCCCTTTAGGGCTTTTTCCGTAGTGATTTTGGCCATTTGAGGCCGTTTCAGGGCCCGTTTTAGAGCCGCAAGGTTGCGGACAGCAGTTTCAGGGTACACTGTGACTTCAGCTGTATCGACCGACAGTGAGTGCGCAGGTTACAGATTTCAGATCTGTAAGATTAAAGGTGTTTACCAGTGAATAAACACAAGGTTTATCTGCAAACAGGTTGCAAATTGCATGTATTGTTGAGCAGACAGTGAAAAAGGCTGTCTAGTGTATTGCTGTGCACTACAGGTCGAGGATTGCAGAAGATTTGCTTGCTGTTTGGTATTATTATTGTGATAATGGCAGAGAAGAGTGGAAGCCCCATCATTGAGAAGCTTGACAAGAACAACTACCCTTCATGGAAGTTCCGTGTCACAAACTTTCTTATTGGAAAAGGCCTCTACGAGTTCGTTTCAGATGAAGAAAAGGAGCCGGAGGTGAGTGATCCTCCAACTGCAGAAGAGATAAAGGCACGAAAGGAATGGAATGCAAAAGACAAGAAGGTCATGTATTGGTTGTCTGCAGTAATTGACAATAATATGTTGGGACACATTAGAAATGCAGAGAATGCATATGCAGCTTGGACCATACTTGAAAGTATGTTTTCTGTAAATACAAAGGCACGAAAGATTCAACTCAAGCAAGAGTTGAATACATTGAAGAAAGGGAAGATGTCTATAAATGAGTATGCACTGAAGGTAAGAAGCATTGCAGATGCATTGGCAGCGATTGATGCAATGCCTGATGATGATGATTTGGTGTCGTCGTCTACCTTGGGTGGACTTAACAATGATAAGGCTTGGAAGTCTTTTGTAACTTCCGTATATGTCAGAAAGCCATTTCCAGATTTCGATGAGTTGGTCTCCCTTATGATCACTGAAGAGATCAACATGCAGAGTGAGACACCTGAAAGAAGTGGTGAACAGGTCCAAGCTTTCTACTCCAGTTCAGGAAGGGGGCGTGGCAGGTTCTCTTCAAGAGGCCGTGGTACAGGACGTGGTAGTGACAACCAGCAAAACAGATTGAATCAGCAATTTGGCGATATGCAGGTTTCAGGAGGTCTGGTAACTTTAGAGGCAGGGAGAGCTTTAGAGAAAGAGGTGGATGGCAGAACAGAGGTTCTAACAACTCTGGTATTGTGTGCCACTACTGTGGCAAAACAGGTCATATTGCAGCCCAATGTTATGCTAAGAGAGATGATATCCGTAGTGGTAAGTTGCAGCAAGGAAACTATGCATTGTCTTCACGACAGAATGAAGACAAAAATGAACGTTTGTTCGTTATGTAGCATATGCTGAGTGCGGTTACAAGAAAGGGAACACATGAAGATGTTTGGTATGTTGATTCAGGTGCATCCAATCATATGACCAGCCATGCAGAATGGTTTGGAGAGATGCAGGATTTGCAGAATGCAGGTTATGTGCAGACGGGTGATGACTCATGCCACCCAATTTCACACATTGGAAAAGTTCCCTTGTCCTTGCATGATGGTAAGACAAAGAGTCTTTCAGATGTATTGCATGTGCTATCTATTACAAAGAACTTGGTGTCAGTCGGTCAAATGGTAGAGCAAGGGCTGCAAGTCAGATTTAATGCAAAGGGCTGCTTTGTAGAAGACTTCAATTACAAGTGCAGGTTGGTAGCAAAGGGAAGTAGAGTTGGACGTATGTTCACTCTAGATGTTTGAATTCCTACTATGAGTGTTGCTATGTATGCCAAAGGAAAAGGTGTTGTTGCAGACATTGAAATTTGGCACAAACGCATTGGACATGTAAATGTACAAAGGCTGAAATTAATGCAGTCCAAAGGGTTGGTTACAGGTTTGCCTACATTTAAAGTTGCAGAATTTCAGAAGGTATGTGAAGCATGTCAGTTTGGTAAGCAGGCAAGACAACCCTTTTCACATGACAGAGATGTAAGCAGAAATATCCTTGATGTTGTGCATACAGACATTTGGGGGCCTACACAAAATGTATCTCTTGGAGGCAGTTCATACTTTGTCACATTCATTGATGATTGTTCTAGAAAGCTGTGGGTATATTTTATGGAGGAAAAGAGTGAAGCTTTTGAGCACTTTAGAACTTTCAAGGCTGCAGTTGAAAGAGAAACAGGCTTGAAAGTAAAGTGCCTGAGGTCAGATGGAGGGGGAGAGTACCTCTCGAATGAGTTCAGTGATTTTCTGAAGTCCCATGGGATAAAGAGACAGTTCACATGCAGGTATACCCCACAGCAAAATGGGGTTGCAGAAAGGAAAAACAGGCATATTGCAGAAGTTGCACGCGCCTTGATGGCTGAAAAGAATATGCCTAAGCATTTTTGGTCTGAGGCTGTTCATACTGCTGTTTATATTATGAACAGAACTCCCACAGCTGCAGTTCATGGTATGACCCCCGAAGAATGTTTTACAGGTAAGAAGCCTGATGTTTCACACTTGAAAGTATTTGGATGCATTGCGTATGTTCATGTGCCAGATGAGTTGTGGAAGAAACTGGATCCAAAGGCTGAAAAGTGTATCTTTATTGGATACTCTTTAGAGCAAAAAGGGTATCGTTGTTACAACCCTGTCACATGTAAGTTCAAAGTGAGCAGGGATGTCATCTTTGATGAAATGAGCAGTTGGTATGCATCTAGTGGTGATGCATTGGATGTTGATGATGATCATGACACTCATGTGCAGGCTAAAAGGCAAGAATCACGGACTCTTAGTGGACCAGAGACATCATCTGGTAGTCCTTGGTCTGGGAGACTAAGGAGTACCTCTACATCTTCAGGTGCATCTAGTAGCACTACAGGTAAAGACAAAGGAAAGAATAAAGTGTCAGAAGGCATTGATGTAGTTCTTGATGGAGACTCCAGTGGCTCAGAGAGCTTAGATGATGAGCTTGGCATTCCTTCAGTGAGAACTCCAGGTGTGCAGAGAGCACGGGCTGATGCAAAGACTCCATTGAGTGATCCAGTGGTACGCAGGTCTAGCAGGGTGAGATACCCTATTAAAAGATTTGGTTTTGAAGGTTATGCAGCTCACCATTATGCTTATATGGTGAAACTAGTTGAGGATGTTGAGCCTACATGTTTTGAGGAGGCTGTTGGTCATGCTCATTGGGATGCAGCAATGGATGAAGAGATGGCTGCATTAGAGGCTAATAAGACTTGGGATCTAGTATCATTGCCAAAGGGAAAGAAAGCTATTGGATGTAAGTGGGTTTATAAGATTAAGCACAATGCAGATGGTTCTATTAGCAGGTACAAAGCTAGGCTGGTTGCAAAAGGCTATGCCCAGACATATGGCATAGATTATGATGAAACCTTCAGTCCAGTTGCTAGGATGGCAACTGTCAGATGTGTGATTGCTTTGGCAGCAGCCAAAGGTTGGAGGTTGCAGCAAATGGATGTAAAGAATGCCTTCTTGCATGGTGATTTGCAGGAAGAAGTGTATATGGATCAGCCAGCAGGTTATGAAGATTTAGAGCATCCCACGTATGTGTGCAGACTGAAGAAGGCACTCTATGGGCTCAAGCAAGCACCTAGAGCATGGTCTGACAAGATTAGAGAGTATCTTGTCAATATTGGTTTTTATGTTTCTGATGCTGATCACTCACTTTATGTGAGAAAAGGAGATGCAGGTTTGGTCATCATAGTCATCTATGTGGATGACTTGATTATTACAGGTGATAGTGATAGTGGGATTGCTGAAGTCAAGGGTTGTTTGAAGATGAAGTTTGAGATGAAAGATCTAGGTGAGCTAAGGTACTTCCTTGGCATTGAGGTGGTTAGATGTGATGATGGTATATGGTTGTCCCAAAGACAGTATGGCTTGGATATGTTGTCCAAGTATGGTATGACAGCATGCAAACCACTTTCAGTCCCGTTGGAGCAGAATGTAAAGCTGAGTGCTGATGTTGGGGATGAGATAGAAGACCCTACTATGTTCAGGAGGATAGTGGGGAGTTTGATTTACATGACTATTACAAGGCCAGACTTGAGCTACGTTGTTGGTCTTGTGAGTCAATTTATGCAAGTACCTAGAAAACCACACTTGGATGCAGTGAGACGCATATTGAGATATGTCAAGTCAACATTACATTATGGACTTTTCTATGAGGCAGGTACAAACGTACATGTGTTTGGATACACAGATGCAGATTGGGCTGGTAGTATGTCGGATAGAAGATCTACCAGCGGATACATGTTCTCTCTTGGTAGTGCAGCAGTTGCTTGGAGCAGCAAAAAGCAATCTACAGTTGCTTTGTCAAGTACAGAGGCAGAGTATAGAGGTGCTGCTGTTGCAGCATGTGAGGTAGTATGGCTGCAAAAGTTATTGGCTAATTTGGATGTGCAGGTGGAAGGTCCAGTTGTCATTTATTGTGACAACATGAGCAGTATACAGTTGGCTAGGAACCCTGTGTTCCATGCCAGGACAAAACATATTGAGGTACACTACCACTTTGTGAGAGAGAAGGTACTAGCAGGTGAGATTGACTTGGTGTATGTCAGCACACAGGATCAGATAGCTGATATCTTCACGAAGGCATTGGGTACAGAGAAGCTTCAAAAGTTTCGAAGCTTACTTGGAGTTGCAGAGATGCAGTTGAGCTTGAGGGGGAGTGTTGAGATGACAAGCTCAACACATGTGGACATGGATGATGGACCGCCTGGTTAGATGGGTCCACACATCTACACTTAGCACGTCGGTGGTCATTATGACTCTCACATGGCCACTGACTCATTACTTATTATATTCAGGTTGTTACACCTATTTACAGCTGGCATAGTTATAGCGCCAGTCGACTAGTGTAGTCGGTTATGCATTGTTTGACTTAGTAGGCCACTTTCCTTTTATGTTGTATCTTATCTATACTTTGTGTACATTGTAAAGAGGGTGGAAGAAGAAGAAGAAATCAGCAAGAAAACGTTTTGGCCTCCATCTCTCTTCTTGTCTCTTGAGTGAGCTTCTCCTTGTGCATTCTGTGTGTGTTTGGCGCAGCATCTTGAGCAACCCCCTCCACCACGCGATTCTTGACATGTTTGGGTACTCCCTCTACTTGGAGTCAAAAAGGGCATCACATTGGATTACAATCTAGAGATTGTATCTACAAACATATTATTTCAATTAATTAGTTCTTCATAGTGTCTATATGCTCCTGATATTGTGAGACCGTAGGATTGTTTGGGTGAGTAGGAGGCTTGGCTAGAGCCCTAGAACCAGTGACATGCCCATTTTTTGTCCCAACAAGTGGTGTGTTTTTTGGGAGTTTCCGATAAGTGGCGGTTCATAAATCTTGGTTGATTAGGGACTAGTCATTCAATTTATGCTAAAGAGCATCGAGATAGACCCATTACTTCGTGATAAATACTGTCAAGCTGAGATCCAAAAACAAGAAAGAGGATACAAAAGGGCTAAATAACGAGCTAAAATCCTAAGGAGGTATTCCCCTCAATGAAGTAGCCCAATGATGAAGAGGTCCTAGTGATCGTAGTGCCATAAACAGTTCATTGAGAGGAGGAGGAAGCTCTAGCACTCCCCTTCTCCAAGTAAGTCAACCCACTTCAAGCAAAGTTGAAATCATATTGTTACAAACTCCTATAGCAAATCTGGTTGTTGTTATGATGTAGCCTATTGTAATTCCTACACAAGAACATCATATTTGCCAGCTTTAGGTTTCCCTCTATCCATCTTTAATGGGTTAGCAGAGGAGGATGCGGAGCTTCAAATCACTTGAGTTCCAGAAACTCATATTTAATTGTTGAATTCAAGACGAGGAACATCTAATGATGTTCTTTAACATGACCCTAAAAGGGAGAGCTACAATGTGGTATTATGGCTTAAAAGCTGGTATACCATAACCACAATTGATTTATTTTATGCAACCTTTCGAAGGGAATTTTCCTCTAAGGGAGGTAGACAATATTGGCTACATGTGCTAAATGTGACACATCAAGAGCCCCATGAAAATGCCTGAGCATGTACCAAGAAGATAAAAGAGGTCTTTCACAAATTGCAAGCCTCTATCCCTATCCATCAAGGGAAAATCTAAAATTGAGCCTTAGTCCTAGAAATAATTTGGGATTGGTTAGTGGAGATCAAGGTGCAATCAATACCCATGTGATCAACCCGAACGGTAGAGAAAGCATGATGCAGAGTGTGCCTTTGTTGCCAGGTCCTCCAACTATCGTTAAGCCAATAGCTAGCCAAAGAGCTCCTTTTGTAAACCAAGGGTCTGTATAGGGAGCACCCCATTTTCAAGTTGTGCAACCTAGTGGGGGTACCTCCTGAAGCCACTAGTTATGAGTCCTCTAGATCAAACATTGTAGAGAAATTGAAATATATGATGAAACATTATACGAATATGATCACTTAGAAATAGCACTAGATTGACATAGATATTAATTTTTTAAAGTGCCAGCAAAATCTAATGGGTACTAGAAATCCCGATGATGTGATCCCATCACCATTCAGCTATAAGTAATGCGGTGGTCAACATTTCCCTTATAATTTTCCTAATGTCAAATGCAATATATGCGGGAAGTCTGATCATGTAGCTACTACATGTTGGAGTAGGGTTAGTTCTCTCCAGCAAGGTAGTTAGCAACTTAGGCCTATGAACCATCATGCAAATAACAAGAATATTAAAGGGAAGGTCCCTAAGCAAATTTTGCAAATGGATAAAGCCACACTCAAAGAAATGCCCAGTGGGGTAAGTTTGGTTGAAACTTTGCCAATCATTGAGAGTTTATCTCCTAACAATGTTAGGGTAGTAATTAGAGATCAAAAACTGAAAGAGGATAAAAAGATGACCCTAGTACAAGCAAAATTAACCCTAAACCTAGCAAAGATGATAAGGAGTTGTATGCCCAAGTGAATCCTCTTAAAATTTATGATGTTTTAGAGGAGCATGTGGTCAAAAGAAAACAAAAATCAAAAGAAAACGAGGGTATTAAGAGTACCAAGAATCCAAAAGAGCGGTCGGTGTGGAAAGAGAAGAGAGTAGTGGTAAACTTCTATGAGTTTGACCTAGCAAACATGCTATGTGAAGTCAAGCTGGATGTGAATTTGCTACAACTAATCCAATTGTCACCAAATGTTCGTAAGGAGTTCATAAAAATCCTACGAATGGGTTATGTCATAGAATATTTTGGTATCCATCGAGTGGATAATGAATGGTGAGATCATTTAGAGAAACATTTCCCTAGGGTGCAGGCATATGTCGATGGAATAGTGATAGAAAATGTAGTGGTGGACCTTAGCTCATCCATCATAATAAACTGCCCCCCCCCCCTCGCATGTTCCATAGGAACCCCCCCTAAATATAATATTTTTCAACAATTTCATTTCAAATTTCTTTATCTCCCCCCTATCGACGCTGAACAAGTAGCAGTGAGGAAATAGGAGAAGATGGCGATGATTATGATGAGGGGGAGGCCACGTTCTACCACCCCCTTGCACTCCCAATCCACAGCCCAACTACGAGGTTCAAAACCCCTGCTGCCATGCTAACTGACAAGTGGTGGGTGGGGTGAGAGACCACCAACCCCCCATACCACCTCCCCCCACCTATAAAACCACTATCCATTTCCCCCCATGGAAGGAGAGAGGATGCCTCGACCTGCTAACGGGCACAGAGAGAGAGAGAGAGAGAACATTCTAGAAGGTTCTTTTTTTCCCCTCCTTAGAGGGTGACCACATGCAATTTCCCTTTTCCTCTTCCACGTGAGCTTATTCCCCCCCCCCCCCCCCCATCGCAATAGAAGAGAGTCACCCTGGCATGCATTCTCTCTGACGAGAGAGAGAGAGAGAGAGAGAGAGAGAGAGAGAGAGAGAGAGAGAGAGAGAGAGAGAGAGAGAGAGAGAGAGAGAGAGAGAGAGAGAGAGAGAGAGAAACTTATGGAAGGTTCCAGAAAGTCCCTCCCATAAGAGGGGATCACAAGCACAAGGCCACAATTGAATACAATCCTACCCTCCATCACTTGCTCTTGTTTGGAAGGCCTCAATTGCAAAATCCCTGCTCCTAATTTGCGGAATTTCTCCGCAAGGTTAGGTAGTCCAATAGGGTCCTCTACCAGGGACGCACACAACTAGGCCATTTTTTGAGACGCCTCAATTTATTGATTTAGTCCTTGGCCAAGGATAGTACGAATCTTCATCTTAGTCAAGAGATTCATAAGCTAAATGTAAGGCTCCAAAATGAAGAGTGACACACATCAATGATAATCCCGCATCCAATAATGGAGCCACAACGGGCATGGCGTTGTAGTTAATACCAATACAACATTGGGTATGGATAATTCATCTCTAAATACCCAGGTACTAGTTTCCATCTCCTCTATTCATTGAGACATAGATTATATCCCTTGGCATGCACATGAATTCATTTAAATGAGTAGGTTGAAATTATTTTTCAATGGTTATGTGCTTGTAGGAAATCGTAGGATAATTTTTTCTGCATCAGGTTCACCATAACCATAAATTACCTTGCATAGATTTATGCATATGGTGCATTGAAATTCACACAAGTCCTTGTAACCAAATAAAATCATTGAAAGGGATAAACCTCATCTCAAATATTTGCAAGGTTGAGTCTTCAAAGTGCATGTATCAAGAGAAGTGAAATTGCATCTAGATGCTTTGCGACAAATTTATGCGTAGCATAAACAACATATAAGGTTCTAAAGTATTGTCGACTCCCTCTTCTTGCAAATTAGTAGTTATGTTTTCGCCACATTGAAGGTATACATTGCATCTTCCACGCCTAATGGATTGCATGGTAAGAAACCTAGTCTAAAAGAAATTCATCTTAGAAACTCTAGATCTTTGCCCAAGCTCTTGCTAACATCATGAAATAATAGCTCAAGTTTGATAGTTTGGGATCTTGATGATCTATGTAGTTAGTACAAACAACAATCATAAGGATTAAAACTAAGATGCCTTGAGATCCTCTAATAACTACTACTTTCATAAATCCAATTCGGGGTTAGGCCAAATACAAACAACAACTCCAGGCCTCAAAGGTAAGTAGAGAGCTCTAGGAATAGGAAACCCTAAGCCACACCGATATTTTTATACTTGTTTGGGCAGAAGGTTGGGTTGTTGATCAATGTAAGTGATTAATAGAACTTACATCTTGTACACTGTATGAGACCTTACCATATGTATTAGCCAAAGGGAAGGAGTGTTAAGTAAAATTTTACATAGTATCGCTCTCGCATTCCCAAGGGGGAGAGCGAACATGAGGGAAAAGTAATATTGTACTTATTTGTGCACCTTTTGAAGAAATGTGTTGGTCTTGATGTTGGTCAAACATCTACCATAATAGTTGTGCTTCCAAAAAAATTATTGGTTATGAATTTGAACAATCATCCAAAGTGCTTGATTAGTTATATAATTTCATGTCAAGGTCTATGATGACAAATTGCCATGGGAAGAAATGAATATTTTCTTGGAAGATGATATTAGGGCTGAATGCCTTAACTATGCTTGATTCTTAAATGATTTAATTAAGGAATGGTTCTTTGCACATGTGGATCACCTCCATGATCGCATTGCGGATCAACCCGAAAAGGGCACTGCTCGATTCATGGGCCGAAGGTCGAGTGGTGAAAAGGCCAACCATAGGAATAATGTTTCACTCCTAGGCAGCTTGCGGGTTAGGTAGAGCTATGGACACCCTTTGCCAAGTCCGGTATGGAGTTCAAGACCTCCATGGCCCCAACGTCTATGGTGTTAGAATATCTTATTCTAGATAAAGGATGGAAATTGTGCTACCATGTGATTTGGACCAGTTACTTCTGGAAGACGGAAGGGACATGCAATTTCTCCTGTATGGGTAGGAGACAAAGATTAAATTGAAGATAAGTTAAGGAACTTGTTTGTCAAAAGGACTGCTTGCTCTGTTTTTGTGTCAGTGCTATAAATTACGTGAACAAACCCTGCTCCCTAATAAAATGCTAAATTAAGAAAGCTAATTTTAAATGTCATACATAAATGTGGTGGGACCTAATTAAATAACTAAAGAACGCCTATGGAGGGAAGCGGGTGGTCGGAACCCTCAATGGGTCTGCCTTATGGCAGGGTGGTCCTAGAGTACTGGGAGGCTTCTCACAAGGTTTTACTAATGTAACCCTTAGAATTTGTTAGGTTCAAACACCAACTCATGCCTTTTTAGGGGACCAGAATGGGACTATGCCCCATAGGTAGAGAGGTTGAGCAACGCAACCCTCTCATTGCCCATTCTCTTTGAACCAAGTGTGGCATGGATCTACTCCGACTTAGGTATCTGTACGTAAAGTAAGATATCCAAGACCCGAAGATAGAATGCTGTCAAAAGAGCTTGACCACTAGGAACCCAAATTTTGAGGTCAATCCAGTGGGTTTGGCTACAAACGTTCCATTGCAAAGTGGACTTGAGAAACCCTAGGCAACAAACCCCGTAACATTTAATGGGAGTGCTAGGCAGCATCGCTTAGATTCGTCTCTTGATGGTGGACCGCTAAAAAATATGCTTGAACATCTAATAGGCAGGCATGTTACAGTTGGTATCATAGCAAAACTTCATAATTATACGAGATTGATTAATATATGCTTCGTAGACATATCCTAAACAGAATAACCTGAGTGGTATGGCTTGATTGTCAAGCACCTCCTACACCCACGAATACTAACATGCAAGAGAAGAAATTACTTCTCAAGCAAATTAAGGCACCCGAGTTTGGTGGAAAAGGGATAGATGTTGCAGCGGAGGTAAAAACTTGGATTGAGTCGATGAATAATTATTTATCTGCTGTAGGAACTTCTTTTGCCAATCAAGCAATGATAGCCAGACTTAAGTTATGACGAGGCTCAAATGTGGTGGAAGCAATGGTGCAAAGATCGAGGTGTTTCTGAAGTTGTTGTCACATGGGTTCAGCTGAAAGATGATGTACATGGATGATATCTTGCACCAACCTACCAGACTTTGAGGATGAATCAATTCTTCTAGCTAAAGCAGCTGGAATTAACCTTGGAAGCCTACTACTCAAAGTTTGTAACCCTACTAGAATATGCACCACCTATGGATATTGCACGACAAGTGTCCAAGTTTTTCCATGGCTTGAATACTCCTCTAAACCACCGTCTTGAAATAATACGTCCAACAGACTTGCAAGATGCATTACTTCAAGCAAAGCCAATCATCCAAGAACTTAAATCGGGAAATTGTGACAAAGATTATTTTCAAGACTAGGACAAGAGATGCCACACGTGCAGAGAGATAGGGCACATCCGTAAGATATGTCCCAACAGTCGATGCTTCCACTGCAATGAACTAGGGCACGTCCAAGCAGGCTGCCCTACTGACTTAAGTCCAGAAGATATTGAGCCTATAAGAAAATGAAGCTACAAAAATGCAGTCTTTGGATATATAAAGGAGTCAGACGAAGACAAACACCTAGAACCCACTACAGCTCTTCAGGATGATTAGAAATCCTAGAAAATTTTAATGACATGTAATACAACTTGTGTTGGAATAAACCTTACTCTTGTAACTATAGTTAACCTGAGTAATATGAGTTATATCAATTTTGAGCCTAGAACTTACAAGTGATCAGAGATACTTTAGCAAGGAATGACAGTTATAACTTACAATGAATTTTTCTTAAGTTGTTTCTTCTCAACTAATATAGATTGGGTCTTACCAGAATGTTGAAACTTGGGAGTATTCTTTAGTATTACAAGCAAAGCCAATTGTCCATGGACCTCAATCCAGATCTAAAAATCGGACAATTCAAAAACAAAGTTTCCGAGATAAAGGACCACTTCGGTATGCTAAAAGGATCCTAGGGCAATTTGGTCTAAAGAAGAAAATCTTGCCAAAGACAACCAAGAATCTTGTGACCCCAAGTGATAAAGTTCTACGTTGTATCTATTGCAAGGAGCTAGGTCATTTCAAAAGGGAATGTCCAAAGCACCCTAAACATCAATGCTCCTAGTGCCACAACATTGGACATAACCACGTCAATTGTCCCAACAGGACTCAAAGAGAACTTGAACATACAAAGAAATGAAGTTGTATAAGCTTTAGTGATCCAGAACCTACCAACCAAAACCTACCAAGAAATTATTAGATACTTAGGAAAAAACCTAGAAGATATTCATGAGATGTAACTACAATAAACTTTTCTCTTGTAATCGAGACTCGGATATATCAAATACAATAAATTTTTGTTTTAAAAGACCGCATGCTTATGAGTGGTCAGAGTGTCACAACGAATGCATGATGGATCTTGCCCCAGAGGTTCCAAAATGAAACCCCCAGTTTCTTCCAAGATGAGGACATCTCGAGTTCTCTAAGGGGGAGAGGATGTAATAAACCCCCCTCCTAAATATAATATTTTTCAAAAATTTCATTTCAAAATTTTTAATCTTGCCACATGTCGATATTGAACAGCTGGTGGGGGGAGAGAGAGGAGAAGATGATGATGATTATGATTAGGGGGAGGCCACATGGCCTACCATCCCCCCTTGGCTAGCACACCGAGTCCATGGCCCAACTGGGAGATTCAAAACCCCCCGCTACTGTTGGGGTAAAGGCCCGCCCCCTGTATTACTATACTGACAGTACCCGCCATTGCACACTGCAGGTGGCGGGCGCCCATCACGTCACTTTATTCTTTACATTCACTTTTTAGTGACTAGTAAATAAAGGAAGGCCCGGTCACACATTGTGACTGTTGGAGTTTCCATTTCTTGTCTCTCTCTTTCTTGCTCTTGCTCTCCCGCCATAGCTCGTGTGCAAGCTTCGATCCTTCTCACCTTTCAACTAGTATCAGAGCTTGGCTTCCTCTTGCTCGAGCTCGACTCGGTGCTTCTCTACCTTCACATCGACTCCCTTCACGCATTGGATCTCCATCCTGGCAGCCATATCCAATCTCCCCGAGCTCCCGTCACTCCCCGGCTTCCCAAGCACCTTCCTAGCCTATTGAGGCACCTTCAAGGCATTGATACTGAGGTATTTGATCATTCTTTTAGGGTTTTATTTCAGTCTACAGGTTGCAAACAGCAAGGGCAGCCATGGCTTCAAACCCTTGAAGCTTATTCCCCTCATATTGTGCCTTACACCTATCAAGGCTCAAAGAGGCTTGTCATAGATCTTTGATAGGCCCTTCTTGAGCCCCTCATTACCCCCTTTTCAGCCCATGTGGAGCAGCAGCAAGTTCAGCACCAACAGGGCAGATTGCACCATTTTTTTCTAGGCTGTTAGCACTCGTCTACTTCAGCTCCACACTTGGCCATTGCTTCTTGCTCTCTACCTTGATCAAGAGGGCTATAGACTTCATGTTTGATGTCATTCAAGCTTTGGGCATTGGTCTTGATCATTCGAGGCTGATTTCTTCAGATTTGGGACTATCATAAACTATCATAACAAGCTAAAAACAGGGCAGCACCATTGGCATTAGCATTTGTTGCTTATACTCCATTCCGGTTGTGCTATTTGATGCCCGTATGCGGTCTACATGATGCCTAGTGCCTTGGGAATGTATGCACATGATTATGCCATGATTTTGGCTTGAAATATTGGCTGATTTGGGACTATTATTTACTGTTATATAGTGCTACAAACAGGGCAGCCACACTTGGCATTGGCATTTGATGCTTATACTCTACTCCGGTTACCTTGTTTGATGCTCGTATGCGGTCTACATGATGCCTAATGTCTTGGGAATGTATGCATTCGATTTGCCCATGATTTGGCATTGTTTCTGGGCTGGAAATTGATAGTTTTGGACTGTTTAGAGCTGCTGTATATGAGCGGGTTGAAGCTCATTTGTCACATGTATTGCTTCTCTATCGATACCGGATGTATGCTATGGGTTATGTCATGATGTATTACACTTTGGGGATCTACTTCGAACTCATGATCGTGATTCCGGAATGCTTTTGAGGATCGCATTTGCTCCGTTGTTATTGGTTTTTCATTGGCAGTTTGGTCGACTTGACTAGCATTTGGGCCGCTTATGCCTATTGTCTATACTTGACGGATAAGCTCTATGCATTACATGGTTTGGTCCGTGGTTGATGCCTCTTAGTTTGTCCATGCTTGACAGATATTTTGGAGCTCCGATTTGGATGTTTTGAGCACTTCTGACTCATAGGGATATTGACTTTGGCTTGCTACTCAATGTATTGACTTGACATAGATCTTGCCATTGGGATTACGTCTTGCTTAGTGGTTGCTACATCAGTTGCTTCATGTACGTCATGCTCTTGGGAAGCGTATGACGCATTGACTTGGTCACTTGTCACTGGTACTTTGTCTTGGGTTGCTTGAGCCCTTAACTCGATTGTACGCCTTTTGTGCCAGTGGGAGCATCTTGCATGCTTACTTGACCTTGAGCAGGGATTACATGCTATTGGAGTAGTCTATGTCATTGAGCAATTATGGATGTATTGAGACTTTGGGATTATACTCCGACAATTGGATGTTGCATTGAGTATGTGTCTTGGTTCACAGGATGCTTATGAGCTGAGTCTCAATTTTGGATCCGCTTTCTTTTGAGCAGACACCTATTTGTGTCAGGTTTTGGCAGCTGGTTCTATATTTTGCCTAGATTGTCTGGGGTGCGCCTCTTACTAGTAGATGCTATTTGGCATCTCTCGGTGTTATGCTCATGTATTTTCACTGTCATTTGGCTTTGCTTTGTCCTCTTTATGCCGGCTTTGGACCTAGCATTGTTTAGTTGACATTAGATCCAGTTTTGGGACAGTTTGCTCTCATTATTGCAATTCTGAAATTTATTACAGCAAGCATTTATTTGTGGACTAAGCAGTATTTTTTATGCTGAAATATCCTGATTTGGTGTACCGCACCTAGTACTAAGTGGGCAGTATCTTTTGGCACACTTTTCTCGCCATTTAGAGCTCATTTCAGTGGATTTTGGGCATTTTCTGCAGTAAAACAGCCAGCAGTTTTACATTGTCTGTGCATTTCTAGCCTGCATTATGGCATCCTCTTCGACTGATAATGCCATATTTAACATCACAAAGTTGGATGGTACCAACTACTCTTATTGGAAGAGTCAAATTTGACAGGTCTTGGTGCAAAAATCTCAGATTAAGCCACTTCGGTTGAGTGGGGAGCAGCCTGAAACTATGGACAATGACGACTGGCTTGAACTTGATGAGCTATGCAAGTCCACGATTGTATTGTCTCTCACTGAAGAGGTACATTATAATGTATTTGAGGAAGCACAGAGTGCATGGGATCTATGGAATAAGATCAAGAATCTTTATGATAAGAAAAGTCCGGCGAGTCAGATGTACTGGTTGAAGCAGCTTATGGATTTGCGCATGAAGGATAATGTGACTATGTCTGCTCACTTGAGCCAGTTCCATGCTATACTGAAGAACCTGACTTCGTAGGATATCACCTTTGGAGAGGAAGTAACTCCTCTTTTCTTTCTTGGGACTCTGAATGAGTCATGGGATGTATTCCGCACTGCCCTATGTGCCTCTAGTGCTACTCTGAAATTGAATAATGTTGAGAGTGCTCTTCTGCAGGAAGAGGTTAATCGCAAAAACTTGGATGCCTCTCGTGTTTCACATGCTTTGACAGTTAGAGGCAGGAATGACAGGAATGATCGTGGTAATGGCCGTGGTCGTGAATCGCAGAAGGGTCGGTCTAAATCTCGTGGAAAGTTGCGTAGTAAGTCGCGTGGGCGCAACGCTACTGTCACTTGTCATCATTGTGGAAAAAAGGGCCATATCAGACCACAGTGTCATGAGTTGCGCAATGAGAAGCGCAAGGATAAGGGGAAAGAGAAAGTGCAGGAGAAGTCCTCTGATCGCAGCATAGTACCTGCGAAGTCCAGCGTCATGATTGAGAAAATTAATGTCACGCAGACCGAGGATTCCGATAGTGGTGATGAGTTCATACTTGCAGCTAGTTCTTTTGATGCCTCACACTTGACTGAGCACCTAGTATGTATGCACAGTGCTAGTTATTGGATTCAGGTGCGTCCTTCCATGTGACGCCTTACCATGAGTGGTTTCACTCTTACCGTACTGTATCTAGATCAGTCAGACTTGGAGATGACATGTCTCTTGATATTGTGGGCTGTGGAGATATTCAGTTGCAATTTTCCACTGGCAGTTCCTTTTTGCTCAAGGATGTACATCATGTACCTGCGCTTATGCACAGTCTTATGTCTGCAGGACAGTTGGATGATGCAGGGTTTTCTCGCCATTTAGAGCTCATTTCAGTGGATTTTGGGCATTTTCTGCAGTAAAACAGCCAGCAGTTTTACATTGTCTGTGCATTTCCAGCCTGCATTATGGCATCCTCTTCGACTGATAATGCCATATTTAACATCACAAAGTTGGATGGTACCAACTACTCTTATTGGAAGAGTCAAATTTGACAGGTCTTGGTGCAAAAATCTCAGATTAAGCCACTTCGGTTGAGTGGGGAGCAGCCTGAAACTATGGACAATGACGACTGGCTTGAACTTGATGAGCTATGCAAGTCCACGATTGTATTGTCTCTCACTGAAGAGGTACATTATAATGTATTTGAGGAAGCACAGAGTGCATGGGATCTATGGAATAAGATCAAGAATCTTTATGATAAGAAAAGTCCGGTGAGTCAGATGTACTGGTTGAAGCAGCTTATGGATCTGCGCATGAAGGATAATGCGACTATGTCTGCTCACTTGAGCCAGTTCCATGCTATACTGAAGAACCTGACTTCGCAGGATATCACCTTTGGAGAGGAAGTAACTCCTCTTTTCTTTCTTGGGACTCTGAATGAGTCATGGGATGTATTCTGCACTGCCCTATGTGCCTCTAGTGCTACTCTGAAACTGAATGATGTTGAGAGTGCTCTTCTGCAAGAAGAGGTTAATCACAAAAACTTGGATGCCTCTCATGTTTCACATGCTTTGACAGTTAGAGGCAGGAATGACAGGAATGATCGTGGTAATAACCGTGGCCATGATTCGCAAAAGCGTCGGTCTAAATCTCGTGGAAAGTCGCGTAGTAAGTCGCATGGGTGCAACGCTAATGTCACTTGTCATCATTGTGGGAAAAAGGGCCATATTAGACCACAGTGTCATGAGTTGCGCAATGAGAAGCGCAAGGATAAGGGCAAAGAGAAAGTGCAGGAGAAGTTCTCTGATCGCAGCATAGTACCTGCGAAGTCCAGCGTCAAGATTGAAGAAATTAATGTCATGCAGACCGAGGATTCTGATGGGGTAGTGATGAGTTCATACTTGCAGCTAGTTCTTCTGATGCTTCACACTTGACTGAGACACCTAGTATGTATGCACAGTGCTGGTTATTGGATTCAGGTGCATCCTTCCATGTGACGCCTTACCGTGAGTGGTTTCACTTTTACCTACTGTATCTGGATCAGTCAGACTTGGAGATGACAGGTCTCTTGATATTGTGGGCTGTGGAAATATTCAGTTGCAATTTTCCACTGGCAGTTCCTTTTTGCTCAGGGATGTACGTCATGTACCTGCGCTTACGCCCAGTCTTATGTCTGCAGGATAGTTGGATGATGCAGGGTTTCATGTCTGTTTTGGGGATTCTGCCTGGAAGATTACCAAAGGCATACTTGTGCTTGCTAGAGGCACCAAGGCTGGCAGCCTCTATCCTCTTGTTGTATCTGGGTCTTCTGTAGACCATGTTTTGGCAGTGGGCTCTATCCCACATGTATCACTTTGGCATGCCCGTTTGGGGCATATGTCTTTGAAGGGAATGAAAATGTTATCTGGTTTGCAGTATCTTCCGCCTTTGGACTATGCACGTTTTGACTCATGTGATCATTGTCTTTATGGTAAGCAGAATAGGTCTACGCATAAAAAATCGGGTAGGCCATGCATGAGTGAGCCCTTGGCTTTGGTGCATTCAGATGTTTGTAGCACCATGCCATGTATGTCTATGGGTGGCGCGAAGTACTTTGTTACCTTCATTGATGATTTTTCTAGGAAAGTGTGGGCTTATCCCATAAAGAAAAAGTCCAATGTCTTGGCAGTCTTTCAGCGTTGGCTTGCTCTTGTTGAGAACTAGACTGGGTATAGGCTGAAATGCCTTAGGACTGACAATGGGGGAGAATATGTCTCACATGCTTTTGAGCAGTTTTGTGATGACAGGGGTATTAAGCGTTAGTTGACCGCCTAGTTGAGTGCATGAACAGGACTATTCAGGAGCGTGTATGCTCTATGCTTAGCCATGCAGGCCTACGACAGAGCTTTTGGGCTGAGGCAGTTAGTACGGTAGTGCATGTCATAAACCAATCGCCTTCTAGTGGATTGGATTTCCACCCTCTTATGCGCATCTCTATGTCTTTGGATGTGAGGCATTCTACCATGTGCCCAAGGACAAGAGGAGTAAGTTGGATCCAAAGAGCATTAAATGCATCTTTCTTGGTTATGGTGATTCAGGAGAGATGGGCTATCACCTATGGGATCCGCAGGCGCGAAAAATAGTACGCAGCCATGATGTAGTCTTCCATGAAGACAAGATGCACAGGCAGCCTGAGAAAGTGATTGAGATCCGCAGAGTGATCTTTCAGGAGGAGCCTAGAGCTCATGCATAGCCAGTTGGACAGGCAGCTGGGCAGACAGTAGAGCCTGTAGTGAGACGATCTGCTAGAGACAGACGTCCACCTGATAGATTTCAGCCCTCTATGCATTATATTTTGGTTACAGATGCAGGAGAGCCTTTCACTTATGATGAGGGTATGCACAGGGGTGACAGTCACTCCTGGGAGAGGGCTATGCAGTCTAAGATCGACTCCTTGCATAAGAATGAGACTTGGGATTTGGTTGCCTTGCCTAAGGGCAAGAAGGCTTTGCCATGCAAGTGGGTGTACAAGCTGAAAAGTACCCCTGGACACCCCAAGCCGGCATACAAGTCTAGATTGGTAGCAACGAGTTTTAAGCAGGAGCATGGTGTAGACTTTGATGAGGTCTTTTCTGCTGTGGTTAAGATGACCACCCTACACTTGGTCTTGGCTTTGGTTGCTAGCTTGACTTAGATCTATATCAGATGGATGTCAAGACGGCTTTCTTACATGGAGACTTGCATGATGAGATCTATATGGAGCAACCTAAGGGCTTTGCAGAACCTGGCGGGGAGCATCTAGTGTGCAAGTTGAAGAAAAGTCTTTATGGCTTGAAGCAGGCACCTAGGGAATGGTATCATAAGTTTGATGCCTTTATGCAGTCTCACAAGGCTACAGCAGGAGTGCTATGGATCTGTGTCTTTACACGAAGAAAGCCCGTGATGGTTCATTGCTTATTTTGGTACTCTATGTGGATGATATGCTGATAGCAGGGAAAGCTCATGATGAGCTAGATGCTCTTAAATCTCAGCTAAAGAAGAGCTTTGAGATGAAGGATTTGGGATAGGCCTCTCACATACTTGGTATGTGCATTAGACGCAATAGGCATCAGGGACTCCTCTACTTGTCACAGAGGGAGTATATTCATAAAGTCCTCGAGCGCTTCTACATGTAGGACGTAAAGCCTACTGGCTGTCCATTGCCTTCTTATGTGAAGGTATCATAGGCCGATTGTCCGCAGATGGATGAGTAGAGGGCCGAGATGGCCCAGATCCCTTATGCTTCAGCCGTGGGCAGTTTGATGTATGCCATGATAGCCACTCGTCCAGATATTGCCTTTACAGTTGGTGTTGTGGCACGCTATATGGCTACACCTGGTAGGAAACATTGGGATGCCATGAAGGGTATCATGAGGTACCTGAAGGGCACAACAGATATGTGTATTTGCTATGGCAGCCAGGATACAAGGGTCGTGGGGTACACTGACTCCGATTATGCAGGACATGCAGATAGTAGGAAGTCCACTTCTAGCTATGTATTCACCTATGCTGGAGGTTCTGTCTCTTGGATGTCTAGGGTTTAGAAGTGTACGGCTTTGTCTACCACTAAGGCCGAGTATGTTGCAGCCACTGAGGCTTGCAAGGAGGCCATATGGCTAGGCCGCTCCTTGGGATTAATGCTATACCTACACTGCATTCGGATTCTATGAGTGCCATTCAGTTGGCTAAGAATCCGGTCTTCCATTGCGAAGACAAAACACATTGAGGTGGGGTATCACTTCATACGTGGTGTCGTGGAGAACAAGTCTGTTGACCTTGTCAAGATCTTCACTGACGAGAATCCTGCAGATCTTCTCACGAAAAGCCTCACTACTGAGGGCTTTGCCTTCCTCAGGAGATTGATGGGCATTGGATGAGATGTTGCCTTTCCTCATCCCTTGTACCTATGTACAGTTGTACTGTCTTTTTCTTTTCTTTCTCTCTCACTGGGGCAGATTCGCCTTTAAGTGGGAGGTTGTTGGGGTAAAGGCCCGCCCCGTGTATTACTACACTGACAGTACCCGCCACTGCACACTGCAGGTGGCGAGCGCCCGTCACGTTACTTTATTCTTTACATTCATTTTTTAGTGACTAGTAAATAAAGAAAGGCCCGGTCACACATTGTGACTGTTGGAGTTCCCATTTCTTATCTCTCTCTTTCTTGCTCTTGCTCTCCCACCATAGCTCGTGTGCAAGCTTCGATCCTTCTCACCTTTCAACTACCATGTTAATGGATAGGTGGTGGGTGGGGTGAGACACCACCACCCCATACTACCTCCCCCCACCTATAAAACCGCTACCCATACCCCCTTGGCCAACACGCCTAGACTAGGAGGTTCAAAACCCCCACCGCCATGCTAACAGACAGGTGGTGGATGGGGTGAGACACCATCACCACCACCCCATACCACCTCCCCCACCCATAAAACCACTGCCTATTTCCCCCCCATGGAAGGGGAGAGGACGCCTTGACCTACTGCTGATGTGCAGAGAGAGAGAGAGAGAGAACATTTCAAAAGGTTCTTTTTTTCCCCTCCTTAGAGGGTGACCACACACACTTTCCCTTTTCCTCTTCCCCGCGAGCTTATCCCCCCCCCCCCCAAATTGCAATAGAAGAGTCACCCCGGCACGCTATCTCTTTGACAAGAGAGAGAGTGTAACGTGCCCGCTTATTGGCTGTTCAGGCACGTTTTAGTGGCCGATCGAGAAACGAATCTAAGTGCTGCTACCCGAAACTCCCATGGCATGTTCCAAGGTTTGCCTCCTAGGGCTTCCTGAGTTCGCCTCGCAACAGAACGTTCACGGCCAAACCCGCTAGCATCGACCTAAAATCTAGGTTCCTAGGGGTCAAGGTCTCCTGACAACATTCTAGTGTCGAGTCCTGGGCATCCTACTTTATGCATAGATATCCAAGTATCAAGATTGTGCGAGAGAAGGAAGGAGTCTCACTTGAAGCTTTCTTGCTTGCACAATGGGGGAAGACACACAAGGGTGGAGGCTGAAAACAATTTTCCTCTTCTTAGTTGTGAAAGCCAAAAGAACTCTAGTACAAAGAAATAGAAGAACCCTATATATGAGTCTCAAACCAAACTCAACTAACTAAGGTGGCATACTAATTGAGCCACGAACTAGAGTAGATAAGGATAGCTATCATGTAGCTATTATTCATGGGCGGTGTACCAACCGCGTCTGCAACTGACAAGTCGGTGACATAAATACACAACGGTCACCCTGGCATATCACGAGTGGAGCTCGATATCTCAACACTCCCCCTCGAGCTCAATCCCAATTCCTGCACACCAAGCAGGTCTCTGAACTTGCGCAACTTCTCTGCGCCCAATGCCTTCGTGAATATGTCAGCTACCTGATCCTCTGTGCTGACATAAACTAGATCAATAAGACCTAGTAAAACCCTCTCTCACACATAGTGATAATGCACCTCAATGTGCTTTGTTCTAGCATGATAGACTGGGTTATTTGCCAAGTGTATACTACTCATGTTGTCACAATAAATGACAATTGGTCCATCTGTAGACTGATGCATATCATAAAGTAGCTTATGCAACCAAGCTACCTCACATGCAGCCATTGCTACACCCCTGTACTCAGCCTCTGTGCTCGACAAGGCAACTGTAGGCTGTTTCTTGCTGCTCCAAGTGACTGCAGCACTCCCAAAAGAGAACACATATCCACTGGTAGATCGTCTATCAGAAATACTACCAGCCCAATCAGCATCAGTGTATCCATGCAACTGTATCTGAACCCCAGTCTCATAAAATAGTCCATACTGCAATGTGGACTTCACATACCTAAGTATGCGTCTAGCCGCATCCAAATGTGGTTTCCTTGGAGCCTGCATAAACTGACTTACCAATCCAACAGCATAGCTCAAATCTGGCCTGGTAATAGTCATATAAATCAAACTTCCTACTATGCGTCTATACATAGTAGGGTCTTCTAGAAGCTCACCTGCATCTGTGCTCAGCTTCACATTCTGCTCCAAAGGAACTGAAATAGGCTTACAGCCTGTCATCCCATATTTGGACAGCATGTCCAATCCATACTGCCTCTGCAAGAGCTGTATCCCACTTGGTAATCTAATCACCTCAATGCCCAAGAAATAACGCAGCTCTCCCAAATCCTTCATCTCAAACTTCTGCTTCAATAGCATTTTCACATGAAGGATATCTTCATCACTGTCACTTGTCATAATCAAATCATCAACATAAATGACAAGTAGCATAATACATTTCTCTGTTTCTCTCACATAAAGTGAGAAATCTGCCTTGGAAATCTGAAAGCCAATAGTGACAAGATACTGTCCTATCTTGTAAGACCATGCTCTAGGTGCTTGCTTCAAGCCATACAAGGCTTTCTTCAACCTGCAAACAAACTCAGGATGAACAACATGCACATAACCTGGTGGCTGCCCCATATAGACCTCTTCTTGCAAATCACCATGCAAGAAGGCATTCTTTACATCCATCTGATGTAAAGACCATCTCTTTGATGCAGCCATAGCAATGACTGCTCTTACAGTTGCCATCCTTGCAACCGGACTGAATGTTTCTTCATAGTCAATGCCATATGTTTGTGCATACCCCTTGACTACTAATCTTGCCTTGTATCTGTTCACAGAACCATCTGCATTGTGCTTCACCTTATAAACCCACTTACAGCCAATTGCATTTTTACCTTTAGGCAAAGGTACCAATTCCCATGTAGCATTTGCTTCCAAGGCTTCCATCTCTTCATCCATGGCTTTCTCCCATTTTTCTTTTCCCATGGCTTGCTCAAAAGAAGTGGGTTCTGGTTCCTGTATCACTTTGACCATATATGCATAGTGAATGGCTGTAAATCCATCATATTTCAGCCTATCCACAGGATACCTAGCTCTCGTAGACCTGCGCAAAGTAGGTTCACTCCCAGGTGCTCTCAAAACATCCCTGGTCTTCCTTACTCCAGGTGTAACAATAGAAGGAATACCCAACTCATCATCAATGCTCTGTTCTGAGCCACTGGATTCACCATCCACATAAGAGTGACCTGCATTCACATCAAACATGGGCTGATCAACCTTCTCTTTTCCTTTTCGTGATACCTGCATACCACTATTTGCATTACTTTGAGAAGATTCTCCTGATCTCAATCTGCCTGTCCATGGCGAAGAATGTGAACCACTGCTAGAGGATGCTCTAGGTCCACTAATATTTTGTGACTGCTGCTGTGAATTCTGTGCAGCATTACCATTTTGTGCATCTACATCATCAATCACATTTACTAGTTTATACCAGCTACTCATCTCATCAAAAACAACATCTCTGCTCACTGTAAACTTACGAGTAGAAGGGTTATAGCATCTATATCCTTTTTGCTGCAGAGAGTAACCAATAAAGATGCACTTCTCAGCTTTTGGATCCAACTTGGATCTCAACTCATCTGGCACATGTACATAGGCAATGCAACCAAAAATTTTCAAATGAGAAATATCCGGTTTCCTACCAGTATACCTCTCCTCTGGAGTCATTCCATGTATTGCTGCAGTGGGAGTCCTGTTCATTATGTAGACTGCTGTAGCAACTGCTTCAGCCCAATAAAAATCTGGCAAGTCTTTTTCATTGAGCATGGCACGAGATACCTCTCCAATATGCCTGTTTTTCCTTTCTGCAATTCCATTTTGTTGTGGTGTATGACTGCATGAATATTGCTGCTTTATGCCATGCTCCTGTAGGAACCTTGCAAACTCATTTGAGAGGTACTCTCCCCCTCCATCTGACCTTAGGCATTTTATCTGTAGGCCTGTTTCTTTTTCAACCATCGCTTTAAGAGTTTTGAAATGCCCAAAAACTTCACTTTTCTTTTTCATAAAATACACCCAAAGTTTTCTGCTATAGTCATCAATAAAACTGACAAAATAATGACAGCCTCCAAGAGATGCAGCTTTAGTTGTCCACACATCAGAGTGGATTAATTCCAATGGCTTCTTACTCTCTTGAACATGTCTAGGAAATGGTTTCCTTGCCTGTTTTCCAAACTGACAGGCTTCACATACCTTATGCATTTCTGCAACCTTGAATTTTGGCAAACCTGCAACAATATTTTGGGCCTGCATTGATTTAAGTCGTTGTACATTAACATGACCAATGCGTTTATGCCAGATATTAATATCTACAACTACACCGGTCCCATGTGCAAACATTGCTGCACTCAATTCAGACATGTCTGCATCCAATGTAAACATTCTGCCCTTCTTCTTTCCTTTTGCTATCAAGCGACCTTTATTTTTCATATCCTCAACAAAGCATCCATGAGGATTAAATCTGACCTGCAAGCCCTGCTCAACCATTTGACCAACAGAAACCAGATTCTTGGTGATATTCGGGACATGAAATACATCGGACAGGTATTTCTTTTTCCCATTCTGCATAGACAAAGGAATTTTTCCAATCTGCACAATAGGATGTGCAGTATCATCACCAGTCTCCACAAATCCTGGTTTTTCCATTTTTCTTGCATCCTCCATCCATTCTGCATGACCTGTCATATGGTTTGATGCACCTGAGTCAACATACCATACATCATTGCTTTCTTCTGCACTTGTCACAGAATTGTTCATGTGCTGCACCATAAACAGATGCTCATTTCTGTCATCACCCTGTCTACTAGAGGATGCATAATTTCCTTGTTGCAGTTTTCCATTCATGATGTCATTCTGCTTTTTATAGCAGTCCTTAGCCATATGACCCATTTTACCACAATAGTAGCATTCAACATTACTGTTTGCATTTTGGCCTCTTTGCCATCCACCACGACCTCTTTGGCTCCCCCTGCCTCTAGAGTTACCATGTCCTCCTCCATAGGACTGGTTTTCTTGAGTTTGCTGCATATTTTGATTTCTACCACGGCTTCCGTATCGGCCTCCTCTACCTCTGCCTCTACCGCTTCCAGTATTTGAGTAGAAGACAGCTTCTTTTGAAGTTCCTCGTGAAGAAGATGCACCACCATTTCTTTGCTCCTCAGAAATTAGAAGAGCAATCAGCTCCTCAAAATCAGGAAATCTTTCACAAACTGAAATGGATGTCCGAAACTGTGCATAATCCTTTCCTAGACCATTCAAGGTCACAGAAACTAAATCATCATCTTCCACTGGTGACCCAATGGAAGCAAGTGCATCTGCAATCTTCTTCACCTTCATGTGGTAGTCGTTGATGCTCATATTTTCTCTTTGCACATTGTGCAACTCTTGCTTGAGCTGCATTTTCCTGGCTTGCGTATTTGTGCTATACATTTTTTACAAAGTATCCCATGCCTCCTTTGGCGTACTTGCATCCTGAATATGCACAATCATAGAGTCTGAAATGCTGATAGACAGCCAATACATAACTTTCCTGGCTCTCTCATGCCATGCTTTAAATGCCTGCATTTGCTATTGATTGGGAACATCAGGAAGAACTGGTTCTTCTTCATTTCCTACAACAAATTCCCAATATCCTTTTCCCATAAGGAAATTCGTCTGTCTAGCAGAAGTACTTGATCCAAATCACATGGCACCATAAATTCCATCCAGTATCTATAATAGGATCTTCCAACGCCCTAGATGTTGGGCTCACAGTCGTCTACAGCTCCTTTTACGGCAAGGGGTGTCTAGAGCTCCACCAACCCCAAGCATCCTAAGAGTGGGACACAATATCCGTGCTTGGCCTTTTCACCACTTGACCTTCGGCCTGTGAATCGAGCAATGCCCTCTTGGATTGAAACGCAGCGTGACCTTGGAGATGATCTACCCGTGCAAAATATCCTTCCTTAATTAATCCAATTAAGAACCAAGCATAATCATACGTAGCATAAACAACATATAAGGTTCCAAAGTATTGTCAACTCCCTCTTCTTGCAAATTAGTAGTTATGTTTTTGCCACATTGAAGGTATACGTTGCAACTTGCACGCCTAATGGACTGCATGGGAAGCAATCTAGTCTAAAAGAAATTCATCTTAGAAACTCTAGGTCTTTGCCGAAGCTCTTGCTAACATCATGAACTAATAGCTCAAGTTTGATAGTTTGGGATCTTGATGATGTACGTAGTTAGTACAAACAATGATCATAAGGATTAAAACTAAGATACCTTGAGATCCGTCTGATAACTACTATTTTCATCAATCCAATTCGGGATTAGGCTAAATACAAACAACAATTCCATGCCTCAAAGGCAAGTAGAGAGCTCTAGGAATAGGAAACCCTAAGCCAAAGGAAACACTGATACTTTTATACTTGTTTGGGAAGAAGGTTGGGTTATGGATCATTGTAAATGATCAATAGAACTTACATCTTATATAGTGTATGAGACCTTACCATACATCTTAGCCAAAGGAAAGGTGTGTTAAGTAAAACTTTGCATGGTATCGCTCTCGCATTCCTAAGGGGAAGAGTGAACATGAGGGAAAAATGATATTGTATTTATTTGTGCACCTTTTGAACAAATGTGTTGGTCTTGATGGTTGATCAAACATCTGTCATAATAGTTGTGCTTCCAAAAAAATTATTGGTTGTGGTTTTGAACAATCATCCAAAGTGCTTGATTAGTTATATAATTTCATGGCGGGGTTTGTGATGGCAAATTGCCATGGGAATAAAGGAATATTTTCTTGGAAGATGATATTAGGGATGACTACCTTAACTGTGCTTGATTCTTAAATGATTTAATTAAGCAAAGGTTCTTTGAAGAGGTGGATCACCTCCATGATCGCAACCACGTATCAACACAAAAAGAGCACTGCTCGATTCATGGGCCGAAGGTCGAGTAGTAAAAATGCCAACCATGGGAATAATGTTTCACTCCTAGGCAGCTTGTAGGTCAGGTGAAGCTTTGGACACCCCTTGCCAAGTCCGGAATGGAGTTGAAGATCTCCGTGACCCTAACATATGTGGCATTGGAAGATCCTATTCTACATAAAGGATGTAAATTGTGGTGCCATGTGATTTGGACCAGTTACTTCTGCAGGGTAGAAGGGACATGTAATTTCTCCTATATGGCAGGAGAGAAAGATTAACTTGAAGATAAGTTAAGGAACTTGTTTGTTAAAAGGACTACTTGCTCTGTTTTTGTGTCGGTGCTATAAATTACACAAATGAATCATGTTCCCTAAAAGGCTAAATTAAGGAAGTTGATTTTAAATGGCATACATAAATATGGTAGGACCTAATTAAATAACTAAAGAATGCTTATGAAGGGAAGTGGGTGGGAAAAACCCCTGTTGATGGGTCCACCTTACAGTAGGGTGGTCCCAGAGAATTGGGAGGCTTCTCACAAGGTTTTACCACCAACTTCTATAAAGATTGCATTCTATAAAGGCATTGTTAGGTATTTCAAGATCTATTTTGAGGCAATCCTTAGTGACCCTATCTTGCTAGCCTACTAGGTAGTTATTTCTAGGAGCTTCTATTAATACTAAGAGAGGCAACTAGGGAAGCTTGCAAAAAATAAATACAAAAAATGATAAATATCTTTAGAAAGCTTAGTATATAGAGGTGTGTAAAAGTGGTTTTAACCCCTGAAATAAGAAAATAAAGGAAGAAATTTTCCAAGAGTAGATAATCATTGCCTTACGAAGGTCTGATAGGTTCTTGGAGACAAGTGACCCAAGGCCAATGCCTTATCTTCTTAAGAGTGATGTTTAGCCCAAAAGTAAATAAGGATGGTTGGAACAAAAATAAAAGTGAGCAAAAGAAGAAAAGGATTTAGTGTCACCTTGTAAGAGCTTGGTAGGTTTTAAGGTGCTGAGATAGGACTTGAGGCCAATGCCATATTCTCCTTGGGTCACAATACGCTTAGCTGCCTACTTTTTACATGCTCGAGTATCAAGTCCTAAAGTAGAAACAAGTAATAAATGAAAATTATTTGAAAATGAAATATCAGGCTATAAGAGTCCTTGCCTAGTAGGAGTTCCTAGTCCAATTATCTTGGGTCAGGTTAGTAGGTCAGAGACCACCACTTAGGATGACTCCTTTGATAGTTCTTTTTAGCCAGTCTATGTTGGAAGCAAGTGGTTAGCGACTGGCTCTAGATCTCTGTCAGATTATGCTTAGCCTATCCCTCATGTACTACATGCTTTGATTTTTTTTGGGGGGTAGTGTAAGAGTTGTTTTATGTTTTGTTATCTATTTTACTTAAAGTAGCTTAATGCTCTTTATGGTTTATTTATGCATAGATCAGTTTTGGATTCAACAGCCTGAGTTGCCCTATCTGGTAGTGGCTAAACAAGACCTGATTTTAAAACCAAGATTTAAGTGCAAAAAGACCTCGAGACCCATAAAAGAGGCATTTTCTGTGCAAAATGAAATGGTTGCACATCAAGGAGTTGGAGTTTTCCTAAATGCATTTAGATGCCAAGAATCCAACGCAAGTGTCCTTCGTCAATTGGAGTTTGGTTGACCCCCCATTTAATGGCTACAAAGTTTGGCATTATGAAGCAACTATTGGATTTGGATGCCAAAAAGCATGTGATGGAAGGTCATTTGCTACTCCATCTAGGCTGAAACCACTTGCTTGAAGTGTGAACACAAAGTTTAGAACCAATTTTTTCAATGTTTAAGGGGGCTTATGAAGCTTAAGAGCTAAAAAAGGCTCTCGAAATTCATGTGAAGGGAAGGGGGACACCGTTTTTTTCTGTTGAGATATCGAGCTCCACTCGTGATATGCCAGGGTGACCGTTGTGCATTTATGTCACCGACTTGTCAGTTGCAGATGCCGTTGGTACACTGCCCATGAATAATAGCTAGATGACAACTATCCTTATCTACTTTAGTTTGTGGCTTAGTTAGTATGCCACCTTAGTTAGTTGAGTTTGGTTTGAGACCCATATATAGGGTTCTTCTATTTCTATGTACTAGAGTTCTTTTTGGCTTACACAACTAAGAAGAGAAAAATTGTTTTCAGCCTCCACCTTTGTGTGTATTCCCCCATTGTGCAAGCAAGAAAGCTACAATTGAGACTCCTTCCTTCTCTCCCACAATCTTGACATGGTATCAGAGCCTTGTTCGTAGTAAGGAGCTCAAGAAAGCAAGCCAAGTTCGCGGTGTTTTGGTAAGAGAACTAGTGTTGCTTTCATTCTTCTGTTTTGGGAGCAAGTCTCTGCAGGTAGCACAGCCGAAAAGTGCAAGAGTGCATTGTCTCAGGTTGAGACGCCCTTCGCGATGAAGCAAGAGGGTAGTATATGCTGCAGGTAAGGGCTTTAGCCCTTGGTGACCCTGTTTTTTTTATTTGAGGCCATTTCACAGCCTATTTTGGAGGCGGAAGTTTTCTACACGCACTTAGGAAAAGGCCCAGTTTTATACTGTGCGACCACTGTTCTACAGGTCGATGAAAAGTTACTGTAGAAATTGCATCCTATGCCTGTGCGCAGAGACATTGGGAGATAGACAATCATCCTTGTTGCCTGTTGATGCAAAATCGTCACTAGGAAGTGACTGTGTGGTCAAATACCACTTTCGTCAGTTTTGCAGATTTGCCCTTGTGAGGCTAAAGCTGTGTTCTTTGCAGTGATAGAATTTTTTGCAGTGTTTTGTAATGGCGTCTGATTCTCTTTCACAGATTGTCACTAAAAAACTTGACAATAACAACTTCCAAGCATGGAAGTTTAGAATGACGAATTTCCTTATGGGAAAAGAATATTGGGAATTTGTTGCAAGAAATGAAGAAGAACCCGTTCTTCCTAATGTTCCCAATCAACAGCAAATGCAGGCATTTAAAGCATGGCATGAGAGAGCCAAGAAAGTTATGTATTGGCTGTCTATCAGCATTTCAGACTCTATGATTGTGCATATTCAAGATGCAAGTATGCCAAAGGAGGCATGGGATACTTTGTCAAAAATGTATAGCACAAATACGCAAGCCAGGAAAATGCAGCTCAAGCAAGAGTTGCATAATGTGCAAAGAGAAAATATGAGCATTAATGACTACCACATGAAGGTGAAGAAGATTGCAGATGCACTTGCTTCCATTGGGTCGCCAGTGGAAGATGATGATTTAGTTTCTGTGACCTTGAATGGTCTAGGAAAGGATTATGCACAGTTCCGAACATCCATTTCCGTCCATGAAAGATTTCCTAATTTTGAAGAGTTGATTGCTCTTCTAATTTCTGAGGAGCAGAGAAATGGTGGTGCATCTTCTTCAGGAGGAACTTAAAAAGAAGATGTCTTCTAGTCAAATGCTGGAAGAGGTAGAGGCAGAGGTAGAGGAGGCCGATCTGGAGGCTGTGGTAGAAATCAGAATATGCAGCAAACTCAAGAAAACCAGTCCTATGGAGGAGGATGTGGTAACTCTAGAGGCAGGGGGAGCCAAAGAGGTCGTGGTGGATGGCAAAAAGGCCAAAATACAAACAGCAATGTTGAATGCTACTACTGTGGTAAAATGGGTCATATGGCTAAGGACTGCTATAAAAAGCAGAATGACATCATGAATGGAAAATTGCAACAAGGGAATTATGCATCTTCTAGTAGACAGGGTGATGACAGAAATGAGAATTTGTTTATGGTGCAGCACATGACCAATTCTGTGACAAGTGCAGAAGAAAGAAACGATGTGTGGTATGTTGACTCAGGTGCATCAAACCACTTGACAGGTCATGCAGAATGGATGCAGGATGCAAGGAAAATGGAAAAACCAGGATTTGTGGAGACTGGTGATGATACTGCACATCCTATTGTGCAGATTGGAAAATTTCCTTTGTCTATGTAGGATGGGAAAAAGAAATACCTATCGGATGTATTTCATGTTCCGAATATCACCAAGAACCTAGTTTCTGTTAGTCAAATGGTTGAGCAGGGCTTGCAGGTCAGATTTAACTATCATGGATGCTTTGTTGAGGATATGAAAAATAAAGGTCGCTTGATAGCAAAAGGAAAGAAGAAGGGCAAATTGTTTACCTTGGATGCAGACATGTTTGAATTGAGTGCAGCAGTGTCTGCACATGGGACCGGTGTAGTTGCAGATATTGATATCTAGCATAAACGCGTTGGTCATGTTAATGTACAACAACTTAAATCAATGCAGGCCCAAAATATTGTTGCAGGATTGCCTAAATTCAAGGTTGCAGAAATGCATAAGGTATGTGAAGCCTGCCAATTTGGAAAACAGGCAAGGAAACCATTTCCTAGACATGTTCAAGAGAGTAAGAAGCCATTGGAATTAATCCACTCTGATGTGTGGACTACTAAAGCTGTATCTCTTGGAGGCCGTCATTATTTTGTCATTTTTATTGATGACTATAGCAGAAAAGTTTGGGTGTATTTTATGAAAAAGAAAAGTGAAGTTTTTGGGCATTTCAAAACTCTTAAAGCTCTAGTTGAAAAAGAAATAGGCCTGCAAATAAAATGCCTAATGTCAAATGGAGGGGGAGAGTACCTCTCAAATGAGTTTGCAAGGTTTCTGCAGGAGCATGGCATAAAGCAGCAATATTCATGCAATCATACCCCACAACAAAAAGGAATTGCAGAAAGGAAAAATAGGCATATTGGAGAGGTATCTCGTTCCATGCTCAATGAAAAAGACCTGCCATATTTTTATTGGGCTGAGACAGTTGCTACAGTAGTCTACATAATGAACAGGAATCCCACTGCAGCAATACATGGGATGACTCCAGAGGAGAGGTATACTGGTAAGAAACCAGATATTTCTCATTTGAAAATTTTTGGTTGCATTGCCTATGTTCATGTGCCAGATGAGTTGAGATCCAAGTTGGATCCAAAAGCTGAGAAGTGCATCTTTATTGGTTACTCTCTGCAGAGCAGAAAGGGTATAGATACTATAACCCTTCTACTCGTAAGTTTACAGTGAGCAGAGATGTTGTTTTTGATGAGATGAGTAGCTGGTATAAACCAGTAAATGTGATTGATGATGTAGATGCACAAAATGGTAATGATGCACAGAATTCACAGCAACAGTCACAAAATATTAGTGGACCTGGAACATCCTCTAGCAGTGGTTCACATTCTTCGCCATGGACATGCAGACTGAGATCAAGGGAATCTTCTCAAAGCAATGCATGCTGATAGTGGTATTCAAGTATCACGAAAAGGAAAAGAGAATGTAGATCAGGCCATGTTTGATGTGAATGCAGGTCACTCTTATGTGGATGGTGAATCCAGTGGCTCAGAACAGAGCATTGATGATGAGTTGGGTATTCCTTCTTGTTGAGATATCGAGCTCCACTCGTGATACGCCAGGGTGACCGTTGTATATTTATGTCACCGACTTGTCAGTTGCAGATGCGGTTGGTACACCGCCCATGAATAATAGCTACATGATAGCTATCCTTATCTACTCTAGTTCGTGGCTCAGTTAGTATGCCACCTTAGTTAGTTGAGTTTGGTTTGAGACCCATATATAGGGTTCTTCTATTTCTTTGTACTAGAGTTCTTTTGGCTTACACAACTAAGAAGAGGAAAACTGTTTTCAGCCTCCACCCTTGTGTGTCTTCCCCCATTGTGCAAGCAAGAAAGCTTCAAGCGAGACTCCTTCCTTCTCTCCCACAATCCTGACATGGTATCAGAGCCTTGTTCGTGGTAAGGAGCTCAAGAAAGCAAGCCAAGCTCGCGGTGGTCTGGTAAGAGGAGCAGTGTTGCTTTCATTTTCTGTTTTGGGAGCAGATCTCTGCAGGTAGCACAGCCGAAAATTGCAAGAGTGCATTGTCTCAGGTTGAGACGCCCTTCGCGGTGAAGCAAGAGGGCAGTATATGCTGCGGGTAAGGGCTTTAGCCCTTGGCGACCTTGTTTTTTTGATTTGAGGCCATTTCGGGGCCTGTTTTGCAGACGGAAGTTTTCTGCACGCACTCAAGAAAAGGCTCAGTTTTATGCTGTGCGACCACTGTTCTACAGGTCGGTGAAAAGTTACTGTAGAAATTGCATCGTATGCTTGTGCGCAGAGACATTGGGAGTTTCAGAATCATCCTTGGTTCCTGTTTATGCAAAATCGTCACTAGGAAGTGACTGTGTGGTCAAATACCACTTTCGCCAGTTTTGCAGATTTGCCCTTGTGAGGGTGAAGCTGTGTTTTTTGCAGTGACAGAATTTCTTGCAGTATTCTGTAATGGCGTCTGATTCTCTTTCACAGATTGTCACTGAAAAGCTTGACAAGAACAACTTCCAGGCATGGAAGTTTAGAATGACGAATTTCCTTATGGGAAAAGGATATTGGGAATTTGTTGCAGG
The DNA here is from genome assembly GCF_053477565.2 of Lygodium microphyllum. Classification (NCBI taxonomy): domain Eukaryota; kingdom Viridiplantae; phylum Streptophyta; class Polypodiopsida; order Schizaeales; family Lygodiaceae; genus Lygodium; species Lygodium microphyllum. The sequence goes on from NC_141136.1 coordinate 8,692,457, forward strand.
AAATGAAGAAGAACCAGTTCTTCCTGATGTTCCCAATCAACAACAAATGCAGGCATTTAAAACATGGCATGAGAGAGCTAGGAAAGTTATGTATTGGCTGTCTATCAGTATTTCAGACTCTATGATTGTGCATATTCAGGATGCAAGTACGCCAAAGGAGGCATGGGATACTTTGTCAAAAATGTATAGCACAAATACGCAAGCCAGGAAAATGCAGCTCAAGCAAGAGTTGCATAATGTGCAAAGAGAAAGTATGAGCATCAACGACTACCACATGAAGGTGAAGAAGATTGCAAATGCACTTGCTTCCATTGGGTCGCCAGTGGAAGATGATGATTTAGTTTCCGTGACCTTGAATGGTCTAGGAAAGGATTATGCACAGTTTCGGACATCCATTTCAGTTCGTGAAAGATTTCCTGATTTTGAGGAGTTGATTGCTCTTCTAATTTCTGAGGAACAGAGAAATGGTGGTGCATCTTCTTCAGGAGGAACTTCAAAAGAAGCTGTCTTCTACTCAAATGCTGGAAGAGGTAGAGGCAGAGGTAGAGGAGGCCGATTTGGAGGCCGTGGCAGAAATCAGAATATGCAGCAAACTCAAGAAAACCAGTCCTATGGAGGAGGACGTGGTAACTCTAGAGGCAGGGGGAGCCAAAGAGGTCGTGGTGGATGGCAAAGAGGCCAAAATGCAAACAGTAATGTTGAATGCTACTACTGTGGTAAAATGGGTCATATGGCTAAAGACTGCTATAAAAAGCAGAATGACATCATGAATGGAAAACTGCAACAAGGGAATTATGCATCTTCTAGTAGACAGGGTGATGACAGAAATGAGCATCTGTTTATGGTGCAGCACATGAACAATTCTGTGACAAGTGCAGAAGAAAGCAATGATGTATGGTATGTTGACTCAGGTGCATCAAACCACATGACAGGTCATGCAGAATGGATGGAGGATGCAAGGAAAATGGAAAAACCAGGATTTGTGGAGACTGGTGATGATACTGCACATCCTATTGTGCAGATTGGAAAAATTCCCTTGTCTATGCAGGGTGGGAAAAAGAAATACCTGTCCGATGTATTTCATGTCCCGAATATCACCAAGAATCTGGTTTCAGTTGGTCAAATGGTTGAACAGGGCTTGCAGGTCAGATTTAATCCTCATGGATGCTTTGTTGAGGATATGAAAAATAAAGGTCGCTTGATAGCAAAAGGAAAGAAGAAGGGCAGAATGTTTACATTGGATGCAGACATGTCTGAATTGAGTGCAGCAATGTTTGCACATGGGACCGGTGTAGTTGCAGATATTGATATCTGGCATAAACGCATTGGTCATGTTAATGTACAGCGACTTAAATCAATGCAGGCCCAAAATATTGTTGCAGGATTGCCCAAATTCAAGGTTGCAGAAATGCATAAGGTATGTGAAGCCTGTCAGTTTGGAAAACAGGCAAGGAAACCATTTCCTAGACATGTTCAAGAGAGTGAGAAGCCATTGGAATTAATTCACTCTGATGTGTGGACAACTAAAGCTGCATCTCTTGGAAGCTGTCATTATTTTGTCAGTTTTATTGATGACTATAGCAGAAAAGTTTGGGTGTATTTTATGAAAAAGAAAAGTGAAGTTTTTGGGCATTTCAAAACTCTTAAAGCTATGGTTGAAAAAGAAACAGGCTTGCAGATAAAATGCCTAAGGTCAGATGGAGGGGGAGAGTACCTCTCAAATGAGTTTGCAAAGTTCTTGCAGGAGCATGGCATAAAGCAGCAATATTCATGCAGTTATACCCCACAACAAAATGGAATTGCAGAAAGGAAAAACAGGCATATTGGAGAGGTATCTCGTGCCATGCTCAATGAAAAAGACTTGCCAGATTTTTATTGGGCTGAAGCAGTTGCTACAGCAGTCTACATAATGAACAGGACTCCCACTGCAGCAATACATGGAATGACTCCAGAGGAGAGGTATACTGGTAGGAAACCAGATATTTCTCATTTGAAAATTTTTGGTTGCATTGCCTATGTACATGTGCCAGATGAGCTGAGATCCAAGTTGGATCCAAAAGCTGAGAAGTGCATCTTTATTGGTTACTCTCTGCAGCAAAAAGGGTATAGATGCTATAACCCTTCTACTCGTAAGTTTACAGTGAGCAGAGATGTTGTTTTTGATGAGATGAGTAGCTGGTATAAACCAGTAAATGTGATTGATGATGAAGATGCACAAAATGGTAATGCTACACAGAATTCACAGCAGCAGTCACAAAATATTAGTGGACCTGGAGCGTCCTCTAGCAGTGGTTCACATTCTTCGCCATGGACAGGCAGATTGAGATCAGGAGAATCTTCTCAAAGCAATGCAGATAGTGGTATGCAGGTATCACGAAAAGGAAAAGAGAAGGTTGATCAGCCCATGTTTGATGTGAATGCAGGTCACTCTTATGTGGATGGTGAATCCAGTGGCTCAGAACAGAGCATTGATGATGAGTTGGGTATTCCTTCTATTGTTACACCTGGAGTAAGGAAGACCAGGGATGTTTTGAGAGCACCTGGGAGTGAACCTACTTTGCGCAGGTCTACAAGAGCTAGGTATCCTGTGGATAGGCTGAAATATGATGGATTTACAGCCATTCACTATGCATATATGGTCAAAGTGATACAGGAACCAGAACCCACATCTTTTGAGCAAGCCATGGGAAAAGAAAAATGGGAGAAAGCCATGGATGAAGAAATGGATGCCTTGGAAGCAAATGCTACATGGGAGTTAGTACCTTTGCCTAAAGGTAAGAATGCAATTGGCTGTAAGTGGGTTTATAAGGTGAAGCACAATGCTGATGGTTCTGTGAACAGATACAAGGCAAGATTAGTAGTCAAGGGGTATGCACAAACATATGGCATTGACTATGAAGAAACATTCAGTCCGGTTGCAAGGATGGCAACCGTAAGAGCAGTCATTGCTATGGCTGCATCAAAGGGATGGTCTTTACATCAAATGGATGTAAAGAATGCCTTCTTGCATGGTGATTTGCAAGAAGAGGTCTATATGGAGCAGCCACCAGGTTATGTGCATGCTGTTCATCCTGAGTTTGTTTGCAGGTTGAAGAAAGCCTTGTATGGCTTGAAGCAAGCACCTAGAGCATGGTCTGACAAGATAGGACAGTATCTTGTCACTATTGGCTTTCAGATTTCCAAGGCAGATTTCTCACTTTATGTGAGAAAAACAGAGAAAGGTATTATGCTGCTTGTCATTTATGTTGATGATTTGATTATGACAGGTGACAGTGATGAAGATATCCTTCATGTAAAAATGCTATTGAAGCAGAAGTTTGAGATGAAGGATTTGGGAGAGCTGCGTTATTTCTTGGGCATTGAGGTGATTAGATCACCAAGTGGGATACAACTCTTACAGAGGCAGTATGGATTGGACATGCTGTCCAAATATGGGATGACAAGCTGTAAGCCTATTTCAGTTCCTTTGGAGCAAAATGTGAAGCTGAGCACAGATGCAGGTGAGCTTCTAGAAGACCCTACTATGTACAGACGCATAGTAGGAAGTTTGATTTATATGACTATTACCAGGCCAGATTTGAGCTATGCTGTTGGATTGGTAAGTCAGTTTATGCAGGCTCCAAGGAAACCACATTTGGATGCGGCTAGACGCATACTTAGGTATGTGAAGTCCACATTGCAGTATGGACTATTTTATGAGACTGGGGTTCAGATACAGTTGCATGGATACACTGATGCTGATTGGGCTGGTAGTATTTCTGATAGACGATCTACCAGTGGATATGTATTCTCTTTTGGGAGTGCTGCAGTCACTTGGAGCAGCAAGAAACAGCCTACAGTTGCCTTGTCGAGCACAGAGGCTGAGTACAGGGGTGCAGCAATGGCTGCATGTGAGGTAGCTTGGTTGCATAAGCTACTTTATGATATGCATCAGTCTACAGATGGGCCAGTTGTCATTTATTGTGACAACATGAGTAGTATACACTTGGCAAATAACCCAGTCTATCATGCTAGAACAAAGCACATTGAGGTGCATTATCACTATGTGCGAGAGAGGGTTTTACTAGGTCTTATTGATCTAGTTTATGTCAGCACAGAGGATCAGGTAGCTGACATATTCACGAAGGCATTGGGCGCAGAGAAGCTGCGCAAGTTCAGAGACCTGCTTGGTGTGCAGGAATTGGGATTGAGCTCGAGGGGGAGTGTTGAGATATCGAGCTCCACTCGTGATACGCCAGGGTGACCGTTGTATATTTATGTCACCGACTTGTCAGTTGCAGATGCGGTTGGTACACCGCCCATGAATAATAGCTACATGATAGCTATCCTTATCTACTCTAGTTCGTGGCTCAGTTAGTATGCCACCTTAGTTAGTTGAGTTTGGTTTGAGACCCATATATAGGGTTCTTCTATTTCTTTGTACTAGAGTTCTTTTGGCTTACACAACTAAGAAGAGGAAAACTGTTTTCAGCCTCCACCCTTGTGTGTCTTCCCCCATTGTGTAAGCAAGAAAGCTTCAAGCGAGACTCCTTCCTTCTCTCCCACAATCCTGACACTTCTATTGTTACACCTGGAGTAAGGAAGACCAGGGATGTTTTGAGAGCACCTGGGAGTGAACCTACTTTGCGCAGGTCTACTAGAGCTAGATATCCTGTGGATAGGCTGAAATATGATGGATTTACAGCCATTCACTATGCCTATATGGTCAAAGTGATACATGAACCAGAACCCACTTCTTTTGAGCAAGCCATGGGAAAAGAAAAATGGGAGAAAGCCATGGATGAAGAAATGGATGCCTTGGAAGCAAGTGCTACATGGAAATTGGTACCTTTGCCTAAAGGTAAGAATGCAATTGGCTATAAGTGGGTTTATAAGGTGAAGCACAATGCAGATGGTTCTGTGAACAGATACAAGGCAAGATTAGTAGTCAAGGGGTATGCACAAACATATGGCATTGATTATGAAGAAACATTCAGTCCGGTTGCAAGGATGGCAACCGTAAGAGCAATCATTGCTATGGCTACATCAAAGGAATGGTCTTTACATTCAGATGGATGTAAAGAATGCCTTCTTGCATGATGATTTGCAAGAAGAGGTATATATGGAGCAGCCACCAGGTTATGTCCATGCTGTTCATCCTGAGTTTGTTTACAGGTTGAAGAAAGCATTGTATGGCTTGAAGCAAGCACCTAGAGCATGGTCTGACAAGATAGGACAGTATCTTGTCACTATTGGCTTTCAGATTTCCAAGGCAGATTTCTCACTTTATGTGAGAAAAACAGAGAAAGGTATTATGCTGCTTGTCATTTATGTTGATGATTTGATTATCACAAGTGATAGTGATGAAGATATCCTTCATGTGAAAATGCTATTGAAGCAGAAGTTTGAGATGAAGGATTTGGGAGAGCTGCGTTATTTCTTGGGCATTGAGGTGATTAGATCACCAAGTAGGATATGGCTCTTACAGAGGCAGTATGGATTGGACATGTTGTCCAAATATGGGATGACAGGCTGTAAGCCTATTTCAGTTCCTTTGGAGCAGAATGTGAAGCTGAGCGCAGATGCAGGTGAGCTTCTAGAAGACCCTACTATGTACAGACGCATAGTAGGAAGTTTGATTTATATGACTATTACCAGGCCAGATTTGAGCTATGCTGTTGGATTGGTAAGTCAGTTTATGCAGGCTCCAAGGAAACCACATTTGGATGCGGCTAGACGCATACTTAGGTATGTGAAGTCCACATTGCAGTATGGACTATTTTATGAGACTGGGGTTCAGATACAGTTGCATGGATACACTGATGCTGATTGGGCCGGTAGTATTTCTGATAGACGATCTACCAATGGATATGTATTCTCTTTTGGGAGTGCTGCAGTCACTTGGAGCAGCAAGAAACAGCCTACAGTTGCCTTGTCGAGCACAGAGGCTGAGTACAGGGGTGCAGCAATGGCTGCATGTGAGGTAGCTTGGTTGCATAAGCTACTTTATGATTTGCATCAGTCTACAGATGGGCCAGTTGTCATTTATTGTGACAACATGAGTAGTATACACTTGGCAAATAACCCAGTCTATCATGCTAGAACAAAGCACATTGAGGTGCATTATCACTATGTGCGAGAGAGGGTTTTACTAGGTCTTATTGATCTAGTTTATGTCAGCACAGAGGATCAGGTAGCTGACATATTCACGAAGGCATTGGGCGCAGAGAAGCTGCGCAAGTTCAGAGACCTGCTTGGTGTGCAGGAATTGGGATTGAGCTCGAGGGGGAGTGTTGAGATATCGAGCTCCACTCGTGATACGCCAGGGTGACCGTTGTATATTTATGTCACCGACTTGTCAGTTGCAGATGCGGTTGGTACACCGCCCATGAATAATAGCTACATGATAGCTATCCTTATCTACTCTAGTTCGTGGCTCAGTTAGTATGCCACCTTAGTTAGTTGAGTTTGGTTTGAGACCCATATATAGGGTTCTTCTATTTCTTTGTACTAGAGTTCTTTTGGCTTACACAACTAAGAAGAGGAAAACTGTTTTCAGCCTCCACCCTTGTGTGTCTTCCCCCATTGTGCAAGCAAGAAAGCTTCAAGCGAGACTCCTTCCTTCTCTCCCACAATCCTGACACTTCTATTGTTACACCTGGAGTAAGGAAGACCAGGGATGTTTTGAGAGCACCTGGGAGTGAACCTACTTTGCGCAGGTCTACCAGAGCTAGATATCCTGTGGATAGGCTGAAATATGATGGATTTACAGCCATTCACTATGCCTATATGGTCAAAGTGATACATGAACCAGAACCCACTTCTTTTGAGCAAGCCATGGGAAAAGAAAAATGGGAGAAAGCCATGGATGAAGAAATGGATGCCTTGGAAGCAAGTGCTACATGGAAATTGGTACCTTTGCCTAAAGGTAAGAATGCAATTGGCTATAAGTGGGTTTATAAGGTGAAGCACAATGCAGATGGTTCTGTGAACAGATACAAGGCAAGATTAGTAGTCAAGGGGTATGCACAAACATATGGCATTGATTATGAAGAAACATTCAGTCCGGTTGCAAGGATGGCAACCGTAAGAGCAATCATTGCTATGGCTACATCAAAGGAATGGTCTTTACATTCAGATGGATGTAAAGAATGCCTTCTTGCATGATGATTTGCAAGAAGAGGTATATATGGAGCAGCCACTAGGTTATGTCCATGCTGTTCATCCTGAGTTTGTTTACAGGTTGAAGAAAGCATTGTATGGCTTGAAGCAAGCACCTAGAGCATGGTCTGACAAGATAGGACAGTATCTTGTCACTATTGGCTTTCAGATTTCCAAGGCAGATTTCTCACTTTATGTGAGAAAAACAGAGAAAGGTATTATGCTGCTTGTCATTTATGTTGATGATTTGATTATCACAAGTGATAGTGATGAAGATATCCTTCATGTGAAAATGCTATTGAAGCAGAAGTTTGAGATGAAGGATTTGGGAGAGCTGCGTTATTTCTTGGGCATTGAGGTGATTAGATCACCAAGTAGGATATGGCTCTTACAGAGGCAGTATGGATTGGACATGTTGTCCAAATATGGGATGACAGGCTGTAAGCCTATTTCAGTTCCTTTGGAGCAGAATGTGAAGCTGAGCGCAGATGCAGGTGAGCTTCTAGAAGACCCTACTATGTACAGACGCATAGTAGGAAGTTTGATTTATATGACTATTACCAGGCCAGATTTGAGCTATGATGTTGGATTGGTAAGTCAGTTTATGCAGGCTCCAAGGAAACCGCATTTAGATGCCGCTAGACGCATACTCAGGTATGTGAAGTCCACATTGCAGTATGGACTACTTTATGAGACTGGGGTTCAGATACAGTTGTATGGATACACTGATGCTGATTGGGCCGGTAGTATTTCTGATAGACGATCTACCAATGGATATGTGTTCTCTTTTGGGAGTGCTGCAGTCACTTGGAGCAGCAAGAAACGGCCTACAGTTGCCTTGTCGAGCACAGAGGCTGAGTACAGGGATGCAACAATGGCTGCATGTGAGGTAGCTTGGTTGCATAAGCTACTTTATGATATGAATCAACCTACAGATGGGCCAGTTGTCATTTATTGTGACAACATGAGTAGTATACACTTGGCAAATAACCCAGTCTATCATGCTAGAACAAAGCACATTGAGGTGCATTATCACTATGTGCGGAAGAGGGTTTTACTAGGTCTTATTGATCTAGTTTATGTCAGCACAAAGGATCAAGTAGCTGACATATTTATGAAGGCATTGGGCGTAGAGAAGCTGCACAAGTTCAGACATCTGTGTGTGCAGGAATTGGGATTGAGCTCGAGGGGGAGTGTTGAGATATCGAGCTCCACTCGTGATATGCCAGGGTGACCGTTGTGCATTTATGTCACCGACTTGTCAGTGTTGCAGATGCGGTTGGTACACTGCCCATGAATAATAGCTAGATGACAGCTATCCTTATCTACTCTAGTTTGTGGCTCAGTTAGTATGCCACCTTAGTTAGTTGAGTTTGGTTTGAGACCCATATATAGGGTTCTTCTATTTCTATGTACTAGAGTTCTTTTTGGCTTACACAACTAAGAAGAGAAAAACTGTTTTTAGCCTCCATCTTTGTGTGTATTCCCCCATTGTGCAAGCAAGAAAGCTAAAAGTGAGACTCCTTCCTTCTCTCCCACAATCTTGACATTTTCGACATCCATTTTTTATTTTAAAAAATGAAGGATTGTGACCCTTCACATCAGAATTCCTGCTATGCTGAGATTCCTCAAATTTTCACTCTAGATTACTGCAAATAGCAAGAAATATGATACATGAATGAAAACTTTTGATTCTATTTTTTCTCTCTCATCCCTCTCTTTCCTCTTTATTCTTGTTCACATGGTTGCATATGAGAGATGTTGACATGACAAGCTCAACACATGCAGACATTGATAATGGACTGCCTGGTTAGATGGGTCCACATGTCTACACTTAGCACGTCGGTGGTCATCATGGCTCTCACATGGCCACTAACTCATTACTTATTATATTTAGGTTGTTACACCTATTTATAGCTGGTATAGTTATAGCGTCAGTCGACTAGTGTAGTCGGTTATGCATTGTTTGACTTAGTAGGCCACTTTCCTTTATGTTGTATCTTATCTATACTTTGTGTACATTGTAAAGTGTGTGAAAGAAGAAAAAAAACCAGCAAGAAAACATTTTGGCCTCCATCTCTCTTCTTGTCTCTTGAGTGAGCTTTTCCTTGTGCACTCTGTGTGTTCGGCACAACATCTTGAGCAAGTCCCCCCACCATGTGATTCTTGATAAGAGAGAGAATGAGGGTTGAGACAATGGATGCATAGATGTATGATGGGTTTAATGGATGGAGGGACATAGATAGAAGGATGTGGAGATATTACAGCTATAAATGAGTATTAGTAGCTTCCTATACTCGAAATACGATGAAGTTGTATGTGATTTTATATGTAAGTGGGCTTTCTCTCAATTTTATGATGCGTATTGGTTTTCTATGGTCGAAATTGATTTCTAGAGTTTAAAAATGGTTCATTGTATCAAAAATATAATCATTGAAAGCAATTCTTAATTGTTTATACACTTTATTCAAAATATGCAAAATAGGTAAAAGTACGATTTTATCCTAAATCATCAATTTTATGAGTTCCATCATGGCAAATTGTGTTTCCATGGAGGAAAATGGGAAGTAATAATGAATATTAGTATTCTTACATGTTTCATATCATAGGATTAAAAAACAAACAAACATTTAGTTACAAATAATTACAAAAAATAGAGAAAATTTGAGTTTTAATTGAGAAAAAATTAGATATCGGGCGTGGAAAATTATGAAAATTTAGGGATATATTTATGCAAGTATAATGGAGGTAGGGAATGAGGATTTTCCTCAACTTACCTCTATTTGTATATTTTAGTGTGTATTTATTGCTTACATTATGAAGAAATATATATGGAAACACCTATTAATCCAACCATCACAAGCAAAATCCTAAATGGTAGAGAGCAGAGGGTTTTATGTGTTAAGTATAGTTCAACATCTGAGTTTTTTACTTCACTTTTCATATAGGTTTTGATCTTATTTTAAGTATTAAGAGATATAGTGGCACGAAGTAGTGCAACACTACCTTATCATTGCAACAAAGTTGTTAATGGAAGAAAATCATGGAAAGAATATTTGAGAATATTCACAATATTGATTTCATTTAAGTAAAATATTTGTGCACTCATCCACTTTGCATTGCATTGCATCAACAAAGTATAAACAGAGCTATCTCATGGATGCATAGCACTTGGTCTCAAACTATTGACCCATGATGAGTGTGAGGCTCCCTATGCTACAAGTATAGTACAATCGTTTCCTTGGGGATTGATTTGGTGTGAGGAATATACTATCTCCTAGAACAAATATTGTGAATAGTGAACTTTGTGTGTATGTGTTATATGTTAAGATGGCACATCTTGTGTGTGATATCCTAACTTTAATTTAAAAATTTTCAACTTCTCACAAAATGGACTTTAAGAACTCTAAAATCATTAAATCGACAAGATCTAGAGCAAAAAGACCTGAGGATCATAACCCGACATTTTTTGGATTGACAAGGACTGTAGCCACCCATCACGAAAGTTACCACGTGAATGAGAGTTATGAGCCATATTAGTCATTAGTGTCAATGTGTATAGTATGGATGGTCCAATAATATTAAATTTTTGGACAAGACTAGCATATTTTAGATATTAATTATTTTAAATAACCTAAAAAGATATGGAAATTTCTAGAACATGATGTCATGTTCTTAAAAAAAACAACTGGTTTTTTTCAGCAAGTTTTGGAGAGTTAATGCAAAAGAAAGGGATTGGTGAAATTGTGCACATCACGATCGCAAATTACAAGCAGCAAACATCACTTTGAACAGGGAGAAGAAGGAGTGATCTAGAAGATTTCTAAGTAAGAATCTTGGAGTTTTACCCCCCTTTCGGAGCCAATAGAACCATCAAATTTTTTATCTGAGCATCAGATTGCTAATTTTACCAAGATCCCCTCCATAAAGAACTCGTCTTCCTAGCCACAACCCTTCCTCTCTAATTTAGATATAAATAAGAGGCACGGGGAGCCATTGAGAGTAGTCCAAGCAAGAGGGGTGAGGCTCTTCTTAGGAGTATAGAACAAGAGGGACTGAGGCAAGAGAAGTGCGAGCAAGGGAATTTCTCGTCAAGAAGACAAGGAGAATATTCCACGAGCTCTCAAATTCAATTCCTCCACCCCTTCTATATTCCTATTCCTTCCTATGGAATCAAGACTCTTTTTGATTTCTCAAAATCTTTGGTGATCAGTTCCCTCCCCCCGCTCTCTATCAATCAAAATTCTGTCAATCTAATTACCCCCAAGATCCTTTGCCAAATTCCCCTATTTTGTATTCAAGCCAACTTTTTGACGTGCCATTCACTTCGGTCTCGCGATTAAAGACCATGGCCCCAAAGAAGAAAGCTATGAAGGTCACAGAGGCAAGAGCTGCCAATAACACTACGAACACAATTACTACAAACAGAATGGCAAGTACACGGATTACAAACAAAGCTATGAATACCATCAACCAAGCACCCGTCATGAATCTTCAGGTACTAATTTCCTTAAATAAAAGTAGCTAGCAAGTCTTTATCCCATGAATAGGCAACAGAAGTTGCATGCAAAAAATAATATTTTACTCGATGCATGCATATAATTTCTTTATGAATTCTAAATCACGAATTCCAAGGGACCTATGCGAGTACAAGGGAGGTACTGTGTCCCTAAAAGATTTAATATATCTAATTTTTGTGTTGATAAAATGAAATCTCTAAATCACAAATGCTAATCCTCACTATATAAGAGACCTTGAGATGCAATTGCCAAATGATATTGTTTGTAATTAAACTAATCAAGATTTTCTTTTATTGCAGGCAAAGACCCATGAAACTCCAAGGGAGTTATCCTTAAGTATGAAATTCTTACTTAATTTCAATCCAAACTAATCCCCAAGGAAGAGGGAATCTAGGAAGACAATTGGAAGGTATTGCCACTTATGATGATTTGTCTTGAAGTTATTTTACCACTTATGCTGATTTATCTCGAAGTTATTTTGCCACTTAGGCTAATTTGTCTTGAAGTTACTTTATCACTTATAGTTATTTTGCCACTTATGCTAAATTGCCTCGATGTTATTATTTTTTGAAAGAAAATATTTGTCTTGGAAATAAACTTGTTAAGAGTTTATGTATAATGCATTCGAAATAAGATATTTGTGATTGTGAGCTAGGTAACGATATTTCCTAAAATCATTAGGCTAAAAGATGAATGACTGAGTACAAATCGCCGATTGAGGCAGTATTCTAGTGAACACAGAACGCCAATTGAGGCAATGTTCTTGATGGCGCTAGACCTCGCCAAGGCCAATGTGAATAAAACCTACTCCAAGGGGTTTTTCTTTTTTTGTTTCATGTTAGTGAGTTTAGACCAATCATGATGCGAAAGGTCTTGTTGTAGGGAACTCTAATCGGCAAGAGGAGGTGAGGATACTAAGGGGCTCTAGTCATAAACTCCTTAGGCTCTTACGAACTGCCAACTACCCTTCGATTTTCAGACCATGTTTTGGAAGTTCCAATACTAGTTAGGGAACGTAACTTGGAGAGAATAATACTTCGAACTGAAGACATTGTAAAAGTCATTTTTCTGAAATGAACTATTAAGAAGGAATTGCTTTAGTCTGTTTTTGTGTCGTAAATTAAAGATGTGTAATGAATTAGTATCAAGAGATAATTCAAGGAATCTAATTTTATATGTTGAATCTAAAGTGGTAGATAATTAAATAACTAAGACTGTTCTCTTGAGGGAAGCGAGAGGATGGACCCCTGACTTAGATCCAGACATGTGGCTGGGTGGTCTCAGTAAGCTGAGAGCTTTCCTAAGAAGAAATAAAAATCGTACTTGATGGATAATTAGAAACTAGAAAGACTAACTCACATTGCTTTGGAATCCACTAATATTAATTAGCCACTAGTAATAGATTTAACCAAAAGAACTTAGGTCAATCCTCGTGGGAGCGGCCTAAACTTCCACTGCGGGGTAGACTCAAGTAAGCGTAGTTAGGAAACTCTGAGGGTTTTATCAAAATCATGGATGGCGATTCCTAGCACATCTCTTCATGGGCTACTAAGAATGTACCGCTGAGGAATAGCTCGAGCGGCACGTTATAGTTGGTATTAGAGTGCATGTGGATGTAAGACACAACACAAGTAAATAAAACTAGTTATAATTATTTTATAAAAAAAGTTTTTTTTTTAGTAGGAAAATCTTCTCTTGTTGATAGATGTTCTTGATTTTTGGCAGAAAGACGAACTAACAATTCTTGATTTTCTAAGTTATGTTGATGTCATCAATGCACGCCTCTACCTTTCGTTGGAGAAACTGAATGATGCAGATATTAGATTAGATATACAATCCTTCACCCCTATATTACGAAAGGCATGGATGTTAAGCCGAGGGTATTGTTACCTTGATGCAAGCCATCTTTCTTACCTCCAGAATAATTCAAAGAGATTAAGGTGGATGGAAGCCCTTAAGGTTGCCAATATTTATCTCTTCTATGAGGAGAGAATAAACTCAAACATATTCACTAGATGGTGATAGTTCAAACTAAACGGGTACATCTATGAGGAGGTTATAAGGGTTATATCGATTGATCGAGTCATGGTTGTAAGATGCTCTAGTTGCTGCAACTACAAGAAAGATGGATGACCTAATCTTCCTATGAAATATAGATTTTTGGATATCTATTCTCAAAATCCTAATTACTACATGATGGATGTATCACAATGGCATGCCTAGATTGTGGTAGAAATTTTTTTACAAGAATAATATGAGCTCCCAAACTACTCAAATAATGTATTCCCTTCCTATTGACGTAAAGGATTGTTTTTGTCCATCCATTTGTCTCCTTAATAAATCAAAAATAGTATTTCAACTTTTTTTTCGGATTAAAAATCGAATGCATTGGGAAGCTTTATATCCACAGGAAGGAGCAATGAGACTCCAAGGTGTTTCTATTGCAACAAACTAGGACATTTCAAGAGGTAGTGCCCAAATCTTGGCCAAGGTCAGTTTTGCAGCCAAAGCCAAGATGCCAGGGGAAAGGTTGATGGAATAAACCTAAAGGAGGATAGTAATGATAAAGATCCCACAATGAAATCCGATATGGAAAGAGCTAGTGTATATGCCACTCTCAATAAGAAGGGTCCAAATCGCCAATTCTCAATAATTCGAACACTAGCAGATTATCAAGGTAAACCCTTTCGAATTTTAATCAATTCTAGAAGTACCCACTCTTTTGTATCACTAAAATGTGCAAAATGGCTAGGCATAAGCATTATTCTTGCACCTAGAATGCTTGTGGAATTAAGGAACGACAAAGAAGTTCTATCAACACAACAAACTAACAAGGTAGAATTTAACTTGGGTAGCAATTCTTTCAAAATGAACTTCCGAAATTATGAACCTCGGGGCTTATGAGTGTTTGCTAGGAACGGATTGGTTAATTCCAAATAATGCCCATATCCATTGTGGAAAGGGCCAAATTACATTCCAATCTCAAAGTGAGAACAAGTAACCACTTAGGGAGAAGTAGGAAACCCTAAGGTTTAGTTGGCTAGAGCCTCCCGAATAGTAAAGGGATTGAAGAAAGGATGACCCATCTATCTAATTAAACTCAACAAGGCTGAGAGGGATAGTGAAGCCAAGGATCAACAATCTTGGCTAAAAGAATATGCGGATTTCTTTCCAGAATACCTAACAGAGCTCCCACCCACAAGGAAAGTAGATCATGAAATTCAACTCATTCCATGCGTTGCCCCAATCGCCAAATGACCTTACCAAATGTCAATTCTTGAAGCCATTGAGCTGAAAGAATAACTCAAGCAGCTATTAGACCAGGGATACATTCGGCCAAGTAATTCACCATGGGGAGCCCCTATTTTATTTTAGGAAAAGAAAGACAGAACATTGCGCCTTTGTATTGATTACTGTGGATTAAACCAAGTGACAATGAAAAAGAAATATCCAATTCCCAGGATAGATGAGTTGCTTAACCCGACTTCAGGGAGCAAAGGCCTTTTCAAAGATCAATCTCAGATTAGGATATTATCAAATAAGAATTAGAGAGGAAGAAATATCCCTAAAACTGCTTTTAATGCAAGATACGGTCATTATGAGTTTATTGTGATGTCATTTGGATTTGCAAATGCTCTTGCCACCTTGAATAGGTTGATGCAAGACATTTTCCAACCCTACATTGATGGCTTCGTTCTCATATTCTTTGATGATATCTTAATATATTCCAAGAATGAAGAAGACCATGAACCACACCTACGAATAGTTCTTGAAACAATGAAAGCCCACAAACCGTATGCTAAAAAAAAGAAATGTGCTTTCTTCAAGAAGCAGATTGAATATCTAGGATTCAAAGTATCGACAAATGGCATTTCAGTGGATCATGCCAAGGTCCAAGATGTACAAGGATGGCCACCTCCAACAATGATCAAGAAATTGTGAAGCTTTTTAGGGCTAATGGGTTGGTGTAGAGTCTTCATTAAAGATTATGCCTCAATTGCTGCACCTCTCCCGGACCTTCTCAAAAAGCAAGTCTCCATTACATGGTCATCCACCGCCAAACAATCTATCTTGAAGAAACTTGAGCAAAGTTTAGTAACTGCCCCTATCATAAGGCTACCTACTGACCGCAGCAAAGAATTTGAAGTTATAATTGATGCAAGCTCTCTTGCTTTGGGCTGTGTGCTTATGCAAGAAGGACATCCAATAGCCTATGGTTCAAGAAAATTAAAGATCCATGAAAGAAACTATGCCACACAGGATCTAGAATTACTTGTTGTAATTCATGCCTTTAAACTAAGGAGATATTACCTGCTTGATAATAGGTTTTCTCTAGTCACTCATCATAAGAGCCTAAAGTGGATTTTTACTCAGTCAAATCTCAATATGACACAATACCAATGGATTGAAATCTTGCAAGAATTTGACCTTGAAATCAAATATAGACCAGGCAAGGAGAATGTGATTGCAAATTCACTAAGCTGTAAATCATTCCTTAGTGCTCTAATCCTAGAAGAGCCCTCCTAGAGTTGGAACTCTTGCCACAATGATTTCAATGCCCAGTAACCCTCTCCTAGAAATGACTAAAGAAGAGGCAGGGAAGGATCCAAGCTATCAAGACTTGTTAAGAGAAATTTCCATCAAGGATTCAAATCCAAAACTCAAGACTAAGTATCAAGATTTTTCCATAAACAAGGAGCTTGCATATTACAAGACAAGACTATGTATTCCTGCAAGTCGGGAACTCAAAAGGAAAATACTCTGGGAAGCTCACAATTCCCCATTTTCAGGTCATCTTGGTTATGCTAAGACTCTTAATGCAGTCAAAAAAAGCTTCTACTAGGAAAGACTCAAGGGTAATGTACTTAAGTATGTCACCGAATGCCTAAACTGCCAATGAATTAAGGCCCAACATGTCAAGATGCCAGGAAAACTCCAACCACTTGACATCCCTCAAATGAAATGGGAGTATGTCATCTTGGACTTCATAGTTGGATTACCCCCAGTACAAGGAGGATATAACTCCATAATAGTAGTCATTGCTATGCTGACAAAAGTTGCACACCTTATTCCTATAAAAACCAATTACAAGGCTTTCGATATCACCACGCTTTTCATTAAGGAAGTTTTTAGGTTACATGGATTACCCCAAAGAATCGTCAATAAACCGTGATTCTCTCTTCACCTCAAACTTTTGGAAGAGTTTATTTGAAGCTCTAGAAACCCAGCTCTTCAAACAAACTTTTGGAAGAGTTTGTTTGAAGCTCTAGGAACCCAGCTCTACTTCAGTACTGCTTACCATCCCTGAGCCAATGGTCAAATAGAGTGGGTCAACCATTTATTGAGGACATACTGAGGGCTTATTGTAATAGGGAATCTAAACAATGGATCCAATACCTACCCTTAGTTGAATTTTCCTACAATGCATCATACCATCAAAGTATTCAAATGACTCCTTTTCAAGCACTATATGGGCAAGATTGTCTTACCCTATTAAATTTTTTTAATCCTACCCTATAGGTAGAAGCATCTAGGAAAATGCTAGAAGAAATGGATCAACAAGTGAAAGCTATAAGGCAAGATATTCAAGCCGCCAAGGATCAACAGAAGGCATATGCTGATTAATAAAGGCAAGAATGCATCTTCAAAGAAGGTGACATGGTTTTCCTATGAGTTTGCCCAAAGTAAAGTTCCTTATCTTTGGGGGGAATTCAAGAAGCTAAGTCCCTGGTATTGTGGGCCATATAAGGTACTAAAGTGTACAGGGCCAAATGCCTACAAGCTGGTGCAACTCCCTAACAACTTGAAAGTGCATAATGTATTTCATGTTAGTCTATTGAAAGCACATGTCCCTAACCCAGACCATTTACTTAATGACCAACAAATTGTAATGCCAAGTCAAGGAGTCCTCGAACTTCAACCATTAAAGATACTTAACATGTGAAAGAAGACTCCAAGAAAAAAAACCCTTAGAGAATATCCCGTTCAATGCAAAGACTACCCCGAAGAGGATGCCACTTGGATTGATCATGAATCTCTATGTAACCAATATCCCCAGTTTCATTTGAGATTAGGACATCTCGATTCCTCTAAGGGGGAGAGGATATGATATCCTGACTTTAATTCCAACATCTTACAAAATGGACTTTAAGAACTCTAAAATCATTAAATAGAGAATATCTCGATCAAAAACACCCAAGGATTGTAACTTGACATTTTTTGGATTGACAAGGGCTATAGCCACCCATCACAGAAGTTACCACATGAATGAGAGTTTTGAGCCATATTAGTCATTAGTGTCAATGTGTATAGTATGGATGGTCCAAAAATATTAGATTTTTGGACAAGACTAGCATATTTTAGATATTATTTATTGTAAATATCCTAAAATGATATGGAAATTTTTAGAGCAGCGTGTCATGTTTGAAAAAAACAAGTGGTTTTTTTCAACCAATTTTGGAGAGTTAATGTAAAAAAAAGGGATTGGTGAAATTGTGTGTGTCATGATTGCAGTTTACAAGCAACAAACAACACTTCGAACAAGGAGAATAAGAAGAAGTGATCTAGAAGATTTCTAATCAAGAGTCTTGGAGTTTTACCCCCCTTTTGAAGCCAAAAAAACCATCAGATTTGTGATCTAAGCATCAGATTGCTAATTTTGCCAAGATCCCCTCCATAAAGAACTCTTATTCTTAGCCACAACCCTTCCTCTCTAATTTAGCTATAAATAAGAGGCATGGGGAGCCATTGAGAGTAGTGCAAGCAGGAGGGAAGAGATTCATCTCAAGAGTATGGAACAAGAGGGAGTGAGGCAAAAGAAGCACGAACACGGGAATTTCTTGCCAAAGAAGATAAGGAGGATATTCCGCGAGCTCTCAAATTCAATTCATCAACCCCTTCTTTCATATTACTTCCTATGGAATCAAGACTCTTCTCGATTTCTCAAAATATTTGGTGATTGCTTTCCCCTCCCCCCTTGTCAATCAAAATTCTATCAATCTAATTACCCCCAAGATCCTTTTCAAAATTCCCCTTTTTTGCGGTCTCTCAATTAAAGACCATGGCCCCTAAAGAAGAAAGCTACGAAGGTCGCGGAGATAGGAGCTACCAATAACGCTAGGGACACAATTACTACATACGAAATAGTAAGTACGGGGATTACAAACAAAGCTATGAATACCATCAACCAAGCACTCATCATAGATCTTCAGGTACTAATTTTCTTAAATAAAAGTAGCTAATAGGCCTTTATCCCATGAATAGGAAACAGAAGCTGCATGCAAAAAAGTAAGATTTTATTCAATTCATGCATATAATTTCTTTGAGGAATTCTTAACCACTAATTTCAAGGGTTAACTTGGGTCTGTACAAGATGGACCTATGCGAGTACAAGGAAGGTACTGTGTCCCTAAAAGATTTAATATTTCTAATTTTTGTGTTGATAAAATGAAATCTCTAAATCACAAATGCTAATCCTCACTATATAAGAGACCTTGAGATGCAATTGCCAAATGATACTGTTTGTAATTAAACTAATCAAGATTTTCTTTTATTGCAGGCAAAGACCCATGAAACTCCAAGGGAGTTACCCTCAAGTATGAAATTCTTGATTAATTTCAATCCAAACTAATCCCCAAGGAAGAGGGAATCCAAGAAGACTATTGGAAGGTATTGCCACTTATGATGATTTGTCTCAAAGTTATTTTACCACTTATACTGATTTATCTCAAAGTTATTTTGCCACTTATGTTTATTTGTCTTGAAGTTACTTTATCACTTATAGTTATTTTGCCACTGAGGCTAAATTGCCTCGATGTTATTATTTTTTAAAAGAAAAGATTTATCTTGGAAATAAACTTGCTAAGAGTTTATGTATAATGCATTCGAAATAAGATGTTTGTGATTGTAAGCTAGGTAATGATATTTCCTAAAATCATTAGGCTAAAAGATGGATGACTGAGTACAAATCGCCAACTAAGGCAGTATTCTAGTGAACACAGAACACCGAGTGAGGCAATGTTCTTGATGGCGCTAGACCTCCCCAAGGCTAGCATGAATAAAACCTACTCTAAAGGGTATTTCTTTTTTTTGTTTCGTGTTAGTGAGTTTAGACCAATCATGATGCAAAAGGTCTTGCCGTAGGGAACTCTAGTCGGTAGGAGGAGGTGAGGATACTAGGGGGCTTTGGTCATAAACTCCTTCGGCTCTTACAAACGGCCAACTACCCTTCGATTTCCAGACTATATTTTGGAAGTTCCAATACTAGTTGGGGAACAGAACTTGGAGAGAATGATACTTCGAACTGAAGACATTGTAAAAGTCATTTTTTTGAACGGAACTATTCAGAAGGAATTGCTTTAGTCTATTTTTGTGTCATAAATTAAAGGCATGTAATTAATTCGTATCAGAAGATAATTCAAGGAATCTTTTTTTATATGTTGAACCTAAAGTGGTAGGTAATTAAATAAGTAAAACTACTCTCTCGATGGAAGTGGGAGGATGGACCCCTAACAGATCCAGACCTATGGTTGGGTGGTCTTGGTAAGACGAGAGATTTCCTAATAAGAAATAAAAATCACACTTGATGGAACATTAGAAACCAGAAAGATTGACTCACGTTGATTTAGAATCGGCTAATATTAATTAGCCACTAGTAATAGATTTGACAAAAAAAACTCAGATCAATCCTCGTGGGAGCAGCATGAACTTCCACTGTAGGGTAGACTCAAACAAGCCTAGTTAGCAAACTCCGAGGGTTTTATCAAAATCCTGTATGGCATTTCCTAGGGTATCTCTTGACGGGCTACTAAGAAAGTACAACCGAGGAATAGCTCGAGTGACACTGGGGCCGATCCCTTTAGGATGTAGGAGAGTCATAGTGGGGCCATAGCAGATAAGCTGGGGGATGTTCCCTTTGTTTATGTTATGAGATACTATCCACCTATATGTTTGGTTACTCCCTTTACTTTGAGTCAAGAAGGACATCACATTGGACTACAATCTAGAGATTGTATCTACAAATGCATTCTTTCAATCAATCACTTCATAGTGTCTATATGCTCCTAGTCGCGAGGTGGTGGGGTTGTTCTGTGAGTATAGGATACCCAACTAGATCCACACACACACACACACACAGAGTAGAGCCACTATCAGGCCCAATTTTGGTCCTGACACTATTGAAGTAAGATGATGAGGAGGTAGAGATAGTTGCATATGGGAGGAAACAAGTAGTTGGTGAATTTCTTCATAAATTTTATGAAAGAGAGAATGAGATTAAAGGGCTAGGATAGATAGATTTTTTTCTTCCCAAGGGCCCTTATATTTAGAATTTTTGAAAGTTATACCTCCCATTTTCCTTTTTGTCATACTATGGCCATGTAAAAGGGGATTGGGACATAGAAGTGTATTTTCTTGTTTGATCTCATTGGAGTAAATAAATGCATTCAATGGTGATTTATTGTGCTTAGCAGTAGGTACTTCCATTGTAGCTAGGCTTTGAGGATTCATAGTGAGCTATCTACTTGCCTCCCTTTGATCTGATAGGCTACTCTAAATGCATCATTGCCCCTTAAACTTATCGAACTCATTGATCTTGAAATAAAAAATTATATTCTTGATGGATTCTTCCTATGCCATGTATATTTGAAGTTTCCTCTTTGTCTTTTCTTCTTTATTGTCCTCCTCTTCATTCCTCATGAGCTCAAGTAGAATGGGGTGATCTAACACCTTTTGGAGTTGTGTCTTAAGCTCTTCTACCATTGTATCATAGGCCTCTTTTTGTTCAATAATCTACTTCTACAATGGGTCCTACTATGAAGTTATCAAAAGGTGGTAGATCACAAAGATCTATTGGTGCATGATAATAGGTCATTCCAAAGGCATAAGGGACTTAAGAGGAAAAGACTCATCTTCTAGGAGCCCCATTTCTTCTAATCTATGATTCTCATTCCCTTTCTACTGTAGGTTTTGTATAAGGTTTTGCTTGGTTGGCTCAACTATTATATCATTAAATAGACTTTCTTGATCCTTTTCATGCTATCTAGGATGCTACATATAGCTCTAAGTTGTGCCTTGAGCTCACTAGGAACTTCTATATCGAAGCCATGGAGGTCCTAAGGTCTACTTCTTTGTAGACTTCTTGTTATTTAGCAAGGATATACTTATAAATGTCCAATTGAACTTGTAGTAGGACTCCCACACAAAGAAATACCTAAATCGTTTGACAACTTCAACATCATCTCCTTGCATTGTCACTATGCTTCTCCTTCCATAGAGTTCACAACTTGGGCCAGTTGGTTAATTAATATTTGTTGTAAGGTATCAAATGTGATATTCCATAATTCTCTCTCCTATAGGTATTGCTCATGTTCTACCTTCTTATGCTACACTTCAGCCTTCTCTTGAGAAAGCTTAAGGCTACTTTATATCAATAGGTACTTTGATTCAATTGTTTACTTAATATATCACCATCCATTTTATATTCATTAAGGTCTCTCCTTGCTCCTTGAAGCAATGATGGTATCCCGTAGGGTAGTCTCCTTTCCTTTTAGTTTCTCATGTAGCTCTTTTATTAGTTTCAAACCTTTTCTTCTAGTCTCTTGAATTTCTTCAAAGATTTCTTCTTTTCCTATAGTTTTTTCTAAAGTTCTTCCCTCAAGGCACTCTCTTTTTCTTGTAATACTCTTTGGAATTCTCCCTATAGAGAGTTCTTTTTCTCTTGCAGTGTCTTTTGAAATTCTTCTCTTAGCATTATTTCCTTATTGTCGAGTTCCTTAGACTTTTCCTAAAGTGCAATCTACTTATCCTCCAACTTTATCTAGAACTCTAAAGCAGGCTAATAGAGTGGAAAGGTGATAAGAGTGGCTATTGCATTGGTATACTCCAAGCGCATGAGGAGTGAATTTGACTAGAAAAATTCTGCATAGTATCACACTTAAAGATAGAAGGTTAGAAGAAGTTGCATTTACTTAAAGTTGATGTCCAACTAATGACCAACAAGGAGGGTTTATTGCCATACCTTGAAAACTTAAGAACCCAACTCCAAGGACTTAGTCGTTTCTTTTCCAACAAAGGGTTGTCCATCAAAGGCTCTATGGTTGTGAAACTCAATGAACTAGACAGATTGTCCAGTAAGTCGCAACCATCGAGGGCCACACAAGATAAAAGGACCTAGAAGGAACCTGTTAAATTGACCCTGCAAAGCCCTAAACCAAGGGGGAGAGCGAACTTTAGGGTAGTTGATTCATGCTAAGCATGTTGCTTAGAACTGCTGAAATGGTTTTAACGAAGGTTGGTCTTGTTAAAAATGGGTTGTTGACCCAAGTTATGCTTGGTTGTTTGGAAAGGTTGTAAAAGTGTTTTGATACTTCCAAGTTAAATTCTACATGTGCATGCAATGGGATTGCAATGCCTTGAAGCAAGAGGTTGTACATTCAACTGTTTGTTAATGTGTCTTTGGATGTTAACCCAAGTGGGGTGTGATTGATGATTGCATGGCCGAGTCTGAGATGACTGATTGCCATGGGAACAAAAAGGGGTGTTTTCCCTAGTAATTTTTTTAAGCTGGATGATTTCCTAAAATGATAATTTAGGAAGGATGGCGCTAGCTACCCCCTGTGAACCGCCAAACCCTAACCAAGGGGTTTATGAATCCGCACCGGGAATGTGGACCAAACCCGCAGTGAGAGGTCTCTCCATGGAAATTACTTGGCGTAGGAGGACGCTTGGGTGCTAGTGGGGGCTCTGACTGTAAATCCCAATGCCTCCGGGCCCTACACAAGAGTTCTACGTGACTCGAGATGGGATCTTGAGGCCTTGATACTAGTTACAAGAAGGTGGAATCTTGGAAGGATAAACCTTCGGGTTTTTATTGCCAGAAGACGGAAGGATTTTTCTGCGGAGGCAGAAAGGAACACTTAATTCCCCTGTATGGGTGGGAGGCTAACATTAATCTGAAGATAAGTTAAGGAAGTGTTTGATCTTGTTTTATCTTGCTTTCGTGTCAATGCCCTAAATTACGTAAAGGAACATGTGATTAATGGGTTAATTAAGGAAGCTACTTTTATGTGTCAACATAATGTGGTAGGTAATTAGATAACTAAAACGAGCCCCGAGGGAAGTGTGGTGGATGTGACCAATGGGTCTATCCTACAAAAGGGTGGTCTCAATTAGCCAAGAGATTTCCTCAAAGGAAATGTTAACGCAAAATGTTAGGAAAAAGTCGGGGTCTATGACCTTAGACAATGTTGGCTAGGAACCCAGACTTCAGGTCGACACTAGTGGAAACAGCCAGATAAATTTCGTTGGGGGACAGACTCTAGGGACCCTAGTTGGCAAAACCCATGTCATTCCATGGGAGTGCCGAGTGGCGTCTTCTAGATATATCTCTCGATGGATTTCTAAGACGTGTCTCGCGATTTGAGGAGCGGGCACGTTACAAGTCCACATTGGACTATGCTTTATTATATGATGCAAGTATACTATTATACTTCCATGGTTACATAGATGCAGATTGGGCTAGTAGTATTTTAGACAAGAGATCTACGAGTGGTTTTATGTTTTCCTTTGGTAGTGCTGCTATTACATGGAGTAGCAAGAAATAGCCAATAGTTGCCTTGTCTAATACAAAGGTAGAGTACAAAGGTGCTGCAATTTTAGCATGTGAGGTAGCTTGGTTACACAAGCTACTTAGTGATTTAAGGAAATACAAAAAAAAAAAGACAAAAACTCAAACTCAAAACTCAAAACTCTTCTTATTATTGGACTTTTTTTGTGGCAACATTGAGTGATGAAGG
This sequence comes from Lygodium microphyllum, assembly GCF_053477565.2. NCBI lineage: Eukaryota > Viridiplantae > Streptophyta > Polypodiopsida > Schizaeales > Lygodiaceae > Lygodium > Lygodium microphyllum. Next base: position 8,716,911 of record NC_141136.1, read on the forward strand.
TTTTTTTCTTGCTTTTGTCAATGGTTACATGTTCATGGTTGCATTCTAGCCAAATATATTCTTACCATCGTATTCACCTCATGAAGTTCTTTGCTTGTTGAGGTTGAGGAAGAAGAAAGAAAATAAGGTCACGAAGAAAATGGTAGGGAAAAAGAGGTGTAAATAGAAGGTAAAGGGGATAGAAGAAGAGGTGTTCCAAGAGTAGGAGGAAGTAGGAAAAGAAGAGGTGAGAAGAAGGGGGTAGAGAAGAAAAAAATCCTAGAAGGAAGAAGAGTAGGAAGATGGGATGTCACTTTCTTGCATTCACACACATCTATTTACACACACCCCACGCCCTACATCTACCCATATACTCACTACACACACTCATTCATTCACCATACTCACACACACACACCTTCTTTTCATACACATACTCATGCTAACGAACCCCATTCAAACACTCAAAACATACTCACACCTATACACACATGCTCTCTCTCTAACACACCCAACTCTCCACATCTAACCCACACATCAAACCTACTCCTACCCATCTAAAATCACTATGACACCTCTCTTCACTCCCACACTAAAGCACTCTTGGACCTTAGCACTCACACACTACTACCGCACTCACTTGCACCAACTCAACCCTAGCTCATTCACTCGCACCACCTCACTCACTCGCACCACTCATTCACACACTCAGTCAAACCACCTTGACCCTAGCTCTTTCACTCACACCAGCTCACTCATTCAAACCACTTCCCTCCTTCGCACCACCCCCTCACTCGCACTATCATTCACTCAGACCACTCATTCACACACTCACTCAAACCACCTCAACCCTAACCACTCACTTGCACCACTCTCACTCAAACCACCACTCTCACTCACACCACTTCCTTCACACCACTCACTCGACCCACCTCATTCACACCACCTCACTCATTCAAATCACTCACTCACACCACGCCAACCCTAATCCCTCACCCTCACACCCATAAACCCTAACTATCACTTGAATCACTCACCCCTCACTTGAACCACCACACCTCACTCACACATAAGGAACGTTTACACACACTACTATACAAGCCCACTCACACCTCACTTATCCTTTACTCATACTCACACCTCACTCATACTCCTCTCTCACTAATCCCCCACTTACTCGTCCATACTCATCTCTCACTCATCCTCCCTCAACTCTCACTAATCACCCACTCATACTAACCAATCACTCCCACTTACACACACACTACACCTCAAGGCTCACTCATACTTGTCTTACTCACATTCTAAATTTGAACCTCTTGCTTTATGTTTTTACATCAATGTTCCATCCTTACTTGCTATTGTTAGCATGACATGGTTGTGATTCTTTGAGGAATTGCTTTCACCCATGCACATTGCATTAGAAAGGAAGAAAGCCTAATACCTAAGCTTACCAGAAGTGGTGATAGTCACCACTTTCAGCGAAGGGGACCTTGTCTCTTCTCTAGAAAAGGGCAAGAATCTTGTCTTAGAATCAGTTCAAATGCCTAAAGAGGACATCTAGAGATTTTATAATGAGCTACTCAAAGCACACAAGAACAAGAGAGAACCACTTAGTAGGAAAGCCTCTTGGAACCAAAGAAAAGCCACAGCTACTAGAAACACTACCATATCTTATCATGTTGTTAGGAATAGAACTGCATCTAAAAGGGGGAAGAGATTCAGGATAAGTAATCAGAAGCATCGATGGAGAGCTAGCACAAGGCCGTGATGGGTGCCCACAACAGTGCTCCATGCTCAATGGTTTTATGTGGGAAATTGTTGGATTTGGTTACCAAAACCACCCACAAAGTCACCTCCAATTTCCACAAACCGAGTCCCATCCAAATCCAAGAGAAATCAAAAGAGACCCACACATAGATCTAGGTCATGGACCAAGATACTTGAGAAGAAAACACCAGATAAGTGAGCGACTGAGGAGCTAGTTCCTCTAGCACTTGAGCGCACAATTCCAAAAGAGCAACCACTTGAAGTTGCTGCTACTCCACAAGAGGAGCTGGTAGTGTCCAAAAAGTCATCAAGCAAGGAGGAAAAGCTAGAGCCAAAGTAGCCACTTTGATGTGAGGCTACTCAAGCTGAAATGAAAAGTCCAAGGATAGATGAGATAAATCCCTCAAGTGTTGATAAGCAACAATCCCAGGTTGTTGCTGGTTCTTCAAAACAACCAAAGCCTCCTCGAAACAACAGAGAACCTTTGTCACCCAAACCAAAATAGAAAATATGGCAATAGCAGCCTAGTGTAGCTGTTCAATCTAAGGAAAAGGATCCACAAGGGACAACTACGAAAACATCAAAAGAGTGATGACCTTCCTTTGCGAGTGTTGTCACAAAGAAATCTAGAAATACCAAGACCAAAATACTTCCACTCAATTCGAGGATCCAAGTGCACATTCATCTTTGACTGTCACGATTGTCCACTCTATTAAATCGGAAGTTACTACTTCCAGTTCTAAGATGGAAACCATACAATAAAAACCCTTGGCTATGACCAAGACTATCACTTCAATTAAAGAAGAAGCCTTTAGTACTTCAGTCTCACACAAGCATATAGATTCTAGTGCAGAAAGCATAATGAATCCATTGATTCATAAGTCGTGTTCTTCTCAACCAAAAGCTCCAATACACTCAAAACTAGCCAAACAATCGATCATGCAGATGTTAGAAAAGAGGGGGCAATAGAGAGCTCAATCAAAAGCTATGAGTTCTCAAGAAATAGTTGAAACGCTCTTGACTTCACTTGCTCATGCATATGTTCATGCGGACCTTGGAATTCATACAGTTGAGCATCAAAAACTCCTAGAAAAGCCTTTGACATGGTTAGAGCAATCACAAATTTGTTGGATTTACCCAGCAGTCATGGGAGAAGTTATAAAGCAAATGACCAAGGTAGAGTAGGAGAAGCATCGCTTAATTCATGTGTTTTACACTAGGAAGCACGTAGCAAGTTGGGAAGATATTGCAGCATTGGCCAAGAAAGCAGGACAAAATGAGTTTTAACAGAAATGGTATTCTAGTCAAGGGTAAACTACATGATATGGTAGCTGCCTAATGACAATTGCTAAGCAAAGAAAGGCACTTTGGACTTCAATGCATGATCCTACATATGTTGCTCCTACATCTCTCCAAGTGCTTGCACTTATCCCTGTGGTGTCAACATTTTTAAATTGGCTAAACTTGATCCCTTGTGTGACAAACTTCTTTCATAGGAAGAGCTACACATTTCAAGTCAAATAGGACAATGAGACATGATGCTTGATATCATTAGATATATCTTTTTTCTCACCCATGACCCACAACTTCTTGATGTCCATGCTTCATTAGAATACAATCATAATTTCTATAAATGGTTTATTCCAAGGCTGAGTGACACAACACCAAATCTTACCTCTTCTTCTAGTATGTGAACCAAAGTGATGTACATGAACCTTCTACTAACCCAGACACAATAGCCGAAAGAGGTATGCTTGCCATTCCAGATCCTAGGCTCAATACCACTGATGTCCCTACTAACTCACCCTACCAATTAGTCGCAATTGAGTTGATTGAACCTCAAGATGCTTTCGAGGAGGTTGTGAGACACATCGCTAGATCAACCCTACTAAACTTGGCCCTCCTTTTGGCATCAAGCCTTTGCTTATATGTCAACCATTGAGCACCATGGATATTCATTTGGCAAAGAAATTCAATTCTTCTAAAACTGAATGCCTACCCTAATTTCATGCCATATACACTACGTATGCCAAGTTTTTTGCAATGATTGATCTAGGAGTTGCTGATGATGAGGCAGTGCATGCTGCTTCAAAATGGCATTCCACTTGAGAGGACAACAAACATCTTTTTGATAAAAGCCTCTTGATTCAACAAGAATATGTTAGGACTCTCCCATAGGAGCACTTGCTATCATGGCAATTTATTCCTTCTTATGCTTCTATGACCAAAATGCAAGACAAATCAATACTTGATGAGCTTGAACAGAATTGTCATTCCTCAAGTACGTTCTTGCAGAAGTAGTTTTCTTGTCGACTTGAGATTGCTTACAATCAGTATACTTCAAGCTGACCCAACTTACTGTGAGACCACTTCACTATGCTCTATCATCTTAGCTCGAAATCTTATCTTGCCATGAAAGTTGATATAACACCCATTGCTTGACAAGATTCTGATCGAAGAGGAACTACACATTGCCAATCACTTTTCATGACCCTCTTTGCTTGGTGATCCAATTATCTACATTTGTGGACTAGTTACCAAACCATCTAACTTGGATCCTTTTGTTGAATTGGAGTACAATCCAAATTTCTATGACTTGTGGATCCCAAAAAACTATAGATTACTAACTTTTTTTCTTTTTAGTCTTGGTTTATTTGTACATATTTTTCTTTAGCTTGATTTATTGCAATGACAAGAGCAAAAGTCCCTCCACCTTTAGAAACAAAGCTACATCTTATGTGATGGCAACAAATAAAACAAGAGGTATAAGCTCAACCCTTTCACTCCTCATGTGATGGTGATATTCAAAGAATAAAAAAGTTGTTTGTAATCTTTCTATCTTTTTCCCTTGAATCAACTACATGGTACTCTCAAAGTTTCACCAAATGAATGCAGGCAAGCAGTAGGTGACAAAGCAATGCAATGAACCTCAAGCCTTGAAGACAATATCATTGGCAATAGAAGCTTTCTATGAATATGCTACACTACAACAACATTAAATACTTGAAGCAAACACTAGCATCATAACCTTCCTAAAGATATCAAGCTCAAGAGGCATCACGTCAAGACATCAAAGGCCAATCAAGATAACAAGTTTATCTTGGAGCCTCTATGAAGAAACACAAAACTTAAAGAACCATCAACAATGAGGTTCCACTTTCTTCAATGAAAACATACATTGACTGCAACATTTACTTAGGGCACATCAAGATCGGGACATGCCTAGGGTGTCTTGCCTCTCCTTAGTTAGACATGTCTCCTTGTGTCACTTGCCCTTTTTCCCTTTCCACTCCATTTCATCATAGTACCCACAACTCAACTCCAACGCAAGGTGGAAAAGGTTCTTCAACATAAAGCCAACAATTGCATTAGCTACTATGAGTGGTTGGTCCAATGGGGAACCATGCATTTCAAAAGCCTATTGGATTAGTCTCTCTAGCTCCTATCCCTCTCTCATCGGGGTTTTTCCATACTCTTCATCAACAACCCTTTTCCCTCAGCAATGATAGTTTTTCCCATCCTCATCAGCTTCAAGATTCCTTATTTCATCTGCCAACATAATCAGAATCACCTTTGAGAGGCAATCTTCTAACTATGTATTAGACTATGTATGCACATGCACTCACTATCAGTATCTACACCATAACCTATTCACAGCTTTGGGTCCTCAAGTGTGGGAAAACACTTCAAGCTTGCTAGGAGTGATCCATCTCCCAAACCAACATCTTCATATGTCATGTGTACCAAAATAAAAGATTAGCACTTTCCCCTATGAAGTGATTACACATGAGGTTTTACTTTGCAAGTACAAAAGTTCATGGAGAATTATGAGCCATCACTTCTATATCAACATCAAATCTCCCATCTTCTGTAATATCCTACTCATTTCCAAGGACCATTCAAGTCGTCTCCATCAATAGGATCCACCCTCAAGTGTATCTTCAGAATCAGCAACTTCTATAGATTGTCATCAGCACCAACATTAGTCACCATCTACTACTATATCAGCAATATCATCAGTATCAACCGTAGCAGAAAGAATACAATCTTCATCAATAGCATTCATTTCTTCAACATCAAGAAGACAACTCCTTCATTGACTATTCCTAGCATTTTGTGTCTCTTTGGTGCAAGCTAGAGCATGCTACCTATGACATGACCTCCATGGGACTGGCACTTGTCTAGGGGGGAAAAGACTGTTAACGGTATCAAAAGAACAAGTTCCGAGCACTATTTTTTGGTGGCTTATTATTTTGTAGAGCTTCAACGTATTATTTTGGGTACTTATATATTATTTTGTACTTATGGACATCATCATATTATCATGGATGTATTATTTTGTGAGAGCCAAGCTCAGTCTCATACAAATTGTATTTACCTCCCATAGTTATATTTGTCACACCCACAAGTGTTGCATGGGTTGCAAACATGGATTTGTGATTAGATTAGCATAGGCTTGGTCTATTTAGGCTGAGGTTGAAGCATGATTCAAGGATTGATCGACAACCCCTGCTCTACCATTTGGCCAACAGATACTAGATTCTTTGTAATTGATGGCACATGTAATACATATGTCAGACTCTTTGTATGGCCATCATACCAGGACAAGGGAACCTTTCCAATATGTGAAATTGGGTGGCATAAATCATCATCTGTCTGCACATAACCTGGGTTTTGTAAGTCCTGCATCTCTCCAAACCATTCAACATGATTGGTCATATGATTAGATACACCTAAATTGACATACCATACATCATCATGTGTCCCCTTTCCTATAACTGCATTCATTATATGCTACATAACAAACAAACGCTCATTTTTGTCTTCATTCTGTCATGAAGATGATGCATAGTTTCCTTGCTGCAATTTACCACTACGAATATCATCCTTCTTTGCATAGCAATGGGCTGCAATATGGCCTGTTTTGCCACAATAATGGCAAACAATAGTAGAATTTTCAAAACCTCTATTCTACCATCCACCTCTTCCTCTAGAGCTCCCCCTACCTCTAAAGTTTTCTCTGCCTCTAGAAACCTGCATTTCACCAAACTGTTGATTAAACCTGTTTTACTGTTTATCGCCAGCATGTCCCATACCATAGCCTCTCAAAGAGGATCTTCCATGTCCCCTTCCTGAACTCAAGTAAAATGCTTGGACCTATTCACCATTTCTTTCAGATGAATCATCCTACATATTGATCTCTTCAGTAATCATGAGAGAGATCATCTCATCAAAATTTGGAAATGGCTTCCGTACATATACTGTGATTTCCATGCCTTCTCATTGTTAAGGCCACTTAGAGTGGATGAAACCAAATCATCATCATCCAGCATTGCATCAATCACTGCTAAGGCATCTGCAATGCTCCTCACCTTCAAAACATACTCATTGACAAACATTTTCCCTTTCTTCAAGGCATTCAACTCTTGCTTGTGTTGAATCTTTCATGCCTTTGTATTTACTAAAAACATGCTCTCAAAAATTGTCCAAGCTGCATGTGAAGTTTCTGCATTCTTGATATGTCCCAGCATAATATTATCAATTACTGCAGATAGCCAATACATCACCTTTTTGTCTTTCGCATTCCACTATTTCCATGCTTTTAACTCATCTGTAGTCAGAGGGATACCCAGCTCTAGCTCCTTTTCTTCACCTGAGACAAACTCATAAAGGCCCTTTCCAAAGAGGAAGTTCGTCACACGGAACTTCCATGAAGGGTAGTTGTTCTTGTAGAGCTTCTCAATAATGGGATTTCCATTGTTCTCTGCCATTATCACAAATAAGGATATAACACAGCAAGCTAGTCTTTTGCAATCTTCGACAACACATGCACAGTAATACACCAAGCAACCTTTTTCACTGATTGCTCAATAGTACATGTAATCTGCAACCTGTTTGCAGATAAACCTTATGTTTGCTTCGTGCAAACACCTCAAAAATTACAGATTCGCAATATGTAACCTATGCACCCAGTTTCGGTCAATACAGCCAAAATCACTGTGTACCCTAAAACTGATGTCCACAACCTTGCGGCTCTAAAATGGGGCCTGAAACGACCTCAGACGCCCAAAATAACTGCGGGTAAGTCCTAAAGGTCTTAGTTGTAGAATATACAATGATCTACTTGCACACCAAATCTCACAGCAATCTGCGGTTTTTGCTCGACCCTGCTTCCGGTGCCTCCACAGGCACTATCCAAGAGAGAGAGTGGAAGAATGGGAGAGCTTCTTACCTGTGGCCTGCTTTCTCTAACCTTGCTTCTTCTCCTTCACTTTAGCTTTCTAAATCAGTCTCTCTCAATGGTGCGGCTTTGATACCATGTCAAGATTTGCATGGTGGGG